>NC_141705.1:13305514-13865514 GCF_971803275.1 Cyanistes caeruleus | reverse complement strand
ACATTTATAAGATATTCTTAAAATTATCTTATTCCTTTTAATTTCTTTTATATGTCATGTATTATATGCTTTTCTTTCTTCTCCTTTGTGCACACCTCCCATTTAACTGCCATGTTTTTCCTTAAGATAGCATCTTTTTCCATTTCCCATCATTATCTATGATAGCTTTTCCCCTGAGTCTTGAAGAGACTGCATTTGATTACTTCATTTTCTCCTGGAACTGCAGTACACAATTTAACTGGGCTTGCAATACATACTCCAGGCTCTTGCTTGTAGAACTATTCCTTACAGGACATTTTTGTTGGCCGGTTGAATTTTTCATTTTGTTTTATTTTATTTTTTAACGTCTCTTTTTTCATTTAGTGTTCTTTCTTGAAACTGGAAGTCTATCCTGCAGGAATTGTCTTTTTCTCTCATGATACAAAATGAACTCCAACTATATTGTGATCACAGTTACAGAGTGGCTCACCCACTAGTAACTGCTGAGTGAGATCCTGTGCCCTCACTGTAATGTCTGGGCTCCTTTCTTTTCCTCTGGTTCTGAAACAGGCTAATCTAGGAAGGAACTTCATATTGCATCCAAAAAAAATTCTTTGTCACATCCTTATGAGGCACTGAACTATATCTAGACAGTTAAAATCTGCTATTATTTTATCTATCTCAACTGCAGCTTCTTCAGTTTTGCTGAAGAAAATGTTATACTTTTACTATCAAAGTGCTGGATTTCACCAACAGATTCCTCAGTGCTCTTCTTTTCCCACAATATTATACTTGAACTTCCCACAATATTATATTTGAACTTAGCATTATACATCCTGTATTGTGCCTCTCTCACACCCTCTAATCCCTCTTTACTTTTTATGTAATTGATGTCCTAGCACCATAATAATCTTGTTTACAAGATTACTCCCTTCAACAGTCTCTGTGATGTGTTTTATGTCAGCATTGCTGCTGGTACCAACCATTATAATTTTTCTCTCATTTTATCTGTAACTTTTGGTCTTGCTCAGCGTTGCAAATGCTACTAAGCTGGCACTCTAAGCAGACTGATTACCATTCTTTCATCACATCTCTCTAAGTCCCTCTAAACCTTTCTGGAGGTGCACTGGACAATAGTCACAGTCTCTTTGAGGACTATGTTGAACTGAACAAAATGTTCCTCAATGCCTGTCAGCTTTCTCTTGCTCCTAGTGTAGACAGTCCTCTGTGATTATTTTAACTTCCAGTGCCACTAGCTTAGGTTAAATTAAAGCCTATGTTTCTGGTGTACAACATTCCCCAAATATTTATCAGTTCTTAATACAAACAAACCCCTCTGTTCATACCCTTGAATCAACCCTGCCCTGAGGCTCTAGACCTCGTCCCACCCCGTGGGCCTTACAGGCATTGGTTGTATTTCAGAGCAAAGAGGTCACAGAGGCCAGTGTCCTTGCATTTGCCATAAAAGCTGCTTCTCCTGTACTTCCACAGGTTGGTGGTAGCAACACAGACCAAAAGCAGCAGCTGTTTCACTGCTCCTCAAACCAAACTAACCAAAGGAAACTAAGACCTTCTGAGGTCTGCTGCTTTTGCACCCCACTGCAAAATTCTATGTGAACCTCTCCAGTGCCACAAGCTTGGCTATCCACATACCTACGAAACAAGAATACCACCCCCACCACCAGCTTCTCCCAGCCCTGAAGATCCCTCAGCATAGACACCATGGCACCAGCTGGATCTTATTCAGAGCCCTCTTACCCTGAGACTCGCATACTCCTCAGTCACAAGGCTATGGGGGAAGCAGGGATGTGTCCCTGGACACCACCTGTGAACCTCTCTGACTCTCCTAGCTGCCCCTGTTCTCTCAGCTAGGGAGAGCAGCCCTGTCCTCCTGGGCAAGGGCTGTGCATCCCATCCACCTGCAAACCTCGCTCCTCGGGAAGCCGCTCCTACCTGTGCACCCTGAGCAATGGGTAAGGGACCTTGCAGCCTATTGCTGGACTTCTGCTTGCACTTTGAGCTTGAAACATGCTTCTGAATGTTCAGTCATTTATCTTCCCTTCAGTAAATAAAAAAGATTATATTATCCTCTTAATCTATTTTACCCTTTTTAAGCTAGTTAGCAACAAATTCAAACCTGGCCTGAGACCTACTGTGCTGATTTGCCTTGCAGGAGCCATCCTGACAGCCGTCAGAATTCCTGAAGGCACTGCTATTGTTCTCTTCATTTCACTGTCATTTATGGAGACAAAATTGATGCAGAATGCTTTCTCATCTTGATGTGAAAAGATTTTATTTCCATATATACATATGGGCGTCTACAATTGCACAACATGTAAAGAATTATTGAATTAGACATAGGGTGTTCCCACCCTTTTTTTTCCCTATTTTTTCTCTAATCTAATTTCTTGCATTAATTTATTTTCAAAGAAGAAATAATCTGATTTTGTTTTAATAAATAATAAGGGTATGGATCAGAAGAATATTATTTGTTTTCATTCAATTTAATTAATTTAGCATTTCATATTATGTGATTGTTATGAATTTGCATTGATTTACCTTGACTGTAACAGTCACTTTTTAAAACTCTATCAATGATTTCTACATTTTTTTTATGGCTGCATCCTCAACTGCAGCAAACCGATATCTTGTCATTACATGATTGCTGCTCACTGAGCATTTGGCTCTGCAATTTCAGATGAAAGGTCTCTTCACCAATGACAGCAAACCACTTTGAGACATATTTATAAACCAGATGCTGGTGAAGTATTTTACTAGCCAAGAGAACACAGCTTGAGGCCTTCACTTCCAGTTACATGCAATGGCTCAGATATCTAAAAGTGAGTTGCCTAGATAAAACCAGGAATCCTGTTTCCTAGTAATGGTGAGAAATAGTCAGGAAATGTGTTTAGATGCTTTTCCCAGGAAAGAAAAGAAAACAGGTAATGTCTCCAGACCTGCTGGAGTAATATAAGAAATGAAGACAACTAACACCAATGTGCTAGAGACAATATCTGTATATAGAGAATACTGTTCAAAGAATGAAAAAGAGTTAGAAAGAATAAGAAAATAATAAGAAAGGACTGGCAACTAAAGAAAAGTTTCAGATCATCAGATCATGGCTATAACAATTTTCTTTGTTAAAGGACCATGGCAGTCTACACCACACATGACTTGATAAAAAAAGAAAAAAGGCAAAGAAAGGGGGGAAATGTAGATGCAGGAGATAACACACACAAGGAAACTTAGAATTTTGTAATTATATTGCATGATTACAAATTTTCAGGTGCCACCCCCTGGGTGATGGCTGTTTTGGATAAGTGCAACATGGGGTACAACCTACCAAGTTCCTAACTCAGGTCAACAGCTTCAACAAAACAATGATTACATTACAGTGCTTCAGCAAGCTGTGATTTTGGCTCTGCAATTTCTCTTTAAAAGCTCTTCAGAAACGAAAGCCACAATTACAAATCTGTTGCAGATGCACTTTTTGAGTAGCTGTATTATCTTTCTCTGATGCTTCACATTTCTTCTGATTTAAAAGCTCAACACACTCAGAAACAAATTTGGAATATATTTGAAGACAACACTGTCTGACTTAGAGAAGATGCAATTTCAGGCATGTAAGCATGGAAACCAAGCAGCACCATTTTTCATGACTAGCTTTTAGTTAAAGCAACTCCATAGGGATCAAAGACTGTAACAAAGTCAGAGTCACTGGGGATGGCACTGACCTCGCCCTGCATTGCCCCAGGTCAGCACACTGCTGACCAGCAAACTTTGAGAGCTGGGGACAATAAATTTAGGAACTGTGCACAGAAATTGAGGAAAGAAAACAGAAATAAGGAAGAAAAAAGGAAATGAAAAGAACATCTAAATATCTAAAATCTAAATATCTCCAAAGAGCAAAATCATCTGACAGAAGCCAGAATGGCCCTTGGCATTTGTGAACTGTGCTTGTATTCTGCTGACATTCCTTTTTCATTATGTGCAATTTTCCTCAAGAAAAACTTGGATAAAAGGTTTAGAAACTTCCATGTTCCTGAGATGTGGAATTACTTGATCTCACTGATACAGTCATTGCACAGAGATCAATGAGAGAGAACAGTTATTAAAAGAGGTTTCTTAAGGGTGCATTTCTCACTATGAATAAAAAATAAATATTTCTACATTCATGCATACATACATACATTCATACATACATACATACCACAGTGCAGTTTTGTTGCTGTTGCAATGTAAAAATGAAGTTATTACAACCTACCATGATTTCATGAGGCTAAATTTTTAAATATGTATATTGTACCTAAACGTTTTTTTTATTTTAAAACACTATAAGACATCTTAGGTTACATTAAAAATGCTGCAGAAATTTCCAGAATGAGGTTAAGAAGTTGGGCACTCTGTAAATATAATCAAAACAGAGTGGGAAGCAAAATAAACTCACATCTGAGCATTCCATGTAAACGTAAAGAAAACCAGTTTAACATTCCTTCCACTGTATTCCTGAGAGTTATAGAAAAAATCCTTGAAGTCTTCAGGTAAAGATTCAGCTAAGGACTGATGCAGAGTTGTCAGGGATGGAGCTCTCCTGCTCATTTACAAGTATTCTCTGCCACTGACGCTTCCTGCAGTACCAGAGAACAGGGGAGGAAACAGTGCCCTTCTACCTCACCTTTCTCCCCACGAGCATCAGGTACAGAGGGGGTCAAGGTCAGACCCACCTCATGGGTAGGCATTGACCAACAGGAAAACCTTCCCTCAGCTCTACAGCAAAGCTGAAAGAAGAAGAAGCAAAATGCAAATCCCACCCCTCAAGATCATGAACATTGGAACTGCCCTTTACACAGAGCGGGAGCAGAAGTGTCACAGGAGGAGGAATGTTTCCAAGAGGAGCAGCATAAATCTCCAGTCTTTAAAGGGCTGTAGAATAAACACAGTTGTACCACTTTGGGAGGAAAGAGTTAAAAAAGAAAAAAAAAAACAAACCAAAAGAAAGGTGTCTTACAATTGAATTGGGAATTACAGCCACTTTATTTTTTCTTTGAATAATAAATCTCATGCAGACATGATTGAGACAGGAGACCAGCCAGCAGTTTAACCAAAGTCAGACCGCCAGTTTGTCCAGTGGGGTAGAGCAAGAAGCTGGGAGAGAGAAACCCCTTTTTCCTCCATCCAAAATTAACATTTGGGTTTAGTTTCCCTAACACATCACTATTTTATTTTCTTCTTAAAAAAGAAATCATAAGGCAGGAAGGAATAGTATTCTCTGTAGAAAAGAGGGTTCTTCCTTTCTCTTCAAATAAGGTAAGTAAATGGATTTGCATTTTCAAGTAATATTGGGGGAATAGAATAAACATTTTCTAGGACAAAGACTATATCACTGAAAGTTCACCATCCAGAAGCAAAAAATGGCAGGGAATGAGGGGTGGGGTTTAGGGATGGAAATGAGTTTTTTATCTGAACATTTAACCAAAATGGCCATCCAGACACTGAAGGCTTCCCTAAAGAATAGTTCTATCCTGAAGTAAGAGGAAACCAGGCAGCCTCAGCTACTGAAATGGAGATTGCACAATGAAATTTGCTTAATTCTTAAGAAAACTTCTTTTTGTGAGGAGAGGGAATGGAGTGTTTCTAGAATTCCTAGATTATTTTTTTTTATATCAAATGGAAAAAACTTAAAAGACACATTTTTGCATTTAGAGAACTTTGCACATAATGCAAGTAATTACGTGACTCATACATTATAGCATAAAAGTAAGGGGTTTTTTCCTACTTTAAATTTTAGTGAAAAAATCTTATCTGAATGACCCAGTATTTTTTTTTTTTAATTACATGCAGTTTTTTGGTGATCTCAGATAGGGAAATTACAAAAACAGTGAGCCTGGAATGATGTATAATGAGATAAAGTCATTTATTATCTTTGACATTACTCTGACATTACCTTCCTTTGTTAATAGAATGGGATTCTTTGGCCTGCTATGCTAAAACAAACAAGAAGATAATCAGGTAAAGCTGTGAACACAAATAGCAAATTGTTGGTGAAGTATATAAAGCAATTTTAGTCATTCATAAAGTTCCATCTAAGACTATTTAGACTGCTAAAGAAAACTGAAAGCAAAAACTGAGGCTAGGCCACTTGTATGCTAAGACAGATGGAGAGCAAAAATTCCCTGTGCAAATTCTCATTAATCCAAATCAGGATGAACTGGTACCCTTTGATGGATAATGATCAGAAGAGAAGACTGCAAAAACAGAACAAAAGGAAATAAGTAAAAATATCAATCTTTGAAATCATAAAAAATACACACTCAAGACAAACACACTACTGAACCCAGAACACATACTTATCTAGTGGAAAATAAAACCAAAATTAGAGGGAGATATCTCCTAGGATATCTGGTTTTGCTTTGAAGAAGATTTTTTCTGAACAAGAGTGGAAAAACTTTATAAGCAGGAGATAAAACATGCTAGTAATCAGAGTTTAAACTAAATCATGAAATAAAATGGATTAGAATTTGTGACAAAAGTAGTAATCAGCCTGGGAAACTGCAGTAAAAATGCTTCTGAAACAGCATTCATAACTCTGAAATTTGTTTCCATCTCACATGAAGCAGGTCCACTGAATTCCAAGAACCTAATTTTCCTAAGGAGCAGTGTCATTTTGATTTATGCTTCAAGCACCATGGAAGAAAAAAACCCTGTCTTTTAACCACCAAAATTGTAAATGTATCTGGCTTGTGTTTCTCATCCAAGTTTATCTGCATTCTTTTCCCAGCATAAATCACTGATTTTACATTTGGATTCCGGAATGGAGAATAGTGTATTCATTCATAACATTAAATTTCCATTTCTGAATTATGTGGAAATTTACTTCTAAAAAGCAGCTGTTCTAAACTATTTTTCTGTATAACTTTTCTTGGTCAGATTTGTATTTTAAAGGATCCTCTCATTGATTTAATTAAATTGGAATTAACTCTAAAACAAGAGTCCTTCCATCAGTGACATAGCCCTCCTTGGCCACTTTAAACTAAATCTAGCAGACTGGCAAACATGTGAAAATATATTTACACAGGAGAGAATAAATATTTTTATTAAAACAAGACTTTACAACATTTAGTGCTAACAAGAAATCATCTATTTAAATGTTTAGCAAAAAGAAAAGCAGAATTTTACCATGGAAAAGAGGTGCTGGTAATTAATTTGTAAATATTTTTAAGGACTTACAAGAAAATCAACCAACAAAAATGAAACATTACCTTTAATGTACACTAACACATCCATGTTGTATTCCCACCCATTAATCACTTTGTGATATTTTGAGCTTTACAAGTACTGCTGACAATATTTTGGTCCTATATTCAGACCGGTTCGGAGCAGTTCAGTGTAGAGCTGCCCAATTCTTAGTGATCCCAGAAAAAGAGTGTTCCAGATCTGTAGCTGAATGTAAAGACACCCTCCTCAAAGCCACTGGTCTCGAGCTCTGTCCACTGGGTTCTGTCTAGGAATATCAGAGGTTTGGTGCATCATCTGCCACAAAGGTGTCAGCCATAAAAACAATTCTTCTGCTTCCAAACATGAAATATAAGGCAGTAAAAATCCAATCCAACCTGACTTCTGAGTTGTTTTACCTAGTTTAAAATTAGTAGTAAGGCTCAATAGAAGCCAATTTGGAAAGATTTGTGTATATCCTCTGAGTCCAGTCCCGAGTCCTACTCACAGGAGTGTTAGATCTCATAAAAACTGTTCATTTGCAAACATAATTGTATATGCACTTACTATGTCTGTGTGTACATGTATTCTGAACACAGTTAAGAAAACATGCTGCAACCAGGTTCACATATTTAGACCATGACATATATAAATTTTTTATGATAATTATTTTAAATCCACATAATATTCTGGTAACAAATTTGTAAATGAAAAGAATAAAAACCTGGATAGAAAAAAAAAATACAGAAAATAATCCAAGTATACCTGCATTTTAGGTCAGAGTTCTAGGGTGATTTATTCTTTAAATTCATGAGAGGGAGGAATTTAGTGACAGGCCAAAGTCTTCAGGCCTTAATTAATGTCATGGTGATGATAGATCTGCAGTGCACTCATTGCATTTCATACACGTGACTACACAAGTCACCTTTGTTATCTACTGTGGGAAGAAAAAAAGTCACATATGTGAAATTATAATCCAAAAGAAAAGGTCTTAAACCATAATTTTTCAAGACACTTAAAATGACAAATTTAACATATTTAGGATTTCAATATTCTTTAGGTATCTACATCTTGAAGTTGTACTGAAAACCTCAGCTTCAATACTTGCTTTCTTCTAGGTTACACCTTATCAGTTTATGAAATACAGGGTAATATTAACGGTGTTAAATTTCACTCCTATTTCTAATGGTTCTGTTAAAATCACATTGGTATTCATTTTAAGAAGTAGCAGGTAATATATAATCCTTTGCTGGCTTCAGCTAGAAGATATCTCACTCTTTCCACCACTCATCTGAACACTTAGCTGAGAAACCACATCTCATTTTAGTTTTCATGCTTGTAAATTGTCTTTTATTGGCAACACTTATTTACAAAGAAATGGGTGATTTTTTTATTGATTTTTTTTTTAGTGAATAGTGTTTCATGGAGTATAACTATTCTTTTCAAAAGATTTTTTTAATAGAAATTTTAACAACATGGAAAGCCTTGTGATTTTGGGACAGACTGATCAAGTTCATCTTGAGACCAAAGCTGGTGTGCCAGACCTTGGCAGAATAGCATCTAGAAGGTGTTAATCATCAGAATAAATATATCCTGATTTTCTTTGCTCTCAGGAAAAAAAAACAACAAACCAGAACAAACCTAAAGCAAGAGCCATCCCATTTTTCCAACTGGGTAACACATTTCATGTATTTGTTGAATTTTCTGCCTAAATCTGAATGCAGACTTTAAAATGAAGCAGAGGTACATTCATCACTGCAGAGCTGTCACGATGGGGCAAGGAAGCACAGCTGGACCATGGCTGAGGGTGCCCAGCTGTGCACATGTTTCAGGAGAGAAGCTGAGCAGGGTTCCAGGAACAGCTGAACTGCCTTGCTGGATGCACTGCTGGGTGCAAACTGTGGTGGGTCAGGAGCTGCTTCCCTCCTTTAGCTCATTTAGCTCCACTCAACGGTGCTGAGGGAGCAGCTCCCTCCAGGAAAAGGGCAGCTGGTGCTGCCTGTGACACCTCTCCTCCCAGACATGACAGCACACCCTGACCTGTGACAAACAGTCATCCATGTTCGTCAGGAGCTGCAGAAAATAAACTGTGTCACCTGTTCAGGCACCTACATTATCACATGTAATCTCCAGCTAAATTATAGAGGTCTTTTGTTCAATTCTTTACTCAATATGTTCATCCACAACTATAGCTGACTCAAAACATGAGTCATACTACTCATACTACTCATGGAAATGTATTTCACATATTCAATAAAGCTCAGCATAAGTGATAAGCATTTAAAAATATCTGTTTTCGCTTTGAAAACAGAACACTTTGGAACAGAACAATTGGGAGGAAAATTAATATGAAGTATCAGACCATATCTCTCTGGATGGTAGTCAAAGGGGCAAGGTAGTGGTTCCAGCATCAGCCAGGAGTTTCAGAGGCTCAGAATCAGTAATTCCCCATGCTTTGTGTTTTTCAAGGGGTCTGAGCATTAGCAGACTACTCCATAACCCTTAGTTATCTTGTTTCACTGAATGTTAATCTTACAGGAGAAGAAGATTTTGTTACCAGTAATGTTCAGGATCTAAACCTAAGTTGGAAATCTCAGAAGTTTGCTATTACAACTTAAATATATAGTAGTGGTGTTAAAGTGAGGATCACGAATGTTTCATTCTTTTGCATACATGCCACAAGGTGAGAAAATATTACATCGAGTATGTAATGGAAGATCTGCCAGAAGGCTGTAAATTACACTGAAATATCAGAGCCACAGGTTTATCCTGAACATGAGTGCAGGAAGGAAATTCACACTTAGCATCAAACACAGTACTTGATCAACTTTACCAGCACATTTTTATGCCCCATGTCTCTAAAAAAACCTCCCAACCACTCGGTCTCCTGACCCAGAATTCACAGACTGGTATAAAATATGGGCTAGACTAAGTAAGGTCATTCCTGTACTTGTTACTTAAATAATCATAATCGAGTATAGGCCCAATTCTGCAACACTTCTGAGCTCTTTTTCACCCTGTACAAAAACAGAACAGTGTGTCCTGTCCATAGGGGCTGACAGTCATAAGCAAATAAAGCAGATAAGATGGGGCCAGATGACCGGGTCCCAGGAAGCATGGAGATAATGGTGGTTAAATTGATAAGCAGCCCATGTTTAGCCAATTGCTCATAAGCTTTTAAGCATCACAGTTTTCCTTGATGAACACAGAGTGCTGAAGGAGTGATCTGAGGCATGATAAGGAGGCATTTTTGTCAATGCTCAAGAAGGGGGAAGGGGTGTCCTAGAACACATTCATGCTTAGAAATAAAACAAGGGGGCAAAGGGAACTGGCACCAGAGGTGGATTGCAGTCTGGGAGAGAGCAGCTTCACATGACCTGGGAGCAAGAGAACAGGAGGAAAGCAGGGAAATTAAAACCAGCCCTTTCTGTGCAATGCAGTGGATAAGAATACCCTTCATAGGGACTAAGAACTTTTGTTATTATGGTACTTGAGGAAGGTAGAACTGAAAATCTGAGGAGGATGGGATAGATTACAGAATGACAGCCTGACACCAACTGTTGTTCCAAAATGACACCAGGTGCCTATTTGCAACCACAACCCCAGGGCTTTATAACACAGGACTGTGACAGTATATTCCCCAGTCTCCTAAATCTTCAAAATTTAACATTTCCAACACAGTTACTGCTGCTTCTTTAGTTTAGCAAGTCTCTTTACTGGAGAAAGAGTTTATTTCTAAAGCAAAACAAAACCTCTTAAGGACGTGATATGTGCATGGAAAGGTCCTCAACAAAGAAGCCTTGAGAGCTACAATTGCAAATGCAGATTCAGTTCTTGCAGACCATCTTAGAGCCATGGCTGACTACAGCTGTAACATCTTCACTTTGCTACGTGCAGTGACTCTGGCTGCAGCACCAATAGAATTACCAGATTTCAAGAAGGTGCCAAGGGAGGTCTAAAATAGACTTTTGCTACTTTTCCCCTTGGGTGGAATTAAGGAATTGAATATAAGAGACACAGATTATCTGTTTTAGAAATGAGTTAGGCTTGATCTGAGAAGTTTTACAGACCTACAGCTTTACTACTGACTTCAACAAAAGTTGTCACCACCTAAAGAGTGATGAACGCGTAGGCGACTAAAGCTGTTTGCAACCCACACAGCCTCTTCACACCCAGGCTGCCACAGACACCCAGACCTGTTCTGAGGAGGGCTAACATGCCCCAGAAGCACTCGACTGCCAGACACAGCCAACACGAGGCTGAAGGACCGAGAGGTGAGTCTCTTGTCGTGCATGATTTCTTACTGCTGGAAAAGTTTCAGTCCTATGCTCAGAGCTCTGTGCACACAGAGGCCATCCAAATCCATTTAGCCTCTGCTACCAGGTTACAAACTTCTGAACAAAGGTCAGAGTACTCCCAAGATGATTTCAGATCCAGCAAAACAGTAGGAGAGTGAGAAAATCAGTGCTCTATTGTTTGACTTGGCAGCAATATTTGATCAGCTGCTAGTCACAAGTAAAGAAGCTCAAAACAGACTTTGATCAAAATACTGATTTTTGCATGTAAATTCTGCTTGAGAAACAAACACAGAAAGTAGGATATCTAGAATGTCAGACAAGAAAAATGTATCTAATTCTCAAAGATACATTGTAGACAGAATAGACTCACATGCAACTTCCAATATGTTCTAGCCAGAAATATTTTCTTTTGAAGCATTTGCTATTTTTGAGAATAGAAAAAGAAATAATATAAATATTATAAAACCTATAGATATATTTTTTTTTTTTTAAATAAGGAAAGTTCTGAAGTGGGAAAATAACTTTTATATACGCACAGAGATAGAGGGAGAAGTGTGTGAGTGTGTGTGTGTTTGTGTCTGTGTGTGTATGTACAGATGTGATCAGAGAATTTTAGCCATCTCTGCCTGTGAAGGAAAAGCAGATGCAGTTGTGGAACTCAAATCCATTGCTCCTTGAACCCTGGTTCACATCACTTGTACTCCAGCTGAACCAAGTGCCATAGGGAACATATCACTTTAACAAGTTAATCCAGCATCAGTAAAAAACTCAGTCTCTCTCAAATACAGCTGATTTGTTTTACTTCTGTTTATTTCTATTCAGTTCTGCAGTTATCTGCTTTCTGACTGTAATTCTCTAAAGTTGTGCTAAATGTGTTCCAGATTTTTATCATAGCATGTCATGATAGGATCTTTCCAGCCCATGAGAACATACAGTCAACAAAGCTCTTTTCCCTTCATTTCCTGAGCTACTGGCAAAAGCAATTTCATTTTCAGGATGTTAACATTATTATTTCTGGCTAAGAAAATAATAATCCATCATTAAAATGCTGATAAGGTATCAGCAAACAACGTTTTGATTGTGGTTGCCATCTACAAATACACATTTATACGTAGCTTTTTGAAAATAAAGGCACACTTTCAAGGTGAATAATAATAAACCAGTTGCTTAAGAAGACTGTTAATAATGACACAATGTAATTCATACTAACAAGAAAACCTATATTTGATGTAAACACATCATATCACATGAAGAGGTCTCAATTTTTACACCTAATTGTTGGATTTGCATGATTTGCATGCCGGAGTTTCCTTACACACAAGCAATATCTGAAAGCTGATGTGCTGTCAGTTCTGTGGGGCACAGTGGAACTGTTTGGTGCCCTACAGAGAGTACCTGTATGGAGAGCCACCTGGCCAAGACTCCTGCTCTTTTAATTCTTCAGGTCAGCCACCTGATATATATATCAATTTCAATACACGTGAAGCAGACACCCGACTTTCCTTCTACAGGAACCATAAAACAAAAAGTTTGTGGAAGGGCTTGTGCAGGCCTAGGTCTCATCATCACCTGGAGTGAAGATACAGGTAAACATCAGGGCTAAGGGATTCAGAGTTTTCACCATTCCAGAACAACTTGAAAAGGCTTTTAAACTCTCAGACACAGCACTCCTGGGAAACCTTCAAAGCCTGTGAAAAGCAAGAAAACTAAATCAAGGTATTTTCCAAGCAATGGTACTTGGTTTTCCATTTAATTTTTTCTTAATTTGGGGTAATCACAATAATAAAATTACTATCCAGCAGCTCTAATTACATTAGAAAAAAAAAATCATTAGTCATTCTTTAAATTAAGTCAACTCACTGATAGAGTGAATATAAACTATTTTTTTTATACTATTTTTAAATGCCTCAAATGAGTGTTGCTTTCACATTAACTAACACCTCAGATTTCTCACAAATCTTAAAAAAGCCTTTCCAATATTACAGTCCTCCTACAAAAATATTAATAAGTTTTAATTACAGCAAGAAAAGTTGTGAAGCATCTGAAAACATATGTAATGTGGACAGAGAGTTAAAAATTTTTGTTTTCTTTGGCAGCTTATCAAACCTTAACTTTCCTATCCATTCCTTTGTCTTATGATGCTGTATATTTTTTTTCCATTCATTGTAGAATTCAAAACACTTTCTAATGGATTTAATGGATTTCCTGTTTCTAGACCACTTCATGTTATATAAAAGAAAGAATGTATTTGTATTCTAGGGTGTTCTTGGTTTGTTTTGACCTGAGGCAAACAAAGAAAGGTCTTTCTTAACCTAAATCTAATATTATACAATACTTCCATTGAATGACAGACTTAACCTTAATGCTTTAAAGTTTTTGACTGCAAACTTTCTCTTCTGTTCTGTACCATCTTCCCTTTTGGGATTTTGGGGTTTTTTTTGACCCCAGAAGCTACATAACTTTGTTCATTCCTGGCTCTTTCAGCAAAAGCTCAAAAGTCACTGATAGCTCCTGCAGTTATTGCAGCAACAAATCAATAAGGAGCTGACTGCATTTTCACATTGAGTAACACCAACCTGAAGAGTCTCCAGTTAAAAACAAGTAATAGAGGAGATCCAAAGAAACCTTTCTGCCCCTAAAAGGTAAAAGTTTTTAGCACAGAAAAGCAAACAGGGATCCAGAGTCACACACTCACATGGACATGTCAGAAAAGGGGCACAGAACTCACCATCCCTGTTGCCAAGATGAGCAATGATAGCACAAACAATGTACCAATGCTTAGAACTGGGCAGCTAAACATCTGTGTCTAAACAGCCTTGTTTTAAATTTCTCTGCTCTTTGACCTTTCATTCCAAGGTTTCTCCCTGTATCTGAGTGGAACATCTACTGATAAAAGGCACCTATATATCTTATTCCAAAAAGCAGAGCTGTGCTTGACAAAATATCTTAAAACACAAAATAATGAATTAAATTACCATTTTGCTGCGAGTGTAGTGCAGTTATAGCTATCTGCTTGACTATGGAAGAACATTTCAATTCTTCACTAGATAAATTATTTTGTATGACCAAAAGCTCAATTCAAGTCAATTATTTTTGCTCCCTCAAAGACTGCACAAAACACCAAGCTTCTTTCAGATAAAATGCAACAATGTAGAAAAACATCTAAAGTTATTTTGTAATTCTTCCTCACACCAAGTTGTGAAGTACTTGGTAAGAACTTTCAATGAGTGCTTCCAGGCTTTCAACAAACCAGAGTGATTATTTTTGTTTCTCTTTTTGAAAGGAGAAAAAAGACTAACAGTAAGTATGATTCTATTACAAAGGCCAGCTTCAAAAGGCGACAGAAATAGCAAACTGAACCATAGGAACATTCACTGACTGAACACATTTAATTCTTAGACAACTTTCAGATTTATCAAAATGAAACTGAGTGAATAAACACATAAAATATTTGAAAAGAATAAATATAACAACTGTTCTTCTCAAGTACCCTTTGCTTTTGCTTCTATTCAAGTACTTACTGTACAAATGTTCTTTTAGACCACTGTTTATATCAATATTTATGCATATATATGTCGAAATTTATGTTTACAGGACAGTGATTATAAAAATTGCCTAAAAGTACTGAGTATTTTTGGATGAAAGCAATAGAAGTGTGGATGGCCAGTGATAGAGACCTCCACTAGAAACAATTAGTAGGAGTTTATTTCAAGTTTGGACTGATATTACTGATGATATGACTGATATTACTGTAGATTTTTTACTTAAAAAAGTAAAATATAAAGAGAGATCTATAGTTACAGATAATTTTTACATCCAATCTATAAAATCTATGAAAATGAAATAACAGGAACCAAACTGGTTGCATTACTGTTTAAAATTTTACTGTAACTATTAGGATAAAAAATAACTTCATTGGTAGTGAAATACCTTAATATTGCCCAAACTATGTCTCCTAGACATGTAAATAGTACTGAGAAGCAAATACTTAGAAACAGCCCATTTAATAGTTTGGGGAATGTTACAAAATCTAGAAACTTGAAAATGTTTAACATGCCATAATAGTATGAGCTGATGAGGTCAGCAGAAAGGATCTACTGAGGTTCTGTACCACAATAAATAATTGAAAGAGGAGGGACAAAAATCCCCAAACACAGCCAGTGAGGTCACGAAGACAAAATAAATTCAAAGGTTCAGTGACATTGCAGATAGAAGCCAACCTAAGAAAAGCACTTGTAATTTAACATGAAGCAGAAGTTGGGTAACACAGTGGGTAAATAGCAGCCAAGCTAATGAAACAGCAAGCCCAAGAAAGATGGAATTATGTAGTCTAAGTTTAATTAAGGCATTAGAGCTTTAAACATAAACAATTACAAATTCAGATCTGAGTCATGGAGAGAATCTTGTTTAACTCTCCTTGATCAATTGCCAGATACAAAAGCTAAAAACTCAAGTATTGCATAGCTTCCACTGACAGTGGGTGATGTGATCCATGTCTGTTGGTATAAAGCCAACTCACAACCAAATCAGGCAGAAAAACAAAGTCAGGATGTTGCTGTAACCTGTTGTAGGTGTCGTGCTTGCCCTACTTGAAAAGCAAGAGTGTCCAGTGAAGGAACTGCAAACTAAGCCAAAACTAAAATATACAGGAAAAATGGGTCTCAGAAACAACAGCCATGACCAGAAAGGATTAGCAGAGACCACTTAAAAGGAATAGAACAAGGTGAAACACAATCTAATTCATCAATTTAACACAGTGTGGGAGGCATGACAGCGCAGTGAACCATGATGAGTAAAAATGCAATAGACAAAAATGAAAAAAACTAAGAAAATGCAATTTTGTCAAAAGCAGGTATCTGAGGGAGGACAAAAAAATTATTGTGAGAAAGCAGTCTAAGTTTGTCATTATAAAAAGCTGCATAAATCCAAATTTTCAGCTGCTGTGAAACAGCCCACGTTCAGAGAGCTCTTCATTTACTTAGACCAGATAAGATTTACTTAAACCAAAATGAGGATCAGGTGGGATTTTGGGGGGTTTTGAACCCTCTATTTCAACTCTACCATGTACTACATTCTTCTGTAAAATTCAGAACCTAAGGCACTGGTGGTTAAGTCAAAGAACAGTAAAATGGTTTTACGGAGAGGAAATTTCACAAGAACTCTTGCAATCGAACCAGTCTTGCTATTTGAATCCTCAGAAGGATCTCAGTTGACCTGACACTGTCTTAATAGGAAAAGCTGAAAATGGTAGAAATAGAGTCCTTGGTGATGCTAGGCATCACTACACAATCCAAAGGCATCACTGTATGTTCCAAAGTCCTGTGAGATACTTATCCCCAGTTATCCAGATTAGGAGCTGACTGGGAGTGAGCCTTGGTCCTTTCTGGCATGTACATACAGATTTCTTTTCTATGGAAACAGATTCACCACACATCCCTGCTTGTGGCTGGAATGAGATCAGAAGGTATGTGCATGTCCTAACCAGCCTTCAGAAACACTCCTGAGCCAAATACTTCAAATAGTGACTGAGACTTACAGATTTGTACTAATGTAAGAGAAGCTAGAATTTGTATTTTGTTCACTACCTTTTCCATGATTAGCACATATCCTAAATTTACTACCTGCAAGGGAAGAGAATACAGCCACCCTATGGCTAGTTCTGCATAATTACCTGCTCAGTCTGTACAGTCTCATTTTACTGAGAGGCCAGTCCTTCAGCTGTGCCTTCACACAGCACCTAGAACGGTGGATCCCTTCTCTTGGTAAGACTTTCTGTAAGAGAAAGTGTGTTACATTTATATATCTGCAGCCCTCCATGTGGTTGAAGGCACATTTGCATCTCTCCACTATAACTGCCAGCACTGCCTGCCCATCACAGCCATTTCCCTGTGACAAGTATCAACATCTGATTGCCATGTGATTTTTAGCTGGCCACATTCCTGCAGTACTGGCATGACTCCAGTAATCTGATGACCTAACAACAAAAGTTGCAGCAGATTTTGACCCTGAAAAGTGATTCTCAATCCTTTCCAAAAGTGACCATTAATATTTATTTCTTCAATCAATCATTCACCCACCTTGTCAGTAAAGTGCTTTGGAAGTTTCTCTATTTTTCCCTAAGGTATGACTTACCTCTTCACCTGAATTCTTTAAGCATGACTAAAGCCACAATTATTACTTATTTACCTGGCTTTATTCACAGAGAACAATAGATTTGGTATTATCCACTTCCTGCTCAGATTCACAGAAACACGTCCCAAGTATGTGTAACTCTCCCTTCAGTGAAATTAATGGAAGAATGAGAATTTCTTCTGTACAAATTTTGCTGATGTGCAAATCTGAAACCACCAGAACGATGCATCCTAAGAACAACTGAGTGTGAATGTGCTTTTCGATATTATTAAAAGTGCAGCAAATGTATTTGTTAAACTTCCTGCTTGCATTTTTTTTCTCTGGTAGAATAGAGAATAGAAGAAAGAGTACTGGTAGGTGATTAATTTTGCCTTATTCCAGTGAATTCTAATGCAGAATGGTTCAACTCTCAAATTAGTCACTCTCAGATAACTGATACAGAGGCTCACAGGCTCACAACAAGCTTTCCTACAGAGATAACACTCATTTATAAAGATGACCACTAAAATCAGAGGGAGACAGAAGACAAAGATGCAGACCAGTTGCAGTTGTCTCTTCATGACTTTTAACTTTCATCTTTAACTTATTAAATAGAAATCTGAAACCCAGCAACTATAATTCAGGGAAGTATGGGTCATAGGGTTTTTTTCCTCCTAGAAATTAATTTATAACTTCTCAAATACACTGTTACACTAATTTTATCTGCATACTAATTTCAAAACCATGGCCTGTACTTAATCATCCTATTTACAGTGCTCTGTAAATTAACTGTTGGAGTAATTTACATCTAAGTCCATCTATGCCAGTGAGTTCCTGAGGCACTGCTATGGCATTACTGCAGTTCTACTTCTCATTTATTATGGCTTGGCCTGAATGCTGTACTAATTCTACACCTTAAAATATGCCTACTTCTCTGTAACAGCACAAATCAATTGTATGTCATATGGTATATTACTTATCTGCATACAGAGGACAATTATATAAACCAGCACAAAGGCTCCACAAAGCCTGCATTTGATAAGTCTTATGGCAGATTTTGGGTTGTTCTTGTGGCAGATATAGTTTTTTTTCTTACCTCTGTTACTGGGAGAAAAAAGCTCTAACATTATGAAGTTTGTGAACCCATAGCATTCCTGTATATTGAATTTCCTACAGCAAGTCTGAGCAGAATCTGATTTAGGCACAAGAAGCTATTCCATTTTCTGCTTCTGTCTCTGGATACAAAAATTAAATAAGAGTATCATAGGAAAATGAACGAAGACTTTGAAAGATTTTCAGTCAAATCTGCCATATTCACACTTGGCCTCAAAGATATTGGTCTTTTTGCACATTTTCCTACAGAGATAAGGAGCCTGCCTTGTCCTGAGTGTGTCATCCAGGCTGCAGTCAAAGCCTTTTTCATTGACTTCACTGTCAGGGGTTGAGACCTCAGACCACATTAGTGTGAACATGGAACAACCTCACTAAAGTCAGTGGAAGAGTTGGAGCACCTGTGGAAACAAGTCAACATTTGCCACTCTGGGATCAAATCATAAAATTTCAGTCTTCTCACCAAGTTCTGAAACACCACAATTGCTCTCATTTTCAGTAATACAAGCACTTGCAGAGCTGTGCAGAGGTGTCTTCCCACCTACCATCATCCAATTTTCAGAGGTTTTATTTCAACTTTTAGCTGCAAAGTACTTGTGCAGTGTTTATCATAACATAAATAACCTGAAGATTTATCCATTCTTATCTATGAAAAAGTTTCTTACTTATGTAACAAAAGGATTTTTTTCTCTGTCATAAAGGCTTTCAGATTACAGAGAAAACTCAGTTCTGGGAGACTGATAAAGACCTAAATATAAAGGAAACTCATAAATATGTGTTATCAGGAAAAAAAAATATTCTTTGATTTTCCTGAGAAATGATGACTCATGCAAATTAAATATGCTGGCATGTAATATTTCAATACATCAAGAAAAATTGAAAATTTTGCTATTTACATTGCACTCATACAGAAACAACGGTAAAAAAATTAATCAATGCTGTAAGGCTGTACAGTCAAGCAATGCAACAAAAGGGAATTTGAGCTTTTTGTTAATTTATTCACACACTTTAAGATACAGTGTTGAGTGACATGATCAAAGACTGTGATCTTCTAAAAGATCTGCTTCACACAAAAAGCACAGGAATTCTGGGGCTTCCTCACATGGGTTGTGCTTGTCTGCACAGCAACGGGCAAACTCTGCCCTTCTCTTTTGGTGTTCACCATCAGGTAGGTGAGTATTGATGATTTTAAATGTACTGAATGACAATTATTATTTTCCTCTACAGACTGTGCTGTTCTCACAGTATTTTAGAAGTGTCTTTGAAATAAAATAATAAAAAAAAAAAAATAGTCTGCTCTGCTCTAGGGATGCCACACATCCTATCCAGTCACCATGCAGGAGTTATAGGAGCTTAAAGTGTGCTCAGTCCAAGGGGAGTATTTAAAAAGCCCACTGGCCGGTTGTCCTGGACTTTTCTTGACACAATAGAAATGAAACTCTTTAAAAAATCTTGGAAACCAGCAAAACCAGGATTATTTTTTTTCAAAAACTGTAAACACATCTGTCTACTACCATAACAAATATAAATAAAAGTTAAAATTATTGACAGCATTCAAAGTTCTGAAGAAAGTTCAGTGATCTTTTTGTCAGATGCAAAGAAGAAACAGTATTTTTCCTTAACTTCATTTTTAGAAATGGGCAAACCATTAAAAAAATAATTTCCCGAGTCAAACATTCAACATGACAAATGTGTGCCCAAACACATTAAATTTAGCAAAGTTATACACAGCTATAAACATAGCCTTGCAGCATAAATGTATTTATTTTGATAAATATGTTTACACTGCAGGATATAAAAGAGCCAAGATATGAACTGGATTTGGAATTATCTGCAAACTAGTGAACAGCACTGAAAATAAATATTTTTATGTATATTTATTACATAATACTTAATCTCTTCCTATAATTTTATTTAGGGAAAGTGGCCTACTTTATGTCTATTATATGAATAGATATACCTGTGTGGTTTAAAGACTGACTTGACTATGGGAGGGTACCCGATGTCACAGTCACCATGCCACATTCTGCAGCCCCCACTACCTCTGTTATCCATGACCAGGAACAGAAAGGGACACAATTGTAGTCCTTGTCCTCAGGTGGTGCTGCTTCCATCTGCTGTGGCAGGTAAACAGTGTCTAGCTCTTTCTAAAGAGAATGCCTTCTGATGGACTGTGATGAAGCAGCAGGAGAGAAGAGCTGTTCAAAGAAAAGGATGGGATGTATAAAAGGAGAGCAGATGCTAGCAATGGATAACCATTTCTTTCACTTATAACCTTCTTCTCAAGGCAATACATCAAAATATCTATTCAGGACAAATCTCTTATTAGATATTAAAAATTCAACATGTAGTACTAATTTTGGAATTTATGAATTTGTTGATAAATGTCACCTCTCCACATTCCTTGAAGAGATATTGGTTTTCAATTATTTTGCTGTTTTATAATTCTGCATGGATTTTTTCTCACTCATATATTAGTTGGTTTTAAACTTTAAAAAAAATTGCTTACAGTTGAAAAGAAGTTGAACTCCTGTAATTGCTTGATGGTACCATCCTATCCTTTTGAGGTTAAAGCAAGACAGTATGGAATTTTTTCCTTACCCTCTTTCAACAGATGAGCCAGGAGCAGACAGTCAGTTGAAACAGTGATGATTACAAATGACAACTTGTACCATGTGTTATCACAGCCACAGTATCCAGTAATTCTGCTAACAATGTATTCTGCTAACCATATGGATTCAGGGAAAATTGTTTTTTCTGTAGGAAATCGACTGCAGACAAATTATCACAGTATGTCTTTCCCAGGATCTGTATGGGACAGGCATGCTTGTCCCAGCACTGCATGGGACAAATGCAATGTTAGTTTAAAAGGCCCTTGATAGACATTGGCTGAAAACCAGGCCCCTTTAAAATTAGTGACTAAACATGCATAGACATTAGCATGGCTGAGATTGTTCTAATTACTCAAATAATTGTTGGACTGTCAAATATTTTAGCTTCAATTCAGACTGTTCACAATATAAGTGGAATCTTTTCTCTCAATGGTTTTCTCTCTCAATTATGCTAATCAAATAAATCACATCACAGGCTCACAGCCAGGCAGGGATGTGGCAAGTTCTTGAAGGTGTCAGATGTGACCCTTGCTGAGCTTGAAGTTTTCCTGAGATAACTGTGAATTTTAAATTCATCCCTTGAAGGACACAGTTCCCATGCACATCACTTCAAATGTCATTACGGAACAGCTGTGCTTGATGGGCACATAGGAAGTAAGAGATAAAATGGAGTTATCCAGTTCTGTCTGAGCAAAAGGTTTAGATATGTCTGGAAGAAGGCATGGCACAATCCCAGAAATGGAAATGTAAGGGATTGAAATTGGGTAAAACTAACGTTTCCATATAGAAAGCTAAAGGAGGAGGAAATGTGAACCATGGCACACCTATTGCTATGCCCTAGTGGCAGCTTTGTCCCGACAGTGACAGATGGCATAGCAGGGACCCTCCCTCAGCTTTCAGCAGGGACAGCAGAGCGGTGCTAATTTGCTGTCCTACATCCACTCTGAAACCCTAATGACAATTTCAGCCACATTACCACCCAGCCAAAACAGCCCAGGTTCACAGGTTAAGTGTGCTGATGTCATTATGCTAAGTCCAAAAAATAAACATGATCAATCTCCATAAATAACAAAGACTGCATAGGGAACACCCTTAGAAAACCAGAAAATAGAAACACGGCAAAAAAAACCAAAAAGGGGAATTATTTATGCTACTGTGAAAGCTGAGGACATATAGCTCAGAAAGGAAGGTATACATTCATAGCTTGCAGATTTTAACAACATTTTTCAAAGAAATGTTTTTAAGTTAGGGTAGCATTTTTAAAGCTTTGGGTCATATTCTTCAGGGTCACTGATGAAAATCCTTTTGAAGCAGCTTAATCCCATATTTTTTATTATTATTTTGTTTTGTGGTTATTTGAAAACTGTTCAGTTTTCCCAGTATGGTGGGGACCTCTCAACACTACAGAAGTAATGCCAGAGGCAAAACACACCAAAATCCTCAAAGGCACTACTTTTTCACCTCCAGTTTCTATTTTTAGTAAATATTCGCTAGTTTACCAGGCTATGTGATATCAGCTCTACTGGAGACTTCACAAGAGATAGAGTCACAGCAGCCCCCTCAAGCATCAGTGTGTGAAATAAAACAAACTTTCAGCAAGTGACAGAAGAAAAAAATCTGTATTATTCCAATGTCCAGAAGAATGTTTACCTTAATGCGCCATAGACATATTTCAGTGTTGTGTCCATTCCTATGAACAGAATGTAAGGAAGTGACAAATGAAATCCACTGCTTTGGATAACCATGTTAACTGTGGATATTTTTATATAAAAATTACTGCAATGAAATGTTCTAATACAATCAATCAGCAATTCCAATTATATAAGTTACAGAAGAAAATTCACTTCTTTCATCAGCCTGCAGAGCAGAGACTGTGGTTGAACTGTCAGGATAATAGGAATCTCCAGGGAGTCCAGAGAGCCTCTTGCTGGCTCAGCCTCTCTCACTTTCTCTGGATGTACTGAGAGTTGTGAGGTCATGAGAAGAAAAATCATGACTCCTTGTAACTTCACATATTCCTACTGCCCAGACAGTTCTCTCAGAGTATTTCTAATGTAATTTTTCAGGGAAAATGGTATCTTCCAGTATCATTCATTGAGACAGAGAGAACATAAAATATCCTGGGAACTGTCATTTATACTTTCCAATTCATAAGCGTTTTTCCTTGCAAATATTTCAAACAATCTCTGAAAATAGTGCTACAGAAACACCATGAATCCAGTTCTCCATCATGCAAAACTTGTCAGCTGTGAAACTGTGGTCAGTTTGTCACCAGCTGCTCCATTGTATCTCCTGAAATAGGAATATCAAAAGAAATCTAAAGCCAGAAAGGTCAATGCTGGAGTCTCTGTTATGTTGACCTGGGGGGACTCACACCAGGGAAGTCAGGGCATGAGAGGCAGCCTTAAAAAAATCTTCATGATAGCACTTCACATTCCTTTGAAAACATGTTACTGACTGTGCAATGCTTCAAGAGGAGAGGATAATCAGGTCTAAAATTGGACATTCTCTTCCTCACATTCAATTTTTTCCCTGATTCCCAGAGGAAGGCCACTCTCATTTCCCTTAAATCCAGAAAGGCATTTCTTATTTTTAACCTGCCATTGTCATCTAGGTCATTATATAGTGATGATTATTCAAAAATTTCCTCTTACTCCAGTAACTTGAAATGAAGTTTGCTCTCTGTGTTGCACACAAACTCAGAGTAGCGCACCCAGTGACAGAACATTTTCAAGCAACCTTCATTTGTATGATTCATTTCCCTACGGCTGTTTCACATGAGTACTTAGAACTTCCCTGCCAACAAGGATTGGCCTCTTGACTTACTTGTTTGGTGAGGGCAGCTTCCCTTAGGCATTTACCTAATAACATCCAATTAGCAGTTACCATTGTACCATCAGAGTTTATGCTTAACTGTGGCTTGCCAAGTGATGTACTCTCTCTTTCCTTTACATTTATTTCTGGCTTCTTCTGGCACAGCATACACAGTCCTTGTATCAGGATTATATGTACAGGCTTGGTATATATGCAGCAATACAAAGAGAGACTTAATAAGCTTCATCATGCAAGCACCACATAGAAACTCTGGATTCCACAGTGATTGTGTCCAAAATCAGCTTAGTTCTGAAGCCAGATATTTAAATGGCTGTAATAGTCCTCCTGGTAATAGAAACAAGACAATTCAAGAAACAACAGAGTAAATACTCCCCATTTACTGTGCGAGTTGACTTGTAAATACACAAGACTGCATGTCCTCAGGGAGAAGAGAGCAGGGCCTGACCAGAGAGAACTTGTTTGGACTAGTGACTTACAGGTTATCCTGCTCTTTGCAACTCCTGAGACTGAAAGAGTTACACCACTTTGGAGCTGAGAAACGAGTAGCAATGCTCCATATGTGCATCAGCAGAGCTGGGAAATGACTTTTCAGGTCAGCTGTTTTCCTCTGAACAGGTGGATACAAGTAAGAGCAGGATGATACCATCCCAAAGCATCTGCTATGTGTCACTGATTAACACTGACCAGAACTTGCCAGAAATAATTAGTACTGTAGAATGAGTCATTTTACCTTGATGTACTCCAAAGATAAAGAAACCACACTTTATCTAAAAGTACCTGCACCAGATCTAAAGGAGCTAGTTTAAGCTGCAGAGCAAAGGTAGCCATGTTAGCACAGTGTGACACTTGCTTCTCGACAGAGCTAATTAATCTGTACAGAGTGCAGCAGTACTGTGGTTATATTGTTTCTGGCAGCAGCCCAGAATGGGCCTTCCCACAGCTTTGTTGTTCTTTCTGTCAGGAACGTCAGTTCCACATCAGCCAGCACTTCCTGAGCTCAGTGAGAACTAAGATTTAAAGCGGTGACAAACTCTACTGGCAATTGGGGACATATAATATATTTTTGAAATTTGAAATGCAGGACTATATCACTTGAGCACACTTCCCACATGACACTCCCTCAAAAAACTCTTCTTCAGAGTCACAGGCCAAATATTGGAGGTCAAAGTGATGGGTGAAGAGGAGACATTAAAAGAAAGATATATTAGATTGAAGTTTGTTTAGTGTCATCCATGGCAGAGGAAGAACTTTGCAGCATATATCTTCTTGTGAACGTTGAGACATTGATTTGATATCCATGGTGGTGTTTCAATGGATTTCCAAATATCAATTTTTCTTTACGTGGGAAAAATATGTGTAAATTTTAACAGTAAAACACCTGATGTGTTTTAGAACCTGCTGCTTGATAAGCAGGTTCTTTATAATCGTGACTGCTGATTTCATCAGTTTATTTGCTAAATGACAGTCCTCAATTAAGATTTTGTTTCTGTTATTAACTTTCAGTTATGCCTGTTATTGTCTTTAAATTTCTATTATTACTTCTGAAAGACTTCTGTGAATAGAGTCCTGCAAGAGGTTTCTGCTGTCCAGAATAATTATTAATTAGCCTAGAATTAAGCCAAAAAGCCCTTGTGTGACTTCACATCAGGGTATATGCACAATTGCTTACACATATATATATATACCTTTCTTTTAACAAAGGTATTGAGGTATTAAAATATTCTACAAGCATTTAAAATCTCATTTTCCACCCATTCTTTGAGCAATAAGGCTAAGGGCAGAACTTGTTGTGCAATTGGCCTGTTGTGTTTCAAGCCTGAATACACAGGAAATTTCCCTTCAGCTGTCATGGTGCTGGACGGAGACTTTGGAAATGAGGGCTAGAAGTTCAAACAGCTGAAGACTCTTTTGTGGCATGCTGCCAACCTCCTGCGTCCTCTCCCTTTTATTATGGCTTGTCCATATGCAGCCAATTCATCTTAAGGTTTGACACAACATTTTCAAAATGTACAGAGGTTCTTTGATAAAAAGCCATCCACGAATTCTATCATCATCATTATTTGCATTTATCCTGCTACTGAGAACTGTAATAGACTTTACTGTCATACACCAACAGCAACCTATGAATCACTGCCACCTAACTCAGCAGGGCATGAACTAGCTGTGGAAAAATTTGACTGGAACATAATTCCTTTTTCCCCAGAAGTATTTGGACAGAATCCACTTTCAGCTGAGAAGGAACACCATGGAAATTCTTGATGAACCGGCTCCTTTAAAGTCTTCTTACTTGTACAGCCCAATAAGACAAGTGTAAAAATATGTTTTCAACCTGTCACAAACACTTTGTCCAAGCTTGGACACAATAAGAATAGCATGGACAAGGTCTTTATGAAAAACTTAACAGTGGGTGGCTACACAGGTCTCAGACACTGCAATATTATCAGAAAATTCCTTATGGAAGGAAAACTAATAACAATTTTCTGCCTCTTCTTCAGGATCAAGTGTGCTTACAGATACTTGTAGCAGCCTCCACTGAAGAGAAGTTATAAATGTTCAGTAGATTAAATGTAGTCATGTCTACACATACAAACTGAAGCTCTGTTTTTTAGCTGAACATTTGGTATCATGACCATGGACCACTTAATACAAAGCCATTTTCTGTAATCAGGTGTTTGATATAGACTAGGAGGGGTAAAACTATTTTGCTTAATCATTTTTACAATTATATAGACCTGCAGAGCCTTTGTGCTATAGAAGGATTTGTGTCCAGATGAAAAAAACATGCTGGTAGTACTGGAATATTAATATGAGAGCTGCCTTTCATACACATCTTTTCTCTTAATTCCTTCATTCCTGAAAAGAGTTGCAAAACGTTTTGAATTTACATTAACATGAAATGTTAAGGTATTGAGTGCCCTGCAATTGCACATGACTCGTAATAAATCACAAGACCAATGTAATTTCTCAGCCATACCTTTAAGTCCAGCTGCAATTGGGTCTAGAGTTATGCAACTCAGTAACAAAGCTAATGCATCCATTCAAGGGAGGACACATAAACTAAGCTGCTTTTATAAAACAAACAAAAAAAAAACCCAGCTCCAAGAGTGCATGAAGGAAATCTAGCAAATGATAATTTTTTCATGATCTCCCATGCTGACTGGACACATAACAGCCTTAATAAGGCATTAGATTTGGATAAGATGCCACACATATTTTCTTTTGGGAGGCTTGACACACTGCTTTCTAGGCATGGCATTCAGAGAGTATTTTCTACTGGTTTAAAAAAAAAAAAAATCAGAAAATTGATTAATGCTCTGTTTCTTATTCACAGCGAGACTTCTTGAGCTGACTGAATTTCTTGCTTCTTTCCAATGCCACTCACACTCAAAAAATGACAATTACAGTAACACAGGAAGTGCAGTCTCCTCTCATTTAAATATACTTTTATGATAGCAAAGGAATTAATCCAACTCTAGGAAGTCATGAAGAAAAAAGTCATAGCTCTCATGTAATAATACTGCTATCACTGTCAATAAAATTAGATTTAACCATATCTTGAACAAACAGAAGGGTTTATTGCTTTTATTAGTTAATGTCTGAAAATGTTCCTGTGCTCATATTTTCTCAGAAAATTAATTGTTCACCTCAACACTTTTCACTTAGTCTCCACTTTGAAGTCTCCTGCAATTATTTTTGGAAGAGCTAAAGCTTCACAAACACAGGAGAAGAAAAAGTAGCTCTTGAACCAAAGACAAACTCTTCACTTAGTTGCAATTTTGATGCAGTTTTTCATGACAAAGCAGTAAAAAGAAATAGATCTGATACTCACACACCCACTGGAGAATTGAGGCTATAAACCTCAGTCATACCTGCTATCATTTCTGTGTCCATTTTTTTAAAGGTTGAGAGCAAAAAAAATATTGTAATGGCATGTACACCTAATTTAAGATTAATATTATGTTTAAAAAAAGTATAGCCTGGCACCTAGAAGATAGCTTTCAAAACACAGATTCCATGGATAGTCTCTAGTGTGGCTCACAGCCACTAAGAATTAATTCCACTGAGAAAACTATTAGTCTGATCATTTTCATAAGAATGGATTTTTTTCAATTATATGTTTAATAAGAAGTTGGAAAAAACTATCTCAACTTCCTCAAAGCACACCAGAAATGGGAAACAATTTTATTTTAATAGTGTTAAAAATATTTCATGCTGTTTTCATTCTTAATTTATATTAGGCTGTGTTCTATTCTATTAAAAGTCAGAGATAAGCAAAGGAAAATGTTGAATTGAAATATTTCTACTGTATTGAAATAATATTAAATAACAACTTACTGAAATGAAAGCAGCGGATAAACAAAAAGTAAGTCCTTCAGTTGCCTCAAATAACAGTGATTTTTATTTGTTTTAATGTAGAATTTCACTGAAAGATACTCTGCTATCATATTCTCTCTCTCCCACAAACACAAATCCAGTTTCTGACCTTCTTTACTCTATTAACTGCTTGTAAAGATTATTTTATTACCTCCCTATGAGGTAAATTGTTCCTGTTTGGCACAGACTACTGGAAAAATCAATGCAGACCCATACTACCATGGAGGGAATAACAGGAAACACTGGGGCTTCTCAGAACTCCCTGACTGTCCTGGGAGATGTGTCAATTTGAGGCATCCTTTTAGTGAGGTACAGTATATTCACCACTTATTAATCTCACTGTGCTGGTAACAATAAAGCTCAATAGCTACTTTCATTGCTGATTATTTTTGGAGTTGCGATGGAGGAAGGAATGGGAATGGGCACTGTAATACCCTGCTTGAAAAACAGAGGAAGGCACAAGACTTACTGTAAGAAAGATCCACAAGATGCCCATAAGAATCTCATTACACACACATGCACAAAGGAAAAAGAACCTGCAGTAAGAGTGGCTATGTGAGTACTTATTTTGAAAGGGAAAAACAAGTTTGATACAAATGAAGTCTGTGTGTTATTTTGCACAGTATGTGAGCCCACAGGGTGGCACACAGTGAGAGCTGCCTTTGTGAGCAAGCACAGAACAGACCAGACACATAAAAGTGGAGTGAAGAAGGCAGGAAAAGAATCCTCATGCCTCAATTAACTGGAGTAAAGGAACTCTGCAAGCGTCACACATCTCAGGTGTATACAACTCTAGGGTCCCGTGAATCATCACTATGAAGCAAACAGTATTCATCTTCACAATAGGAATTGACGTGCAATCTACAGTTTACTTTTTCCTTCTCACACACCACTCAAAAACGTCGGCTGTCATATTCACTTGATGTTACTGTTAGGTGTTAGATTTCATTATTTCATAAATAGCTGAAACTACGTCGTTTATAAAGCAAACAGATTGCTCTTTGTTCATGTGATGGTTATTCATTCTGTCGTTAGGTGAGATACCAGAAAATAAATACTGATGGTTTGGTTTTGAATGCTGTATTGCACAAACCCTGTAAAGTATCTCTTGGGAGAAGGATGACGGAATGCTGTTTTCCCTGTGATTAATCACTCTCTACTATTGCACCCTTTTCATGAGGAGGATGATATAATACATACGGCTGCATAAAAACATTCATATATCTCAATTCAAAAAATTAAGTTATTCTCCCTACGGTCATGTCCTACATTGGCCTTTTGCCAACATTTTTATGAACTCTATGGAAGAAAAATTAAATAAACAACCGATAAAATCTGTTCTTAAAAAGGTCTCAAAGCTAAACGTGTATTTCTGTAATACAGTGTAATTTGCAGCACTTAGTAGTCAACAGCACTGGCAAAGATATTTTGGACCAAGTGACTGCCAGATGACCCTGATTATCTTGCAAGCTGCTGCAGCTAACTGCTTTACATTGTCATGGAATGAATAAGAGGAGATGAAGTTCCAAGGATGATTTAGTAAGAAATGGACAGTTTTAATGACAGAGACCATTACCCAGGTAGTGAATGAAAATGTTGGAGACATGACAGCTGCTGTCCTACAGGTGTGAAAGCACCATGCCCATGAAGCAGGTCCTCATAGTCCATCTGACTCCATTCAGTATTGATCTGAAGATATAGAAAACTTCAGAATATTTATTGTCTTCCATTTACTCCTCTGCTAAGAGAATAAAATGTTGTCAGTGTGGGAAATGATTCAAAAAGGCAAGGCTGAGCATAAAGCTCACCTTTAACCCCCAAGCTGAGGGAAACCAAAGAGTCTGGACTGGGAAGTTTTCTTCCTGTTCTCCATGCCCTCGTGGCCTGTAAGAAAGGTTACTTTGCAGTGCTCACAGTGGGAGTCACAGTTTTACCAAAGCTGTACATTTAATTTCGAGAAAGGATAAAACTCTGGTTTTGTCAGAAGAGAGAATCAATAGAACTCAGCTTGACAACTCTTCATAATTTTTCCCCTCCTCTAAAACATTGACTAAAATATAAATATTAACATTATTTTCCTTTTTGCATTCTAAATTGGCTCAAGTCTGTAGACCCAAGTTTTTCAGACTTAAACTTTTTTTACATATCCTACAAAAAGCCAAAAGCAAAATTAAAGAATCCTGCAGTTACTCATATACTATAAATTTTTTCCCATGCAATCACAGTGAAATGCAAACATTTTCTGCATACTCTGGATACACAAACAAATCCCAGTTGCTTATCCTTGCAATGTAATATTTTATTCCTTGAGTGCATCATTATAATGCAAGACAAAGAAAGATATTGTGGCAATTCCATTAAAATAATCTGGAAAATAGTGATAGACTATACTGAACAAGCCAAAATCTTCCATAGTATGAGCCTGGCAATGTCAGTGGAATTAAATCAGAAATTAATTTGGGCATACACAGATACACCACTGGATTAATTCATTGAGTAATTTTCTTTTCATTAGGCAAGAAAACCAGTTTGAAATCCAGTGAAACTGTACAGGCTAATCTGACTCAATGCAAGCTGGAATGTTTGCTGTATAATCAACACTCCTTAGCAATATTGCATTATCTTTGCTTAAGGTGTACAGGAAATGATAAATGCCTGTGACTCCTGACGTGCACTGGATCTGGAAGCTTACATGACTGACAAGTCAATCTCTTCCTGGGACATGTGTGCACTACCTGTGAAGAGTTTAAAGCAATTGCAGATGTGAAGGTGAGGCCACAGAGGCTCTAATTCACTCATACACCATGAATCACCCACCCTATTTGTTAGATACTCGATTGTTGCACAATGTTGGCTGGGGAAAAAAAGCGAAAAAATAGGACAGGAATGAGCAAGTTGTGCTGTGGCAGTTGAGTAACAGCAGGTGGATTATTACAGAGCACTTGAAAAGAAGAAATTTTACCTTTTACATACGCTGATTATTTTACTTCTAAACATGTTAGAAATTTGGTGCTAAACTTTTAAAGTGAAACAAAACAATATCTGAATATTTCAAAATTAGATTATTTTGTGACTATAATTTAAATGTGTTTGCGACACTGTATTCCATAAATAAACAGGTCTGTACAATGGTTTTCAGCACACACAAATAATAGCAAGGAAATTGTCTACAGACGACCAGGAATTAGAAACATAATGCAGTTCTGTAACAGACTTTTCTCATGTATGAGTTCACAGACCATAGCAAATGTCTCACAGATCACTGTGAGGCTGCAATATCAAATTTTACCCAAAACAAACTATAAACAACACAGTTGAGGTTCAGATATCTATAACTGATATATATCAGTCCAGTCGTGACTGAGGCACCTTAGCTTAGGAGCCCCTGAACTATTAATCCTGCTAATTTACAATCTCCCGCTTCCCTTTTCTCCTGACGTGCTTCCTTGTTCATGCATGAGGAAAAAGAAAACTTCTGAGCAAAACCCTCACCCTTGCTCTACTCTGACTCATACAGGAATGCAAACAAACATTTCCAAACAAATTAACAATACTGAAGTTTGCAGCCACTACTAGAACAGGAACTGGTAGTTATCACGAGATGATTTTTATCATAATTTTTCCATATATATTACCCTTAGAAATACTTAAGCAGTATTTTAAAACATGAATGATTGACAGCACAGAAGGTACATTATTTTATCTCTAGTTTACAATCAGGTCAGAGCTCAAGAAGGATGCCAAAGTGCTCTTGGATCACACTAAAAGACATTGGCAGGACGGCATCACGGCTGGCAGGCTAGACTACAGCACAACTACATGACCCAGGGTTGGGTTTAAGTGCTGCCCAAAATAGCAGTCCTGCTTTAGATGGACAAACATTTTTTCCTGCTAAGACCAGCTCGTTAAAAGGAGGCTGTGACATGCAGCACAGCGACAAAGCTGTGCCTGGCTCGTGTCTGCATCTCTGCAAGGAGTCATGCAAACTTGCCTCCTGCCTAAAGAACTCTCTTTGCGCTATGTGATGAGCCGTGCAATCCTGCTCGATGATTTCTCAAGGAAAATGAAACCTTATTTCTACCTAGGTCTCATCCTCATTAAAAATGCTTTTACAACCTGTTTCAAATACTGGTGTGGAAGGTGCCCTTTTGCTTTTGCTTTTGCTTTTGCTTCTCAATGAATAAGTTAATAAGTTTCCACAAGTAGTGCAAACTGCTTTACCCTTGCCCTTCACTTCTGTGTTGTTAGGTGAGAAAAGCTCTAGAGCATTTTGCCTTCTCATTTACTTTGATTATTTACAGCCCCACTCTTACCTTCACTGCTATAATTGCTTATGAGTTACACAGAATCAGTCAGTTGCCTTTATTCATACTGAATAGCCCCATAGACTACAGCAAAAGCATGCTGAGTGCAGCATACTTCAGTTTATGACACCCATGAATCTCACCAGACTGAAAAACTTTAACAGGGGAAGTAATTCAGAGAGTAACTTCCACTGTCTCTGCAAAACAGGACATGGCTTCTACATCATCCTTCCCCAGATTCTCTGTCTCTAAAGTTAACCCAAGATCTGAGCCTACCTCCTAGTTCTACTGCTGGCATAGCTACAAAACCTGGGCAAGATGTGCAATAAAATTTAATGTGCAAGTAAAAATAAAAAAAACAAATTTATATTTAAAATTAATAACTTTAATTATTAATTAAAATTAATAAATAATTAAACAATGCACCCTTCCCCCCACACCCACACCCCACACCCTCCCCCCAAAAATGTAGCGAACTATTCAGGAAACCCATCAAATAAAATCCTTGAACTCCAGCCTCAGTTTGGGCTTCTATTACAGGTCCATGCACAAGTCATCTTAAATGCAACCTAAGGCCAAAGAAATTTGCAACTGAAAGACCTCATCTTTTCAATTTAGCAATGTTTTCTGTCCCTTCATATCTTCTAGTGCAAAGGGGATCAAGAAAGTGTTTATTTGAAGACAGATGGATTTACACTGAGAATGCAATCTACAGTGAACCACAGATTAAAAAAAAAAAAAAAATTAAAATTATGTCATGAAATTGTAGTTACCTTATAGCAGCCAAAAAAAATCCTCTCCAGATTCTAAACTTTTCTGAGAAGAGCTTGTAAAATATCTACCTACAAAAATTATCTTTTGAAAGCTGTTAGATATGGAAGTATCCAAGTAACTGTAATTCAGTGTGGTCATGACAGAGAAGGAAGGTTCTTCCTGGACTTCTGATACCCTGATCTACTATATCAAGTATCAAGTCAGAAGAAAAGAACACACAGCAGTGACAGCAGCAGCAGTTATAGAACCATACTCTGCTAAAGCACTGTTCAGGAACAGGCACAATCCAACCATTCCTGCACCCATCCTAACTTGAATTGTATCTTGATGTACAATTTGCTCTTATTTTCAGCTCTGCTGCACAGCCAAAAAAAAAAGGAATATTGCTTGTGTTATTAGCAAGACTGAAAATAAACCCTGAAGCTTAGAAAAATGTATTAATTCTTTGGATGAGCACTTATTGACACCCTAATATGTTGGCTGTCTCCTTTATTTCAGGAGCTTTATTATCAGGGAGTCATCTCATTCTCTCAGAACAAAAAGAAATCTAGGTGTGGATTCAATTGTTCCTAAACATACTGTGGACAAATTATGCTCATATTGTCTTCTGGTTTTGCTGCTCAGGGGATTTCTCCCCATAAACACAAGCACTTGGAATTTTCCCCATTACTCATTTAATCTTTGCTCAGCTGCCACCGTGGCATTTGGGACTGCTCAATACAGTTTTCAAAGCACTGCATCTGATATTTATGAACCTATAAACTGGTGCTGTTTGTTTGAAGCAGCTCAGGCTGTTGACAGGGCTTGTTTCTGGGTTTTAGGGTAAACAAGTTTTGACTGCATTTCAGGTTCATTCAGAGTGAAATCTTGAAATATCCAGTGAGAGACATCAAATAACTTCAGGCATGTCTATATTCTTATCAGCCTTGGTTGTCTAAAACACCTTCTGAGGACGGGACAGATATTAACTTGTCCTCACTGTCCTTCTCCTTACACGTATCCCTTCCTTCCAGCATTGTTAACAAATAGCCACCATGGTTTCAAGTTAATTTCCTCAAGAAAACCCTACTTCCCAGCCCTACATTTCCTGATATATGCATTTGCTGGGAAAGAACAAAGACTATAAGGTATATATTTCACATTAGCTCAGTTGTGTCTGTGGAATGCAGACAAGAAAATTTCAATAATGGCTTGGCAGCTATACATCACTGCAACCATTGCATAATGGCTGTATTCCAGTTCTTGTTCACTCCAAGGATTTTCTAAACTAAAGAGAGGCAGAAGCCTGGAAAACCCTAAAATTTTCTACCTGATTTCCTACTGTTTCTTCTTTCTCCATCATTCATGCATCATTATCCTGAAGTAATGGAAGAAGTAACACTGCAATAATGCAATAATAAAGTAATCTTTCTGCTTATTTTTCTATTTTTCACTTTTCACAGTGTACAGTGGAAAAGCTCTCGGACTGTGGAGTACTACAAGCTATACTTAATGACTCCTGGTGTCACAGAAAAGACTGAACAAAGTTTCATCAATATCTCATCATTTAGATGATGCTCCTCAAAGTATTATTTTACAATTAAGAAGTTCCCATAGCTCTACTTCCCAATATGAGTATAAACAAGCTCCTCTTTTTTGGAGACTAATATGTCCTCCATCATCACAAGCAACTGTTTTATTCAAACCAGATCTGCTGGTTTTGGCTGGGGTAGGGTTGATTTTCTTCACAGTAGCTAGTATGTGGCTGTGACTTAGATTTGTGTTAGAAAGTGTTGATAAAACAGGGATGTTTTAGTCATTGCTGGACGATGGTTACAGAGTCAAAGTCTTTTCTGCTTTCCACCCACCTCACCAGTAAGGAGCAACAACAAGGAGCTGGGAGGGGGCACAGCTGGCCTCACTTGACCACAGAGATATCCCACACCACGTGGCATCATGTTCAGTACATAAAACTGAGAGAAGAAGAGGAAGGGGAAAACATTTGGAGTGATGGTGCTTGTCTTCCCAAGCCACCATTAAATGTGATGGGGCCCTGCTTTCCTGGAGATGGTTGAACATCTGCCTGCGCATGGAAAGTGGTGAATCAATTCCTTGATTTGCTTTGTTTGTGTGTACAGCTTGTGCTTTCCTTATTAAACTGTCTATCTCAACTCGTGAGTTTTCATACTTTTATTCTTCCAGTTCTCTCTCCCATCCCGCCAGGGTGCAGCAAGCGAGCAGCTCTGTGGGTCTGAGTTGCTGTTTGGGGCTAACACATTTCACCAGAGAATGTTCCTGACATGAAAAATGCCATTTTCCATGCTATTTGAATCATCTCTAGCATGGTTTTGTCCAGGTCTAAAGAGAGACTAAAGTCTCCCAAGGAATTCTCAGCAAAGGTTGGGTAACATAAGCCAAGGACAGGCCATTTGCCACTCTAAGAGGGAAACAGTTTAACCTGAAGTTCATGACCAGACCAGACTGCTTGACATGAATGCTAATAATATTCCTTGACATTGTTTAATTTTCTAGCAAATATGTAGTAACAGTGTCTAGGTAACTCAGTCTACTGAGCTTCAGTTTAAGGTGGGAAGAAGGGAATAAATACTCTTACAATTTGCACTTGACAAAAGCACAAGGACAGTAATGCTTGCTTTCCCAGTAGTATTTGGGTAAGTAATTCTCATGACTTCAAAGATAGAAGTAGGTCTAACTTTATTAACCAAGGACATCCATGGGCAGAAAGGGGTTTGAACCCACCATAGCTCAGAATCCAAGCAAATGGAACAAATTTTCTTCCTGTGGGCAAAGCCTGTAGCTAGGATTAATGCCAAAACTGATTAATGCCTATGGTTGTGCCAGCACTAAGCCACTGCAAATGGAATACTTAAGCAACCCCAGATATGACTAATACCATTCTAGGACTAAAGTACAATAAAGTTTTCCTTTAGTTTAAGTTTTCTCAACTAATTATGAAGACAGCCTTGATGACTATTTTGGTATATATACCTTAATTTTAGAAAGTTAAAATTAGAGAAGAATCTCACACCAAATGTATCTGTGAAACAAAAACCAAAACTCGATAAAGAGTGTACAGGGAGCAGTATAACTTAGGAAGGTTAGATTTAGGTATTTGGCTTAATAACTTATGAGAAATTTTAGCAAGAACTTCTATAATTCAAAATGTAAGATGCAATCATTTCACTAACAGTTTTGCACAGTTTCTAACCTTTTTTCCTCCTAATGGTAAGTTTTAGGGGCAATTTTTTTTCATTATCATAGACTCAGTGACCTCCGGATAAATTACACTCATTTCATAAAATTCTTTTCCGTTTCTTTTATTTCTCACAATCAAATGTAAGTGTGCAACTGTAGTTAAAGGTTAAGAAGTCAGAAGGATTTATCATTGAAATGACACAGATAAAATCTGCTAAGGAACATCTGCTCTAAGAAATTTATTATCGCAATACTTTCTAAGCACTCTCTTGATTATCTTGCAAAGATCTGCATACTAACAAATCTGCTGAATATCAATTTGCAGTGCATATATACTTACTTCTTAACATGTCAGAAAATGATATTTTCTATGCATGAAAATTTCAGGCACTGTCTATCAGGAGGCAAGCTCAATTCTAAAAGATTATCTTACAGTGCCACATGCTTTGTCATATTCTCCATCCCAATTCTATATTTCCTGTTCTCAATCTTGAAGCAAACAGTGAGGGAGATGGTTTGCTCAGATATTTCTTGGATCCCCAAACAAATGAGAATGAATGTCTTGTTTTCTTTTGGTGAAAACTGTCATTTCTTGCAATGGAGGGATATAAATAAATATACATCAAATTATATAACATGTCACACAGCAGACAGTCACAAGATGAATTTGTCTTTTTTAAAGGCAAAATTTCTGAGTATAGATGCTGAGAAAATGAAAACAGTACCTCTGTTATAATGTACAGCATGATTCCTTTGACCTGGAGATAAAGGAAGAAAAAGCAACAAAGCCATGTCATATCTAAAGGATATAAAACCAGAGAAACCAGTGTACCCTGATTTTGTACAAGTTTTCTCTAAAGAAAAAAATATTTCCTTTACAATCCTATCTCTTTATCAATAGAGCTTTATTCCCAGAAAGCAGTGCTATAGGTCACTTAGAGAGAAATTACTCATTGCTAATGGAAAAACAAATCAACAATATATTTACTCAGCTAATGCACTTCCCTAGGTCACATTATACAGGAAAGCTTTTAAAAATATTTTGTTTGACTGATCATATTATAACCTGAGCTATTAGCTATTCTGAATAGGAGACCTTGTTTTAATGCAAAGGCTTTAAAGGTACAGTTCAGATGTGCTCACTGCTGGAAGGAAGGATTGCAAAACAGCTGTATTTCTGGCAGATGAAAGGTGCCCCAGGAAAACACAAACACTCTCAATACCAGCTCCCAGAATTTCTGCTGCTCATGACCCTGGTCTAACAAGGGACAATCCCAGCCAGCAGGCAGAGCTCCTGCTGGGCTTTCTGGGACAGTGTGACAGAAAGCTGAGAGTTTTCTTGGGAATTTGAATTAACTTAAATAATCACCATTTTGTGGAAGAGTGAAGGGGATGCAGTCTGTTCAAACTCAATTTACCACTGGAAAAAAAGTCACAGAACATCTGAACAGAAGAAAGCCTATTCTGACACTGAGGGTGACTAAAGACTCAAGCACAGGCTGTGCCTGAAGTTTGTGGAGACTTCAACCTTGTACCTGACTGCACTGCACCTGTGCAGCACATTCATGCATTTGCTACATCTGCAGTGTATATGCAGTGATGGTTTACTGAGGAAGAATTGCCATCTTTCCTTAGACAAAGCCTTATAGATACTCAGTCAAAATCAAAGACACAAACTGAAATATCTTCAGAGGAAATCCATCCTGGCAGAAACTATCTGCAACAAATGTGAGTTCATCTAAAAGCAATATTATTTGTATTTCTATATATATATTTAGATGTAAAGATGGGCTTTAGCAGTATTTTATTTCTGATTTCAATCTAAATACCAGTTTCTAAATGTCAGAGAACCATAGAATATGCTGAGTTGAAAGAGACCCATCAGGATAATCAAGTCCAGCTCCTGATCCTGCAAAGGACACCACCAAGAGCCACATTGTGTGCCTGAGAGTATTTTCCAAAGGTTCCTTGAACTCTGTCAGGCTGGTGGTGTGACCACTTCCCTGGGGAGCCTGTTCCAGTGCCCAACCTCTCTCTAGGTGAAAAAGCTTTTCCTGATATCCAAACTAAACTTCCCCCAACTTAGCTTCATGTCATTTCCTTGAGTCCTGTCACAGGTCATGAGAGTGAAGAGTTCAGTACCTACTCCTCCTCTTTTCCACGTGAGGATGCTGAAGACTGCAATGAGGTCTTTCCTCAGTCTCCTCCACACTGAACAGACCAAGTGATCTGCACTACTCTTCACACAGCTTCCCCTCAGGCCCTTCACCATCCTCATGGGGCTCCACTGGACACTCTCTAACTGCTTTCCCCAAAGCCCCTAAAAGAGAATTAACTTCTCCAGGAAGCTGGAGCCAGTACACACAAAGAAACAAAGTTTGTCGTAGAATGTTTTGATCTGGAAGAAACTTCAAAGGTTTCTAGCTCCAACCCCCCTGCTCTGGACAGACTTTCCAACCTTCCACTAGCCCAGGTTGCTCAGAGCTCCATTCAGCCTGGCCTTGAACATTTCCAGGGGCAAAGCATCTACAGCTTCTCTGGACAACCCACTCCAGTACCTCACCAACCTCACAGAAAAGAATATTTTTCCTCCTAACAACTAATCTTAACCTACCCTTATAGTTTAAAGCCATTCCCCCTTGTGCTATCACTACATGCCCTTTTAAAATCTTCCTCACCAGCTCTCTAGTGGCCCCTTAAAGACACTAGAAGGTTCTATGAGGTCTCCACAAAACCTTCTCTTTTCCAAGCTGAACAGCTTCAACTCTCTCAGCCTGTCAAGACACTACTATGGTTTCTACCAGATGCTACAACATTTTCTGCTTCTGAAACTGAATTTTCATCAACAACTCAGTACCAAGAGCTGACTAAAACAGATAATTCATTATTTGTGAGGAATGTAAAACACAAAAGATAGGTCTTCAATGCAAAAAAAGTGATGGGCATGACAGAGGGCTATATATCACCCAAAGGAATTATGCATTGTCCAGCCTATTGCTGGATTCTTTCTCTGTCAGTCTAGTTCACATTCACCTTTTTTAAGTCTTGGGGATATTTTCAAAGGATGCTATTATTACAATTATTTTACATCAATCTGAAGAAACTATATTAAAAAGAGGAGTGTAAGAGAGTTAGTAATTTCTGTCATCAACTAAAACATTTTCTGTCTCAAACATGAAACAAACCCTTTTTGACTGCAAGTGTCAAGGTCAGAATTACATTTTGTTTATTTATTTTCATCCTTTACACTGACAAGTACAAAAGACAACCTTCTGAATCAAAATGAATGCAACACTATTTATATTCCAAAACAAAAATGGAAGACAAAAAATTCTTTTTGCCAGAATTTCTCCGATTTGAAAAAATAAATCCTAAATCTGTATTAATTTACAAGCTCTAGTGCAGTTTTTGTTAGTGCTTTTTACTGTGTGTTACTGCTAAAATATTTTTAATACTATTCTGAGTGGCTGATAAATTATAACCCATGTAAATTTACCATGATTATTGCTGATCCACTTCCTGGAAATCCTCTAGAATTTTTGTTTTGGAAAGACTCTAAGAGGGGAAGTATATCACCATCTGCTTGTCCCATTCGTATCTCTAGCATCCTAAATTGGCCACTAGCATACATGCACAGCAGTCCAAACAGACCTTTAGTTTGACTCATTACAGATGTTCTTATGTTCTCAGCATTTAAGATAATTGCTTTAGAGAAGAGAGTACATGGATTTCCTAATAAGTTTGTGTTTTGTTTCAAAAAAGCAGTGGCAGTGCCATTCTCTTTTTTAATTTGTTTTGCATTGCTTAGTGCAATATTTTGCACTTCCAATGTAAACAGATTGCCCTTTGATGTCAGGACTAATTCCTTGCATGTTGATGGAGCAGAATATCAGAGATGAAATCAATCATATGGCTCCGAGACAAGAATCCATCTGTACCATCATGCTAATTTGTGAACATATTTGGAGCCAAGATAAAATATAACACTGCATGGAGCTAAACATCAAGCTGATCAGCAGAGACACAACTAAATGCCATTGAAGTCCAAGGAAAATAAAATCAGTGAGCAAATTGAATCAAGTTGTCCACCAGTATTTCTTTATAGCGCTACAAATATGTGGTGCATGCATAAGCTCACATATTAGAAAATATTTGGGAAATATTTGCAGACATACCACAGTTGAATTTCAGTGCAAATATTAAAGGACATTAGGTTTTGGCACTGTTTCTTTGGATCTGACAAGGAAGCAACTCACCAACCTCAGCATAAAATAAGTCAAACCTAAAAAGTTGCTCCTTGTGGCTATTGGAATAGGGTACTTTGTTGACAAGAACTGTTGGCATATGAACTTTAGTTAATCCTATAGGATAAGGGAGAAACTTAGTCCTAGAAACAGATGAGGACATTGAGTGTAAAGGACATGTCAAGCATTGTCACCATGTCTTTGTGAAAAGCCTTTGAGATGGCCTGATTGTGAGCACCAGCACCACAGACTTGCTGGGTGTTGAGGAAGGTTGACTAAAACTTTCTTCACCCAGGCTCTAACTTTTGAGGTTATAAGCTACTGAAGAATGGAAAGGGGCCTCACAGCCCTGCTCCATGACCATGAACCCACAGCTGGAACTTTGACTCCCTCCTGACTTCTCCTTTCCATTGTCTTTCTCATGGGACAGGCAAGTCACATAATTTGTAAAATTACTTACATCTGTGATAAAAGTGTTTTGGTATCAAATCCATTTAGCTTCTGAATAGACATTTTGGTCTTAAATCTTTACTTCTTTGTTGGGACCCTGGGCACAGAGAATTTCAGGCTTTCTGTGCTAACAGGAACTGACCCGCAGGAGAACATTGTATTTGACCTGAGGCTGTGGGAAAGGCTTCCAAAATTAAGGGATAGAACTGAGGTTGTGAGTGTGTAGTTTGAATAGAAGTGTGCTATATCACATGGCGGAAAATACAGAGTTTAAGGTTTTGGGATATAGTAAAATATATGTAGCAAGATGGAGCTTTAAGGTGTTAGCTTGCCTTGTTCTTTCATCTTCTTTTTCTTGGGTTTTAGGTAATATTGTGTGGTTGGATAGAAAAATCCGCAGTACGGAACATGGGTGTTTGATTATTGGGTTAAAAGCAAAAATAAATTAGTTGGCATTTTATAATTGGGTAGTTGACTCTTAAAAGGTCCTGTAGTGAGAAATCAGGGGTTCCATTTTTAGTTTGTTAGCTTAGTGTGTTGAAAAACTCAGAGTCTGTGAGAATGTAACATAGATAAGAAATAATAAACATGTCTGAGTTTGAACAATACCGTCTCTCATTCATTAATCCCAACTTTGAGGAAAAGAACCTTGAGACAATTTTACACACTTCTTCTTCATCAACTATATCTATAATCTCAGACAACACCTCAGGTAAAGGATTGTAAGCACACAAATGCTCTGACATGGAGATTGCATGTCATGAGTGACCTAGAACACAGGTATCCAACTTTTCCAGTTCATAAAGCTCTCATGAAGGTGTGTGACTCTTGTACACTGCAGCCCATCCCTGTGCATCCCTACATGCACCCACCCTGTATCAAACTGTAGGAGCCTGCTGTCATCCCCATCAGTCTGCAGGCATGTGCAAAGTCACCTGAGCAGTGTCCACTTTTATGTACCTCTTGTTTCTCTGCAAAAGCATGGGTTTTACTGTCATGGGACAGACCTGCCCCATTCATATAACAGAGCATGCAAACAGCCTTGGGGCACCCAGCCTTACGTGTGTGAACATGCAGAAGAATGCCTTGTCAAGGACACAGCATAACATTCTGGGCATATAGTGGAAAGGACTGGTTACACAGGGAAAAATGACAACCCTCTGGAGGGAGAGGGTTGCATGGAAGAGGCTCGTAAGAAACAAACTGCCTGGACTGGAAAATATAGCCTGTGGTGCCTCATCCTGTTGGTATATATATGCAACAGACCTTCCTAATCCTGAATGAGCCTTGCTAAGTCCTTCCAAAAACAGTCCTCATTGTCTAAAATACATGTGCACTAACCCATTATGCTCAAATCTCCCCATTAATGTGGGGAATGTTGAGGATGAAAACACAATTCTACAACACCCGAATGGATGTGGCCTATCTCCTCCCCCATGCAGCAGTATCCTGTCTCCTCTACCAACAGCAGCACTGAGCTCAGCAGGAGCACAATTTGCATTCCTTCTGCAAAGTCTCCTTATTTCTCTGCTCAAGAGAGGGCGGTTCAGACATCAGCTGGGGCACCAGTCAGAGGACTCCCTCAGTCCCCTACTTAGATTAGGATCAGCCTGGACGAGGCAGACAAGATGTGAGAAAAATCACAGCATGGTGAATCTTAACAGAAACTAACTTTTAATGAATTGTTCAAATCCATAAAAGTGATGTCCTCCATCTGTTTTAAAAAAGCTGTAATATTCTTCATGTCACTTAATTTGTTCTGAACACTGTGTGGGAGAACACAGAAGAAATATTAAAGTACAAAAGGAGTATTTCATAACATTTTTTGGCATCTCCTCTCAGTAAATTGCACTGTCTACCGTAGCTCTTTACATACTTGCATTTTATGCTGCATTCCTAAAAAGCCACATGACACTTGCCTTTGGGTCAAATTCATAATCACTCAACAGTAGCACACATTCATTCATACAGCTACTAGCAGAAACCACAGAATGTTTTTCCACTAGGATTCTAGTGGAAGTAATCTACAGAAACAGGGAACTGAGGAAATAGGCATGGAGACCTCTAGGTCAAATACAGAGTCAAATACAGACAGCTGAAAAAGACAGACCTATATATCTTCACTGAAGAATCACCAGTTCAGAAATACAAATATAAGTTAGCTGGTCATCATGATTCCTTGATTGTAATCAAGGAGGCACAGATAAAGAATCAGATCACTGAAATGTGTTTCACATTTTCACAGCAGTTTTGTTCTGCTTTGGGCACTAGAGCTGAACCACTCCTTTTCCTCTTGCACCACGTGCCTGAAGCTGTATTGCCTGGATCTTGCAGGTAGCTGAGAATATCATTTTGGGTCCAGGTGAAACCCACTTTGCAATTTTTTTGTGTGGGCTGCCTAAAGCCACAAGTGGATGGAGCACTCTTCATCCTCTGGCATGCAATCAGCTCAACTTGTCCGACCTAAGAAATCATATGAGTGGAAAAAAAGTGACATTTTCTGTTAGGATCCAGTCTACCTAAGCACAATTGATGAAAGTATTCTAATAAGGTATATGAAATTGTTTGATTTCATGAACTTTCATAACTGCATGAATGTATGGAAGCTTGGAGTTGGAGAACCACACAAATGTGAAGACCACAGATTAGGTCTCTCCTTTGCAGCGTGGGCATAATATGGAAAATGTGGGCATTGGCAGTATTTGAAGAAGAAAGGGATTCCATTATTCTACTGTGTCATTTTTCCATTTTTCAGAAAGTTGTAAGAAAATGCTTCCTTTGTTTTTCCTTAGCTGTTGGATGACTCAACAAAACCTGAAACTCTGCTATCCTCAGCATTGTTTAAAGATGTGATACAGAAGGAATATGTCAGCATGAGGAAGGCAAGAGATGCAGAACATAAACTGAGGACAAAAGGGCTGGAAATATTTTTCTATGTCTCTCTCCAAAAGTAAGCAAGGAAGTGTTTACAAGGTACCTGTTATAGGGTGCCAGCAGGTCAAAGTATTATACCTGAAGGCAGGGTGAAAAGAAGACAGAACCAGGTTCTTTCCAGTGGTGTTCAAGGACAGGACAAATTAATACACAGGAGGTTCCCTCTGAGCATCAGGAGACACTTTTTTACTGTGAGGGTGACTGAGCACTGAAGAGGTTGCCCAGGGAGCTTGTGGAGTCCCCAGCCTTGCAGACACTCAAAAGCTCTCTGACATGGTCCTGAGGATCTATTTGTAAGTGGCTCTGCTTGAGCAGGGAATGTGGACCAGATGATATCCAGAGGTTCCTTCCAAATTCAAGTATCCTATATTTCTGTGACAAATAAGAAGGATTATTTCTTAAAGCTGCATTTGAAAATCTTGGCTTAGTGGAGCAATTTAGAAATAATTTCGCTGCAGTCAATGAATTACATGGGAAAAAAAGATCAGAACCAGGTTGTACGCTGTTGTTCCTTTGTATTATACTGGTAGCCAAGTTAAAAAAAAATATTGTAAAGCAGTTGCTTGAATAAATGATCAGTGCTATTTGCAAGACATTTACATGTTTTAAACTCTACAGATATCACTAATGCATAAAATTGGTTTCTTCCTCTAGTATCAATGGCAGTGTTGGAAGATGTATTCTGGAAGACTATTCACCCCATCAAGAAAAACACAGAACCTTCTCTGCTACTGTTTATCTCCTATGTTATTTAATATCAAAGGCACCTATTCTATCCTAAGGAGCTGAATTTCACTAGAACTAGAAATGGCACACATGTGAGCTAACAGATCAACCTTTTCTGCACAGCAGCTGTGTAGTCACCCCAGATTACTTCTGCATCACTCCAGGACTGATTGAGCAATGCAGCCCAGAGACCACTGACATCCCAAGAGGACAGGTGGGGTTTTTAGCCTATACACTGAGACAAGGATTTAGTCCCAAATGCTGATTTCATTTTCTTGACTTTTAACTAGGCTTGTTTGACCTTCTGTGTCTAAAGAATTTGAATAAACGTCTTTTTCTGTAGAAGTTATGTACCCTCTGCACATCTGACAGCACAGTTTTACTGCAAATGTTTCTATCCCCTTTTAAAAGCAGGTCATTTGTCTAGTTGAATCAGACTTATATAAGACACAGCTTACCGGGGTAGCAAATGTGCATTAGCACTCTTTTATTAATGAGTTCTACACAATGGTAGTCAACAATTCTTTCTGCTGTTCTCCCAGAGAACTGAAAACAAGCAACGGGTTTAAAACAACTTTCTAATCAAGCTGCACCTCATTAATAGGGGTTTTTTTTTCAGCTTTTTATAGTGAAACTGCTTAAAAGTACACTTTAATTAACTTCAGGTAATTTCTGCTTACTCTTCCCTTAATTTGATTTAGAAAAAAGATCATGTGAGCTGATGCTCACAAATCAGGAAGTTTCTATTCTTACAACTTTCTAAACAAATATTCAATCAAAAATAGATTTTATATTTTAAAAACCCATGTCTTTCTAATAATATTTTCATTATGTGGGAATTTACATAAAATATAAATATTTATATGTACAATTAATTACATATGGATATATTTGCCAGGCATATTTTAGTAATGAAATATCAGTACAAACCAGGACCCATGGACAGAAACAGCAACCTAAAAAAATATAAATACTAGAAAATATTCTCATCAGAAATCTGAAATATGTAATTAGATCTATTTTTTAAAAAAAAAATCCCAGACTTTAAGTGAGAAATTAAAATAGGTTTTAGCTCTCTGGGTAAAAATTTACCAGCTTCAATAATGAATATTTCAAGTACAGAATACTTTTCTGCTGAAAGAAAAGTCTAAGCATGGGTTTAAGAAAGAGATATGGCAGACTAATGTGACAGAAAATGGTTCCTATAAAAAAGGAAGATAGGAAAGGAGGATCCTATAGTAAAGCTGAGGTCAAGCTGAGAACTGACTGTACCTGAAAAAATGTCAATGGAAAGGAAATCACAGAAATCAGGGAGATGATAAAATGCCAAATAAGTTAAGGTAGACTTAGCACAGTCTGCCCAAGAGATTCGCACAGAATAAATAGCTTGTATGCAAACAACTAAAATCACAAGAATTAGTGGAAGAACACAGCAGTAGACCAGGCTCTGGCTTTGGGCAGGCTGCACTAGATTATACAAATTCCTCTTAACCTGAGCTTCTATCGATATCAATAGGAATTCATGTTAATGATGGTGTCCCAAACCCACAGTATTTGTAGAAAGATGACTGATAAATAAAATTGTACTTGTTTTTATTATATAGTCCCCTTCATCAACCTATTTGCAGGATGAATTTTGAAGAGGTAGAACCTTGTATTCTCACAAGTATGATTTGGATCATAGTAATCTTTGTGTAACTCAAGGCCTACCTCTGGTAAAAGTATTGGTCCCTCAGCACCCCTGATGCCCACGCTCTTCTTGTGCTTTCTCCTTCCAGCATCTCTGAGCTCTGATGTCTCCTGCTCATTCCACAGCTCTGAAATTCAGCCCCTCCTCTTCAGAGGAAATGGTAACAGAAGCAGCAATTCACAACATTTGGGTGTGTTTACACCCTTCCTTTACTATGGCTCTGCTGCAACATAAGGACAAAATTAGTTTCCTTGAATTGCAAGACTCGAGTAAAAAGACAGATAAAACAATTATTCTAGCACAGAATTTTTCAAACAGTAGGTGTATAAGTGTGTTAACAGATGTAAAATTTGTATTAGTCAGACATAGATAGCTTTATTTGCTGGCAGCTGCTGAGAAAAGTTCATGATGAGTCAGTGCCACTGGTCACTTCTTTTCCTGAACTATGTGAATTGAGATGCTACTGTCTTGTCTGTAATGGAAGAGCAGTAGGTGGAATGAGAGGTTTCAGGTGTTTACATAAAGACACAAGAGCCTAAAAAGGCAGCTGAATTTTAAATCTGCCATATCTTATCAAAGACTGTCTCGAAGCAAACTTGTGCTTTCATATACAAACAGCTGTTTGAAAAGCCTATCTTACAATTAGTGCAATATATCTTACCCCTCTTCCACTAAGAAAGAGAAGTTGGAAGGAAGAAAATACAGAGGAAGATAAAAAAATCATCTATTTTTTCTTTGGAAAATTTTTTGTCCAAAAAACCCACTGAATTACTTGAACTAAAATGCATTTACCCTCTTTTTCTATACTAATCACTGAGACATATGCCCAGCAGAGAAGCAAGGACATCAATGGCAGGGGAGGAAAAGACTTTTCGGTAAAAGCTCCAGGTTATTCTTGTACTTTCATATAAAAATGTTTTATATATATTTTCTATTCAATCATGTTAGATTTTGTTTTTAATTAAGAAGTTTGGATCAACCTTCTTTTCTGTCACTGAAAGAATTGAACTGGCTCATATGATATGGCTTCTCTAGGAATGCAGGGACATCCTCAATGAGGATCCCAGGAGCAGCTTTCTTATAAAGTCAGTGCACAACCCAAGGGCACTACCACCTCTAACAACCTTTACCATATTGAAATTGGTCCCCATAAGAGTCAGATCAATACCTGAATTAGGCCAGAAAAATCAAGTGCTACCCTAAGGGACTGAGCATGAAGCAGTTGTGGGTTTGGGTTCCTTTCCCACTCCATAAAGGAAGTCTGAATGACACTAGCTCTAAGAATGTAATAGAAGCTCTTTCACCCCATCCAGTGTGACTGCCTTCCAGTCAGGATGGCCCCATGAAAGGCATACTGCTACAGACCAGGGTCACTCCATCTTTGTGATGATTTTGATATTTCCAAATGAAGTTTCTGCCAACTGCACCACTCAATGATTAACAATTCCAAGGGCTGGATCCTCCTCTAATGAAGACTCTTGCAACCAGGGAGCCAGGATAATTTGGGGGCCCCACCAGTGCAGCCAGCCCCCAGGATGCTGAGGACCTGGCAAAAAAAAAAAAAAACCTCAATTCCAGAAACCAGGAAGGTCTAGGCAAAATTTCACAAATAATTGTTTCCTTCAATCTCCAGCAAAACAGTTGAAATACCCTCATTTGACAACATGATTTGGGACAGTACTTCAGCTGAATCCATCTAAACTGTTTTCATCTGTACCTTCTAAATAGACCCATAAAGAATTGGTGTCACTCCTGTCCCTCAACATTGAGGCAGCCTGGATCCATCTCTGGAGAAGTCAAAGAACCAGACTCAGAAAGGTAGTGAGTTTCACTAAAGCTGTATTTTCTAGTAAACAGATAAAAGATTTGCTTTTCATTGTTTCTAACAAGTGAAATAGGGAATAAATGTTCTTCCCCTGTAGCTACAGAAATTTGAAACAAGTCCAAACAGCTTCTCTATTGAATTTACACAAGCAGCAGCTCTAAGCTCATAAAAATATATCACTGTGAAGCCTACAAATATGGCTTCATTTTATTACTCTTACAAAGATAATTTGGAGCAATAAATATTTCACACTGAACTTGTATTCTGTCTGCAACATGGGTCATCTAATTTCCTCGGACTTCACTCTGTATTTGGAACTCAGGGTTCATAACCCAGTTGGTCTGTGCCTGGAAATTCTGATGGTGTTAGTGGCACTCACATGCAACAAGAGCAAACATGGACCAGCCCACATTACACGAGTGGCATTTGATGAAAGCCTGGATAATGCTTTCTTTTTCTCCATTAAATGTATTTTACTCTGCAAACTACTTTACCAGTTGATTTCCACGGAATCACTTGCAAAACAGCAACTTTGAATCATCGTGCCACAGCTGAGCATTAGCTTAGTTTAGAGGCCACCACCACAGGAAAAAAAAAAAACAAACAAAAAAACGTCAAACGAATTCTTTTAAAAGCAACAGTGGCCTTCAAGGAAGACAGTCATGCTGGATATCATCTGGTAGGTGAAAGCATTCAACCTTGAACTCTGTGTCTAATAAAAGCTACAAAGCACCTGTGTGTCTGAGTATGTTCTTTTCTTCTAAGGTAATCATACCCCTACTAGAGCTCTCACAAGCACCTTGAACATTTTTTGGCGTTAAGAGCAATGACAGCTTTTTTTAGGCTTCTAGTCCTTTTAGTGATGTTACATTTTGTTTGAAATAAAAAAAGACCCTGCAGTCAAAAGGCATTTTCCTGTAGCATAAACCAAGGGGACAGACGACCACACAGTGGGTCCCAGTCTCGGCCCTGAGCAGGTAAACACTTCACACTGTCTATGGGAAGGATGGTTCCAAAGTGTCCCATCACTTCCTACTGCTCCTGAAAACACATGACATGACTCACCTCCTGCTGTTGTGTGAAAGCAAAGTGAGCCATGGCCTTAACTCTCTTTAATCCCTTTAAAGCCAGCAGACACCCCAGAGAGCTGCAGTGCTATCAGGCTCTGTCTAGGAGTGAGCTGTGCACAGCACACATTCTGATTCCCCATTCCCTGCCCATGTCACACACTAAGGGCTGAGTAGAGATTAGCCCTCAACAATATAGTGCACTACTAGAAGAAATATGTTTTTATTTATCACCTCATGCAGGTTTTCATTTGAATTCCAGAGTATAAATTCAACAGAAAGTTGTGTAAGCCAGTACAGTGCACTTCAAATAGAGCATGCAGATTAGTTCTGGCCTGTTACTATTAAGTTCTCACAAACCACGTAACTTTGGTGCAACAGGGATTTGCTTCTAAAGAAAGCAATAGATATACACACACACAAAGAAAAAAAATCAAACCCAATATGAACCAAGCAAACAAACAAAAAAATCCAAAAACCAACCAACCAAACAAACAAAACAAACAAAAACACAAAACCCATTGGGTATAATATATTCCATCAGGTCGCAGGTACAGAAAAACAAAGAGGGGTAGAACAAATGCAGAGCAGTTCTTTCAATCACAGCAATGCCCTCTAAAAACTGAGATGGAAACTGTCATTCTGAAGATCACAAGTATCTATCATAAATACCTTTCTCTTAAAATAACCTGAGGCCAATCATTCCTAATTTATAGTAGCCTGAAGACTAAGAAACGGACTTTTCTTATAGAGACCTATATTATTTCTTTACATTTGTACAAGGCTGTGAGTAGAAAAAAAATCTTTCAGCTCTCAGGCTGAAGGTATAATAAACCCAAATAATACAAGAGGCTTTTTGACACTGAGAGATGTCTGAAATTGCACGTCTGGAAGCATAATAATGCTTGAATGGGAAGGCAACCTGTTGTTTACACTGCCTCCTTTCACCATCTTCAGCATTTTTTCGGGATTTGAAACTGCACAGCAGGGCTCAAGATGCATGGGTTGCTGTCACCTGCTCTGAGCAAAAAGGTCTGTGTGTTGTTAGCAATTTCCAATGGATATAATAGCATTTGTCTTTCCCCCTCTTATTTCAAGTGGCTAAGTACCACTGAAAATATGGATAATTACTATTTCTCACCAGCTCCCAGCCACAAGGGAGTCTTCCCAGGGCAGCTTGTACGAAACCAACAGGAAACGATTCTCTGGGCTGGTGGTTTTCTCCTGCTTTAGCAAACTCAGCCTCCTAACAAATGAGTCCAGCAGCAGTAAGGTGAGGATATGGAAAGTCATGTACCTGCCCTTTCAGCACTGCAAGCTCTGCTGCCTTTGCGAGGCTCTGCTAGACTCAGGATGTCACCCAGAACAGAACGGTGGGAAATCCTGTGCAGCTGCAACTCTGCTGGATTCACACAGCTCTTTGGGAAGATGACATTGCAAAAGTTACCATTTTGTACCTATATCCTTCTCTTTATATAGCAATACCTTACTTGAAAGGGGTACCCTACATTCTCAAAGAGAGTCTTAATTGCTTGCAAAGCTATGACAAGTCTGACATAGAACTGGAACTTAGATATCATCCATTGTCAACTTCGTAGTAATCTTTTTCTTCCTTAACTTTGTTAAAACCAGCATCCTTCAGATCATGTAAAAGCCATCATTCAGAGCCTTGAATCACCAAGTGATAATCTGTTTCTTATTGCAAACAACATTACAGTTAGGGAAAGGAAAAATTTTAAAGTTTATGCTGAACTACAAAATTTTGACAGGTCTCTTTCTTATAGCAGTATAAACCTCCATGCTCAATATTCAGCTCCTGGAGCTTAAAGTACCAACCTGAGAATGTTTGACTAAAGAAAATGAATTATAAGGCCATGGCACCACTGCATGCTTCACAGAGATCATTTTAAATAAAAGTCTAAACTGAGCTATGAGGCAGGTCTGTGAGGAATCTTCAGACTAATCCTTTATTTATTTCCCTGGAAAAGTTCAATATTATCACTTAATTATCATTTATCCTCTCTTTTCACTGTAAGGTTCCTCTCTGCATGCTTCACTTCCACCTCGCTTTCATAAACTCATCTATACTGCAAGCTCTCACTCATTCTCTGTAGTTAAATCATCCCTGAAAATATTTTTAGGAGATTAGGCTTTTTAGATTTTCCTTGCACCTCCTTCAGTATTGTACCTAGACTAGTCTGGTCCTTCTCACACTGTTCCTTTCCATCTGCTACATTTTAGTTCTTTTCCCTGCATTTTATTGCTTAATCTAAGTTGTGAACTTAATTTCAAAATACACTGGACCGTAGAGAGGGTATATGGTAGTGGCAGCTCCCAGCTGGAACCACAATAATACATCTCCTCAATATTACTATTCCTAAATGCACCATAATTGCTTCTAAGAAGTAGAGCTGGATCAACAGCACTGGACACCTGACAAACAAACTCAGCTGTCAAGAAGTTTACAGATTAGCCTTTTGCATTTTTGTTCAAATCTGCTACCCATTTGGAATTAGTCTCATTCCCACAGTTTGTTTCCCTATTTCATCTGTGCCTTCTACTGTCAGCAACCAACCTGGTTTTTTCCACCTCATGGACAACTCTTCTCTTCAGATGTACTTCGTCTATGCAAAGGCTGGCTTATAACCTTAACACTCCCAACCACAAACCTCTTTCCATACTTTCCTACCCTTTTCACTTTGCTTTTCTAGTCAACATGATGCCCTACTCATGTCTTGACCCTCTTGCCCTAAATCAGACATATATTATTTAAATTTTAGACCTGAAGTAACACACCTTTTATTTCCTGAATTTAAAATAATATTACAATATATACCTATTTAATAGTATTTTAAAATTCTACACCTGAATTCCATTACCTGACTGGATAACATCACTAATTCTTCCCTGATTTCCCTAGAGTGTTTCCTGGTGACAAAACAGAAATCTCTTAGTCTGAATTCTTAAGTCATAGCTGCATTACTTCAACCTGAGAAATGTAAATTTTGTTGTGTAACAGGCAGCTCCAACATAGACTGTACACAGAAAGCTCTAAGTATTTCTTCTGTTAAGAAATTTTCATGTCTGTGCTCTTTCAGCTACTTTCCACCTTTGCATCACCAAAACACCTATGGTGAGAAGAAGAGGGTTTAAAACAAAGTTTTCAAATCCCTCTGATGCTCATGACAGCATGAACCCAATGCTCTCCAGGCTGTTCTGGGAGCTGCTTCAGCCAGCTGCAGAGCTGAGCCAGCAGTAAAGCCACCTCAGGGCTGGCTGAGAGGCACTGGCTCTGTCCTGGGAGCCACACTGCTCCCAGTCACCACCTCCTCCTTCCCTGCTGCACAGGCATCCCACCTCTGCTGTCCTGTTTCCAACACAGGTCCTCTTCCCAGCATGGGGCCTGTCCCCAGCTCAATCCCCAGATTACCCAGTCTTGGCTCTGAACCATTTTCCATTTCCTCCAGCAGAGTTTTTTCCTCTAAGCAGGCTCCCATTGAATTTATTATTTGGGCAGAACACCCTTTCAGGATATGCTGGAACTTTGGTAACCCCATTTTCCACATCTTCATTTTTGGACTAATGAGGGAAGCATAAATGACTATTGTCCATGTTGCATTGATATTTTTCATTTCCTTCCTCATTCTTTTGGCTTTAAGAAGTCTCATTTCCTTTTTTTAAATTAGTCATTACTCAATTAGCAAAATGAAAATATGGCACTGTTGACTCGGTGTCATTCTCTCTTACCACTTTACCCACAGCTGGAGAGACACTCCCACCATCATGTCAAATAAACCTGCTTTTGAGGAAATTACAAATCTGCTTGATAAGTATGAAGGCAGAATAGTCTCATAAAGCATCAGATTTAGTAGCTTGGGACATTTGAATTTAAAAAGTAAGGATTACTTGACAATGAAAGGTACTTGAAATTGCTTAAGAACTGCACAACCAGCAGATCTTGAAACCTTATTGGCAATTGGATTCATTATCAAAGCATTGTGAAAATGCTTCCATTGTCAATATTAAGCATCGCTATTGTACTCACTGAGAACTTGTGAAAAGTGAAAAAAAGTAATTAAATCTAAACTTTCTTGAGCCTTCCTGTGAGACACTGTAAGAGACCACTTTGTTTATCTTATTAAAAAGTGAAAAAGAATACTGAGAAATGACCTAATTAGAGTAAGAAAGTAAGTTTTGGGGCAAAACATATCTTTAATCTACCTGGGAAGGCGCTAATATAAAGCAGTGGCTTGAAGTTACACTTAGATACCTTCAGATAAAAAGGTACACAGATGCTTTCTGTTATTATTTTGACACCAAAGATAGTCCATGACTGGAACAATAAAGAAATTATGAATTTTTCATCTTTTGATTCTTTTATATCAAGACTGGGTATTAAACATGAAATGGGTATTATGATATCTGATCTATAGATCACACAGAAGAAACAGTGATCCCTTATCACTGAACTGTGCTGGTCCATAGCACCTGAACAACATTTAAGCTTTTTGGTTCTAACCTCTTTCCAATCAAAACCCACAGTCATGACATAAATATCAGGATTAAACAGCCAGGCTAATCACAAATGAATGTATTTCTCTACTAGACTCTCAGGTTTATAATAAAACATACAGAAAAGTATAAAAATATAAAAAGTAAAAAGACAGTCTTATTGTTTTGGGTTTTTTAGTAAACACTCTTGTGAGATGTTCTTAAAAAATTAAGAATAAAGTATTTGTACACATCTATTGGTGCTAAAGCAATTTACACTGCAATGATGTAGTACACTTAAATACAGAAAAACTCTTAAATGTTAAATATGCAAAACCATAAAATACATTTATAGTTATTCTGTCCTATTTTTCCTTAAGTACTTATATTTGTTTCTTGAAAACCTTTGACAAGATTCTACTTGGCAATACTCCTTTTCAAACATACTTGAGTACTCTTCATTCCTCAGATGTTCTATTACATATTTATTTTACTAATTAATTTAGCCATACAAAAGTATGCTTATTCAAGGCTGAAGGTAAATGGTTGTAAACAAAATAACTCCACAAACATAGCCACTTCCTCTAATCCATTTGAAATTGCTGGTGATACTTGAATAAACATCATCTTTGTTCCGGTTCCCTCATCAGAAGTCATGGTTAGAAAACAGAATTCCATAACTGGTAGCTTTGCCTCCTGTTACATCATCAGCGCAGGCCAGGGCTGAAGGTAAAGGATTTAAGGAAATATACAACTTGAATATTTGTGCATAACTCTTGTGCATTAGTTTGGTTTTTTGTGCAGTAAGTGTGACCCAACAATCTCACAGCCCAGCAATGAAGGAGAAAATGAGGTGCAATGAGGTGTGAGCAGGTCACAGACATGGTTAAAGATGATATACCCCTGCTGGGAGGGTGGAGGAAGGTGTAACCACCTGATAAACAGCGCTGATCAATGGATGAGGAGACTGAGGTACCAAACCACTTTTTAGCCTCAGTCTTCAGTGGCAACTGCTCTTCCCACGCTTCTATCATGGATGGACAGGGGACTGGGGGAACAAAATACTTCCTACTGTAAGTACAGATCACATTTGTGACCACTTCAAGAACCTGAGCATACACAACTTTATGGAATCTGATGAGATATCTCCCAGAGTCCAGACAGAATTGTCTGAACTACATCACTTCAGGCAAAAAACCTAAGACCTGTGTACAACCAGTGCAAATAGACTTTCTTTTGGAACAAACACCCTGTCAGATCTGTTAAACAACAAGGAATTAATCAAAATCAACTGAGATTTTATTTATTTATTTGGGCCTACATTTTGCTCACAGTAAATTTCAAGAGTTTGGCTGTTGAAATAATGGATGCAGTATGTTAATGCCAGTTTTAATTCATTTTGTCTTAAAAAAAACCACAATTCAGTTCATGGTAAATAAAGAGCTATTTCAATAAATTAACCCTAGGACTTAAAACCCCAGAAGGTCTTTTCAATAAATTAACCCTAGGACTGAAATCCCCAGAAGGTCTTTTCCCCACTGCTCTTAAGGAGCAGTATTTCAGTCATTCTGGACATCCATCCTGCTTCAAATTAATCTGGCTGAACAGAAAGCATTTCAGGAGAAAAAAAAAAAAAAAAAAAAAAATCAGAGCCACCTTGTGAAGTCCCAAGAAAGTAAACAAGAAGTAGAAGAAGTAAATATAAGCACTATAAGTCTGTTATTCATGCAGCCTCGCATGGGTGGTATTTTTATAAGTGCAGGAAGGAGGCAATCGAAGGACTTGGACTCCTTGATCCTCGTGCGTCCGTTCCAACTCAAGATATTCTACGATTTTATGGAGGCGGGGGCAGGTTCGCTCGCTGAGGATATCCATTCGTTTCCCCAGACGCGTGGCACTATCCGGGCAAGCTCCCCGCCGGCAGCCGCCCCAGTGTCCGCGGCTACCCCGGCGGGCGGAGGGGCCGCTGCCCGCAGCCCGCGCTGCCGCCCGCGGCCCGGGCGGGGCCTGGCCGTGACGCGGCCCGGGCGGGGCCCTACAAACGAGCCGCGCCAGGCTGGGGCTGCGGCGCTGCCGGCCGGCCGAGGCGGGCGACAGCGGGCGCTCGCAGCCCCCGCACGCCGCTGCCGGGCGCGCTGCCCCGGACGCCGCCGCCAGCGCGGGCGCCCATGGAAGAGCGGGGCGAGCGCTGCCCCTCGGCTCCGCGCCCCGGCGGTGAGTAACGCGGGTGCCTCGGAGGGGAGCGCCGCGCCGACGGCTGCCCTCGGCAGCGTGGGAAGTTAGGGGTGGACGAGGCTGCCGGCGATCGTGGATGGGCTCTGCCGGCCCCGGGGTGCGCTGGCGCTGCCGGCCGGCACCTGCTGTGGGCAGGTGGGAGCCCCGCGGCAGGCGGGCCCCGCCGCGGGCTGGGGAGCGCTGCCCGGCCGGGCCGTACCTGAGAGCTGTCCCCAGGCTCGGGAGGAACCGCGGCGCTGCCTCAGCCCTGGACTCACCGAGCCAGGCTCTGGGAGGCGGGCAGGAGAGAAAGCGGGGGGCAAGCAAAAGTGTTTGGCAGCACCTGGCCAGGTGCGGCTTCTGGGCACTTCCTTTATCTTCTTTATCTCGTGGCAAAATGACAGGCACAAGGGCAGAGCGGTAGGGCTCTGGAAGCGGGGCGCCTACCTGACGGGAGAACACTTGCAAAAGCTCGGCTGAGCATCTTCGATCCGCTCCTCACATAATGCTGGAGCCGGCGGGATGCAGCGTGCTGAACTGGAGCCCGGCGAGCTGCAGAGGGCTGGGGGCACAGTGCTCTTTGGGGGTGGCAGGAGGGCACCAAGCCTTAATTCCAGATCATTTCTGCTTTGAAGGACTGTCACCCTATAGTACAGCAAAGGCTTGGTTACTGCAGTTGTCGGTGTGCTTTCCAAGAATAAAGGTGTGTGCAGTTCAAATCTGTTGGGGGTAAAAGGATGCCGAGAGGGAGGGGTGGTAGCCTTCAGATGGAAGAGTTTGGGTTTGGTCTTATCTTCCAGGCAGACATTGAAAAGATCAGGAGGGGGTACGCAGCTGAGTACTGGCAGTTCGATCACCTCAGCTGACTGGGAATTAAAGTACATTATTCTCCTCCCTTTCTCTGTTAGTGCAGTGGGCTGTCTCAGTTTCAAGGCTGTTCCTCTTTGGATTTTGGTGTGGGGAAAAAAAAATAGACCTTTGAAGTTCTAGGAATATCATGCTTGAATGGCATGGGGATAGAATGTCTGCAGGGAGCATCTTTCTGGCATGAGAGATCCATGCAGTGCCCACTCCCACTGAGAGAGAGCCTCTGCAGTGTGTATGGCAAATAGAACATAGTAGAACAGGTTTATTTTGGTGAATGCATGTATATTCTCTGGCTATCAAACTTAATTTGTAAGTATAAATATAATAACTGTTGCAATTTACATCTGCTAGCGTTTCTTACACTCTTGAATAAGTGCATTTCTCACATCGCTCAGAAACGAGCACCTCTCAGTAAGAGCGCAGTCACTGACATCAACTTTAGCTGTCTCTTGCACATCTACCCTTTCAGTACCTACTCTGTTGTTTTCTCCTTTTTTGAAAATGCAGAGGTTTTTGATACTACAAAACCAAAAATACCTCTGGTAGTTCAAGAAGGTTATGCATCTAAAGCAAGGCCAGCTATTGCAGTGGAGAGACCCTAATTTGACAGAGCAAATTCCAGCCTCAGGACTGACAGGTTCCCATCTGTGTCCCTTCCCTTGGCAGGATCCTACCTTGGTTATTCTGAACTTAGACAGGCATTGCAGGAAAACACTTTCCAAGACATGCATGTATGTATAGATACACACAACTCTTCTGCTTTTCATTAGAGGAAATAAAAAATGTTTTTATTAGTCTCACTAACCTGGGATCTCCCCTCATCTAGAAATGCCATTCATAACACATAAGAAATCAGAACCCAAAAATATGTCAAAGCTGATGAATTTCCATGAAAATTTTTGAAGGTGAGAAAAACAAAACTGTAATATGCTAAAGCAGACCAAGATGGGAGATCCTGCTGGTCATCTGTCACTCCAGAACATGAGGGTTCCCTCCAGGTCACTGTGTAGTGCTTTGCTTAGTAAATTGATTGGTTTAACTAAGTCTAATACAGTGATGACCTCACCAGTATTCACCCTGCTCCAGTGTTATTCTGAAGGCAGGAGAGTGGAAGACACTGAAGTCTACTTGGAATATGAACTAAATTACTATTTTGAGTTGTGGAGGGTTTTTTTGGTTTTGGCTTTTTGGTTTTTGTTTTGTTTTATTTTTGTTTTAAATATTGATATTTGAAACAGGGCCCACAGCCCTGTTTAAATGGTAAGAAATTGCTTGGCAGAGGAAATGTGAATGGGATTGCTTAGTCTTCTGTGTTCTCTATTTTAATACATCCAGTTAAGGTGAGCCTTTTTACTGGAAGAGGGCAAGACAGGACAGAGCCATGTTTTCACACACGCTGTTTTCTTGGGGACAGCTTTCATGAATTAGGAAGCAAGTCGATTAACTGTGCAATAGACTTCTGCTTCCCAATTAGAATGTGACCCATTTTGCTTGGAAAGTGGGATGGGGAGTAATTTTTGGATTTTGAATTGAGCATTTGGGCTTATTGTGGGGGGGGGGGGGGAGAGTGAAATGGAGAAGGCAGTGGTGTGGTGTAGTTACTCTCTTTACAAAAAAAACTCAGTCCTGACAGGTATTTAAAAAAATTGCTAGAAGGTGTTAAGGGGATTCCATATTACTATTCAGTACAAAAAATTTTGTGCATCCTGAGCTTTTCAAGTTATTTTTATTCTGGTGTAATGTCCCATTTTATTTTTACCTGCATGAGGTTCTCCGAAATCTAGGGTATTTTCTCTTCTAACAATTTTTATGATCTCTTGGCATGAAAGACTGGAATGGTCCCTTCTGACCTTAAGAAAGAGTGCATGTTATATATAACCACAGTCTATTGTAAATTTGCTACCTTACTGCTCACACTGGAGCTGAATTCCTTTAGAAGTCATGAACTGGTGGCCTATCTAATTTGCATAAACTGTATTTATCGCAGCAGGTGCAGAAATACAGCAGATTTCAGCCAAAAATACTTCCTACCAAGTCAACATTTCTCAGCTTGTGAAGTTCTCCTTCCCAAAATTTAAAGACCTTTTAAAGTGTATTTCTGAAGTCTTGGTGCTGATAGACAATATATTAACAGGACTGAAATGATTAGATTATGATTAGATTTCTTAACATCTGACTATAAAAGTTAAAGCCATGGTTTAATCTCTCCTGGTTGTGCAGCAGTTTTAATATAATTTGGGAAATATACATATCACCTAGGCACTGTAAGACAGGTTCATACAGTTACATATAGTCCCTTCATAATGTGCAGATGACTTTTTTGATGTATCATGAGGTGATCAATAGTTTATGGTTCAGAGACCTTCAGTAGTATGTAGTTCTATTTCATTTATTACACTTATCTCTGTAGCACTCACTAAAGTAGGAAAGTATTTGTAGTTAATTCCTGGAAACTAGAATTCAAGAATTTCATTGGCAAGTGTTGTTTAAAACTTTAGTTAAAATGGGATTAAAAGCCACAAGTGTATGCATTGGGAAGTATGGGAAGAATTTCTTCATGGAGAGGGAATTTTGATACAGTTCAATAGATAAAAATAACAAAATGCAAAATATATTTTCAAGAAAAAGCATGTTGCATAAATTGAATTAATTTTTTTTTAATTGCTCTCTTTCCCATGCTGCTCTTGGCTGAGCCTTAAGTGATAGCTGTATTGAGAAGTTTTAGGTTATCAGAATACAAAGTGGCACTTGAGTTAATATAAACAACTAGGGAATATATTTTATGGTGGACAGAGTCTACCCTTAGAGGATAGGAATGTACTGTTCATATCAATGAGTTCTTGAAGGTTTTCCAGTACACTGCAATTGCTCCAGTTCGGTTTTTTTAAAGCACATCACTGAATACAAATGTTCAGAATGCTGAGTCTTTATCAGTTTAGGAAGTTGGTTATCTCAGGGGAATTTTTTTTTTTTACCAAGAGAAGAAGTCAGCATAGCAGATGTGTGGGTTGTACTGCACAGCTAGGTTTAACCAGCAGTGTTTGTCTTATATATTGCAGTACTGTGTGCCCAAATATGTATGAGGGAAAATAACAGTCCACAAACTGTCCTGAGGCTCTGTCACATCAGCCAAACTAAGTACTCTTTATAAGAACAGAATGTCTCACTCAGATTTTCAGCTCTAATCTCCCTCTACAGACAAACTTCAGCAAGTGAAGTGTAGCTCTCATTCAGCCCAGACTGTGTTTTGAGATGGCTGGGCAGAGATCTTTCCAGTGAAAGGTTTCAGTTCTGCAAGGAAATAAAGTGAGGCCATCTGAAACCTGTTTGTCCACAGTCCCTAAAGAACCACACAGGAAAACACAACTTCTCTTTAACGAACATTAAGTCGCTTGCATGCTTATGGAAAGGAGTTGTACCTCTCCTAGTTACTGTCCTGGTAGTTACTGGGTCCCATTAGCTCTGCTAAACCTTTCAGTGTGTTACTGTCAGATTTTTGTGTGAGATATGTCCCTGACAAATCTGCCAGCAGACTCTGCCTGATGCTTACTGACTGCCCCACAGACACTCCTTAGGTTTCTTCCTACCCACTTGGACAGCTAACTCAGAGGTTCTTGTGGAAGTTCAGAGCTAAATCTAACCCCATCCAATTGCCAGAAAAAATGAATGAATAAAATGAATTTTTTTTAAAAAAGAGACTACCTTATTTTGTTAATGCATATTAAACTAGAAGTGTATATAATCTAGGTAGTTCAGGCAATGTCACTCATGACATACATATGGAGGCATTAAAATACCTTTGTAAAATGGTAAGAAATACAAATTACAAAATAGTGACACATGTTTCAAAGAGTACTGAAGCATGCTTAAAAGTCAATGACTTATGACAGCCTCTGGCCCTCATTCTGCATTTACTGGTTAAATTTCCTATTTATTTCCAAGTTACTATTACTATTGAAGAGGTTTTAATCATAAAGTTCACACTGAATCTGGTTAAATAAATAGGATGGTACATTTCACTAATTATTTGGAGAAAGCTGAAGAAAAGATTAAGCAAAAGCAATCAGACTTTTCAAAAAGTCTTGGTATAATCTTCAAAGCACCATTTAACATAAACTGTGTTCCTTTTACAACTTGCTCATTTACTTCTAGCAAATATAATAGTAATGGCTGTCAGTTAAATTTTTTGAACTAATTTGGAATACAGAGCCATCAAGTGAAGTCATGTATGTTCTGCATGCCTTGTGGATGCAGTGAAAAGAATTCTTAAAGCAGAAGAGTAACTTGACAAAGTGACTGCTTTAAACTCCTCAGTGCTTATTATTGTTGAAAGAGTTTTTCAGAGCCACAAATTATAAAGCTATGGAATACATGTTTACATCATTTTATATAAAACACTGTAATTCTAGACACCAAACTACACATTGACCTAAAGCATTAAAGAGGATGTAAAAGATGAGAGCTGAATGACAACAAATTTATATGCTGCTTTATTCCTGAAGACCACTCTTGTCCTCTTGGCACACATTTAGAGGCACAGTTGTGTCCATTGTGTTACAATAGTCTAACAAAACAAAATAATTGATCCAGATATCAGGCCTATATAGTTTGGGAGAAACAAAATAGAATGGAAATAAAAGGCAAACAAAGCTTTATTGCTTGCAAACAAAACATCCAGTAGCGTATAGGTATTCTGAATGACATAATTGCTGATATGGTTCTTTAGAAGTGCATTAAATAAATGCTACAGATACAATAGCTGCATTCTGCAGTGGAAGACGTGCACCTGAACAAATAGTGGGGAGGAACAATGAGATTCTGTATGTCTGCAACAGAAGATATTCCTATGTTATTATGAGATTTCATGTTGAAGCAGGAAACAGTTACTTTTGTGTATTTAGAAAACCTGCGCCCCATAAAAGTCTTTAAGAATGGGAACACATTGAGGCAGAGCTCCACTGAGGCTCAAAAAACCTGCTTGAAGTGAGGCCCCTAGTACCACACCTGTAATATCTCACAGGTCTGATTTCAGAGATGCTGGCTAAAACAAGAATAGAGCTAGAGTGAAGAGACACCTTGCTATGTCTTTTTCTCAAAAGTTCCTATGCTATATTCAGCCACGGAAGGCTTGAATAAAAAAGTTGGCAACTGACTAGTATAAAAACTGTAAGCTACAAATTAAGAATCCAAATAAATTAATAAATAGAATTAATTTTCAAAGAAAAAAAAAAAAAACAACTGAAAAACCCCCAAAAAGAGCAGAAAAAATAAAGTCAACACTGCATCCTCTCCAATGCAGTGGTGTGTTGTCACTATGAGACCAGCAGCTAAAATTTAATCTTTCCAGACAGTCTGTTACAGAACTTGGCTGTTAGCATAGCATATTTCAGTCTGACTATTAAGAAATAAGTGTTCCTACCAGTAGGCTTTAAATTCACTTCTTTGTACACAGTTCAACCTCTTCCTCTCTGGAATCCTATTATGCTTTTCCAATAAGGTGTTAAGACAACAACTCCAGCTTACTATTTATGGAGCCAGTGACTTAAAATGTACTGTGAAGTAAGTGGCTATTCCTTTAATCTGTGACCTTAAAATTCAACAGAGTTGATGTTTTGTTATTCTTATGTACTGAGCTGCCCATCAGTCACTAATCCAGTCTGGATGGTGCTCTATCCTGTGCTCCTGTTGCTGCTGAATATTGTGGCAACATAGCTCAGTGAATTCACTTGTATTAAATTTTCTGTCTCCCAGTGTCTTCCCCCATCAAATTCCACAGTGTGGGGTTATGAAGACTATTTCTTGTTAAAAGCAATATAGATTAAGCTGAGAATGATTAGCAGGAATGGTGGGGACAGGGAAAGAGAGCAGAAGACTAATGACGACAGACAGAACGGAACTCTTGCAGGCAGAGAGAACTTAACAGTGGCCAAAAATGAAAAAAACCCAAATTCCTGTGCAAACTTGCCTCATATCAGACATCACAGCGTAGCCTGAGACAAGGCTCAATATTGCCGCCTTGTAGCCCATTAAAAATGGAAAAAGGGAAAGCACCAAAGTGATAATCAGTAGAAAACATCAGGAAGCAGACCTGTTCCATTCAGGATGGAGTCATGACCTCTGTAAATGCAAAGCTATCAAACAGAACTTTAGATTACTTAGAAACACATCATTAGTCCTTGTTGCACTGGGACTTAGGTTATTGTGGAAAAGTCATTAGTTTCTTTTCAGATTCTCTGGAGAGTTTCCAAAACCTAGCCCTTGCATTTCCTCAGGTTGTTCATATGTACTTTCATATTTCAGCCCTTGTTAGCTGGCACAGTATGTGCTGTTCTAGGCTTAAATTTGTAATTACAGTAGCCTACTAAGGCAAAGCAGTCAGGTACTCAGCTGTCATAGCTTCTACTTCTAAGTGGAGTTAGAAAATACTAAAATCCACACCAGCCCTTCACTGAAGGTATAAAGTCTTTGGAAGACATTGTAATTCAGGGAGCTTGTGTACACAGCCTGCTCATACTGCAACAATCTAATAGCTCTACTGTGTGTGAAACCATTACAATTTCACTTCAAACATTGCATTAAAAATACACTGACCTTTAAAGGGTGTTCAGTGGTGGTATTTAGTAGACTTTCAATAAAGCCTAAAGTTAGTTCTTTACATCCCAGCAGCTTGCTGGCTAACTCTTGAAATGACCTTCAGAGGTATCCATTGTGTATTTTCTTTCCTGAGTATGGAGACGGGAGCCACAGGTCTTTTAGTGTTTTGTTGATTCAGTCATGCTACAGTCTATGGTTTCATTATCTTACCTCTTTGCAGGGCCAGTGTGCAAGCCACCTGTTTTATCCTTAGAAGCAGTAAGCACACAGAAAGCAAAAGTTAACTTCACTTAAAAATGACACAAAATTCAACTTTTCCTTGGTGTGCTATTTACCTCAAGCTCTTCCTAATTCCTTCCTAGGAGAATGTTGCCTTCTCATGTTGGACAGCTCTATCTATATTGCATGAGCCTTTTTCCCAGGAAGCTTGACTTCTAGGGTTGCTGTTACATGGTTCTTTGGGAGACTGTAATTTCCAGGCATCCTACAAGACCCTCAGCTTTTAGGTGTGCTATTTTGGTCCCTCCAGATCTTTTCCTTTTTATGTTTTGTTTCTAAGACAAACCTATTCTAGTAGACCAGAAAAACAATTCTCTTGTGATTGTGGTTCAATTCCAAGGAAATCAGATTTTTTAAAAAATAATAACTAATAATACTCTGCGTGCAAATGAAAGATTCATAATATTAATGTCTCCTTATCCCTGGAAATAATTTTCTTATGGCATTGTTGCATATGCCTGTCTTTTAAAACATTTAATTACACTAAATTATCTATGAGACTGGAGTTGGGAAAGCTAAAGTTTGTTCAGTTTTGAAAAGAGAAAGATATTTGCAGTGTGGCCGAATATAACGTGCTTTTTCTTTTCCCTCTTTCAGTGAAGTTTTTGCTTGAGAAATACACATTGGCTCAGCAAAACAAAAACCACTTTTAAGGGTTCTTGGTGGAAATCGCTCTATGCCCTATTACCCGCTTGAGTGAAACCAGACTAAGAACTTCTGTCATGGCAGCTTTTCTGCTGGGAGCTGTGTTGCTTATTGTTCAACCTCAGATAGTGCCTTCCAGACCAGCTATAAATTCAAATGCTGAGACTTCTTCTCAGTCTGTTCAGAGAGAGCTTTTAAAGAAAACATCTCAGAAAAATGACTTCAAGGAAAACATTCATTCTAATGGATCATGTCAGCAGCTGCCACAGACTATTATTATTGGAGTGAGAAAAGGTGGAACAAGAGCTTTGTTAGAGATGTTGAGTCTCCATCCAGATATTGCAGCAGCAGAAAGTGAAGTTCACTTCTTTGACTGGGAAGATCATTACAGGAATGGATTGCAGTGGTATATTAATCAAATGCCATTCTCGTATCCCCATCAGATCACCGTGGAAAAAACTCCAGCGTATTTCACATCACCTAAAGTGCCTGAAAGAGTTTATAACATGAACCAATCAATGAGACTACTCCTTATTTTAAGAGACCCAAGCGAGAGAGTACTATCAGATTACACCCAAGTGTTCTACAACCACATGCAGAAGCACAAGCCGTACCCATCCATTGAACAATTCCTGATAAAAAATGGTGAACTCAATGTGGACTACAAGGCAATAAACAGGAGCTTATACTACATTCACATGCAGAACTGGCTGAAGTATTTTCCTCTTGATCATATCCACATTGTAGATGGGGATAAATTAATCAAAGATCCCTTTCCAGAAATAGAAAAGGTAGAGAGATTTCTGAAGTTATCGCCACAGATAAATGCTTCAAACTTTTATTTCAATAAAACTAAGGGATTCTACTGCCTGAGGGACGGTGGTAGAGAGCGCTGTTTACATGAGTCCAAAGGACGAGCGCACCCACACGTAGATTCCCGGTTACTGGAGAAACTGCAGGAATATTTCCATGAACCCAACAAGAAGTTTTTTGAGCTTGTGGGCAGAACATTTGACTGGCACACATTTGTGGCGAGTTAGTGGTAAGCTTCAGAACCTATGTTCCAGTGTACAGTTAGAAGATTTAAAAAGGGCATTTAAGCTATTATTTATTTGTAAAATCCATAAATACTTCTGTACAGTATTAGATTCACAATTGCCATATATACTAGTTATATTTTTCTACTTGTTAAATTTGAAAGCATTTTGTATTGTTTTTCATGGTTGTTAACATTGTGTATGATGTGTCTATATGAAGAAACTAAATTATTTCATTGCAGAAGGTGCTCTCTTGAGAATGTGTTGTCTTTTTAATAAATAAGAAATTCATTTCAACAGAACATTTCTGAATTATTTGAATACTTTGGCCTTCCTGGACTATCTTCTCTAATTGCTAATGAATATGCTAAACTTTACCTTTCCATTTTTCTTAGTTTGAAGTGTGGATTAATAATTCCTTTTCCATTTGAAAATATTATTGTACTTAATAAATTGTTCAATCCTGCTTTATGAAATTATTTCCTGTCAAAGTGGTGGTACTTACACATGTTGGGAAATGCGCACCCAAAGGACAATGGAAGTCTCGATGTAATTTGATATATTAACTAATTTGATATATTAACTTCTATACTTAACCTTCATATTCACTGTTATAAGAAGTGCTCCTCAATTCTTTGGCAGTACAGTGCAGGTTTCATGGCAGATTTTTAAGGATTCTGTGGGGACCAGCTCATAAAATACAGTTAGCTGGAGAAATATGGTCAACCTGAAAACTTCTTACAGTCTCTGAATGTATGCACACTTCATAAAGAGGTATAGTTGAGAGAATTTAAGCAATATAGAGACTTTTTCAAGGCTGCTTTTGACTGTTCCTACATTTCATAGTACATTTATGCTTTACAATCACTGAAAATAAACACACCAGAAAAATTAGTTGGTCTACATTCATGAACTTCATTCATACAAATATTACTACATTTGTCCCCTACTTAAGGCTGTTTTCTGTGAGTTTTCAGTTGCTTCATGCAACTGAAAATTGCCTATGGACTTCTATTTGTTTAATCTCCTTCCAAGCACCATGATGCCAGGTCTTGATTAGATGTGTGTTGTGGGATTAACCCACATTCCAGGAACTTTCCTTGTTTTCCATCTGCTGAAAATGGAAGTGAGAGGTTAGTCCATTGGTAAAAGCTGCAGTTGTCCTGATCTACAGTGGTTATGGTATCTTGTTAACCATCAGTTTTTGGAGTTAGAGTTAATCCAGTTTCCACACAAGGCTTCTTACAGTACTTTCAAGTACTTTGATTTTTATTTCATGATCTTGAGTTTAGTTATTGAATGTGCAATGGCAACACCCAGTAAATTTGAACTTGTAGCTGGTTGTTACAATCCTTTATAAAATTTAAATGTAGATTAATTCATTTTTTTTCTGGTGAGTTAGTGCAAACTTGGGCACTATGACAAGGTATCGTCTGGATGCAAATATCCCATATTATGCCTCTTGCATGAAAATTTGCAGATGCTGTCCCTCCCTCTCCCACTCCTTGTGCACCTGCCCAAGCTGTATTCAACCTCAGAGAGGTTGGTGGTGTTTTATAAAGCCTACAATGAAATGGTATTGTACTCAATAAAATATTTTCTGAATTGCATTTTTCCTTTCTGTTTTTTTTTTTTCTTCAGTTTCTAGTTTGGAAGACCAACATTTAGGATCTAACTCCAGTTTAGATTTCAGCTAAATTTTACCTAAGAACTTAGCTGCAGCCTGTTGCTACTGATGTGAAAGCAGTTGTTTGCTGCTGGATTATGCCTGAATGGTCTACTGCTGACCCAGAATATACAATAAGGAGGGAAAGTTTCTGGTGGCAATAATGTCAAATCTTACATGAGGCAGATGTTGAAAATAACAGAATTGTAGTACCGTCATATTTCTATTAAAGTTTCAGAAAAGACAAATTCAGGGGATTTTGTGTAAGGTGGGGCAGTATTTTTTCCTACACTTACCCCATTTCCTTGGTAATGTTATCTCTGCAGGAGCCAGCTGGACCAAAGTGATTTTGGCCCAGACAGAAGGTTTCCATTAATTAGTGCCTTCCTGCAGTCTCAGATTAAGCTCACCAAATTCACCAAGGTTTTGCTGAGAAAGGAAGAATACTAGCAAGCATGTGACCAGGAACTGGAGGAGTCCATGAAGGCAGGGTTGCAATGAGTCCACCTGCAGCAGGTTGAACAGGGCATCAGTGTTGAATTGGAAATGCCTGTGCAGTACTGACAGCTGATGTTGGTACTGAGGATGCTTTTAGTGCCTAGTGCTACTTGATACCAGTATTTTGCCTGTCTCTAAGGAGGACACGTACACATTCCCCTACACACAAAGTGGCTTTTTTCTATAGAAAGAGAAGTGCATGAACCATGAGGTCACTCCTGCTGTTATAGTGCTAGGACCTCACAGAGTGCTTTCTGCAGGGTCCAGAGGTGAAGTGACCACTTCAGGGGACATTCTGAATCAGAATATCACATGACTCAGGTACTAGACAGCAAGTTCAGAGGGTCCCACAGAAAGTATGTCATACCAAATGCTTACACCTTGTGTGTTAATGGCATGATTGTGCAATACCTTATCCTGGAGATTGCATGGCTTGCTCTCTGTTAGCTGTGATGGTGGTGAACAATAAATCACACCCACAGTAATAATAATGTAATGTTTACCTGACATAGGTTCAAGAGTTCAAGAGTCACAATTCTCAAAACTATTCCAAGTGTGAATGTTCTGTTCAACCAGAGCAACATTCGTTTTCCACACTGTACTTAAATATATTTCCTAGGCTGTTTCTAAAGAATAATAACAAAAGCCATCAGAAAGTGAAGAGAGAATGAAAGAAGAAGGCTGAAGCACATTCCATTTGGGACTCTATAAAAATTAATAATGACCTTTGAAGGCATGTCATATCTGTTCATAAAAGAAAAAAAATCCCTGAAATACCCTTCCAGTGTTATGCAACACAGGTATTTATTTCTGTAAAGCTCTACTATCTCAGCTTTAAAGTGCAACCACCTGGGTGTTGCTTGATACCTGTTTTCTCAGGGCACCTAGCCAAGCCTGTGATCACTCTTGCAAACATAAAATAAACACAAATCTTTATGAGAACTCAAAGCCTGGAACTCCCCTCGAGTACAAAAAGAAATGCCAACCAAATAATTATTCAGGGTGGCACTGCAGGACTAAGACTTTCCCTTTGCGTCACAATGTAGATCAGTGCGAGACTTTGAAAGCCAGATATTGTACCTGCAGAGGACAAAGATTAAACTATATCCCAGGAACACTGCTGGAAGATTATGGAAGGGGAAAAACACCAAAGCTATTACTTCATCAAGAGTATTGCTACATGTACTGCTGGTGCTGCATGATCTTGTTACATGTGCTTTGCTCTTCCTTGTATATTTTTCCTGCTGTTACAGGTGAAAAAGCATCTACTGTGCTTGGGTAAATTAACATTTCTTTGGAACATGTCAGAAAAAAATATATTTTTAAATCTGCTACACTCATTGATGAGTGTGTGAAACTTAACACTATGGAATGTTTTAGATTGAAACTTTTTTAGTTTGGTTCTCAAAGCTGATAATTTTATGTTTCCTTGTCTACTACCATTTTCAGAGTCAGCTTCTGAAGAAAGCCAGGATTTCATTCCCCGTTGTCATTTAAACAGATTTCAAATGCCAAAGAGAAATATGGGTTATGGAATACGGCATATGGCATATTTCCGTGTATCTTTCTTCTGCTTTATCTAGCATGGCTGATCATATATTTAAAAAATATCACACATGTACTCTATAAGTAAGAGACTGTACATCCAAACTACTTCTCATGGGAATATTCATTCTCCTTTCTTTTTTCTGAAGTCTGTGACTTGAAAGTCCTACTTATGACCACATTGTGAATGAAATTTTGCAGGAGTACTTTAGTAGATGTTTTCTAATACAGTAACAAAGTAATAAAACTAAAATAAGGCAAAAGTATGAAATTAAACTAAGTCAACAAAATGTGCTGAACTTGATGCTAGGTATATACATGCTGAAATAGTTGCAAGTATGTGCCTCTACAGCTGTAACAATATTTTCTCATTCTTAACCCAGCAACCTTTATTTTTATGACTCTGTCTAAATGCCCAGTTAGGCTCAAAAGATTGTATGTTCAATGTTAATTTCTTCATTTTTTAATTGATTGGAAAACCCAGTTATGGGTGGAAGCCATGCAAATATCTTGTGAATGGAAAAAATTTTCATTAATAATTTGCTTGCAAAAAATAAATGAAATTGCATTTGTCTCCTAGAATTTTACCAGAGAAAAGTACTCTTTTCCTGCAACAATAACCCATCCACAGTAAATTTTCTACTTAAATACCACACAACAGTTGATGCAGTTTTTAAGTTAATAGTGCAATAAACTCAACAGTGATGCTGCAGATTTTAAATGCCATCTGGGAAATATAAAATATGGAAGTCAGAGTGGGGAGCAGCTGGATGCATGGGAACATCTGATCTCATTGGTCTGAGAAACCTTTTTTTTTTTTTTTTAATGGTAAGGAATATGAAATTTTTGGCTTGGAGATAACTTTTTGTTGTCTATGAAAGCAGGGTCTTCAATTAACTTCCAAGTCAATAATCCTAACATAATTACATCATCTTTGTATTTAATATTGATATTATTCTCTTCCAAAACAGATTTTAAGAGCCAACCCCAGATAGCAGGTGCATCCCTTAGTATAAGAAAAAAAAAAAATTGAATACAGCTCTGACACATAGCTTCAATTACAAAGGCACATTGCCTTGCCCGAAGGAGTATTTTGAAACTGATGGCAAAATTCTTCTTTTCTTAATTTGGATGAAGATTACAGAAACAGGAACATTTATACATTCACCGAAAACATAATAACTTACATGCCCTTCCCTCCTTGGTTTACATTCAATCAGTCATTAGTATTTCATCAATAAAGATCAGGCCAGGTTCCAGGATCCAACACAGTTCAGTCCAGGTAACACTCAAAATGAGAAGTTCTTTCAGTAATTCTTAACCAAACAGACTTTTCAGGATGTCTCCTATTACTGAAATTGCTGTAACTCTTCTTTCCTCCCCTGTATGCTACAGTCCTGTCACATCTGTGCTATTAACTGTTGTGCTATCACCCCATAAGAAATAGATGCATTATCTGATGGTGTTTTTATAGAATACTATTCAAACGAATAGGAAGTCACAACATTATGGAGCTCAAAAATTACTTTATATGTTTTTGCTCTGATATATTTTAAACTTTAATTGAATAAAATTCAGTTTATTTTGTCTGTGCCATTGCAATACAGAAGGAGTTATTGTCACACCATTATGCCATGTATGTAGTTATTTAATGGTAAATGATATTTTATAAATAGAAATATATAATCAAAGCAACAAAACTTTATTATTGCTACAGTAGCAGCCATGTTATTGGCCATATTTTGAGTCTTTTACCCATAAAGCAAATGGTAGCACTGTTTCTTTGGAAGTGACAGAAGCATTTTGAGAACCATTCTCTTAGTACATGTAGGAATAGGGTCTTTGTTCCCTCTGTGACCTCACTTAAAATAGAACATGCAGGCATTTGAATTATTATCTATAGTCAGTTAACAACAGTTGGTGAAGTTTTGCTAAACCAAAGGTATCAAAAGTGTGCATGTTCTGAAAGTAAAGGAACTGGAGCCATAGGAGATGTTATTTGGGTTTTTTTTTTAATGTCTTTTAACTTTCTTGCCAAAATATATGTGTTCCTGTGCAAAGGGAATAATAGAGGGAAAAAAGGACACATGCTGCAGAATCAGAGCACCTACTCTATTTTACTGTGACACTGGCTGGACCTCAGCTAGGCAGCTGCATGAATAAAGGACATAAAGTGGATAGAAAGGGAACACTGGATACAGGTGAACATCTTGTCATAACCTCATTACTTCTGTTCATACCCTTACAAATGATGAACAAGCACTCTCAACTCTCAATTCTCAAAACAACTTCTTTTCTAGCTCTTGTCTGTGCCAGACAAAAGGCATCCAAATCCATCTGGATGTCCATTGATTCCCATGCCTTGAGGCCTTTTTTACATGTTAGTGCACTATAAAGCAATTAGAGTTATTCACCTCAATTTCTAATCTTCTCCTTTTTTGTTTTTAAATTTGTACTGAGTCTTCCATCTGCTACAAATAAAAAGGTTTGATGAATAAATTATTTACAGCCTGCAGGAGGAGAAGAGTTCATACGAAACAGTTTGCAGACAGGAGACTTGCAAAAGAGGATATTTTCATATAGAAAAAAAAAGCATCTGTGGACCAGTTGGTTTCTTGCTGACTAAGCCAACTGGGTATGATACAATTTTGGCAGCTTCCTGATTCTTGTGTGGGCTCCAGTTATATGAATTCCATAAGATATTTATTATTGAATGTAACTATATATTGAATATTAGGCATATGATGGTCTGTGATGTTGACAATAGTTTTCTAAGTTAATTATTTAACAGCAAATGATATTAAAATCCTAGTGCCATTTTTATATAACAAACTTGAGTCATTTTATTCTCAGAAAAATTCAGGAAAAACAAAGTAAAAGTTCAACTGCCTCTAATGCTCCTTTTTGTGACTCACAGAAAAACTTTTTTTCTACTGCCTTATGCAAGAAAGTTAAATTTCAAGCTTGGTAAGTAAAGGAAAGGATTTACTCTCCCTTAAAAAGATGGCAATGCATGAAAAATTGATTTTAGCAAGCGAATTAACTGTTCATGTCATTGAACAGAGATTGACAGCTCATGAAAGTGAAAATGAAATCCTTTCTTGTTCTCAGAGCAAGGGTAAAATGGGTGTCAGAGCCTCTGTGGGGACTTGTGGAGTTCTGGTATGTTCCCTCCACCTTAGCACAAGCATGAGAGTTTTACTGCCTCTCATCTGTCACCTCAAAAAGATGCCTTTTCTTCTCCTGTGCTCCAGATTACCAGCCGTAAATTGGTCTGTTTAGCTGTGAGTATACTGGAAATAACAGTGTAAACATAAAGGAGAAAGTGGCTTAGTAGAAGCAGCTCCCTACTCCGCCCACGTAACTGCTTGCCTTATAAACAGTTAGCTGAACCAGCTGGGAGGACAGTGTGCCCAGTGCAGACAGAAGGAACACATTTCACTGGTATTGCTGCTAAACTCTTCATTCCCTTATGCAGGAGACAGCTTTGTTGTTGTTCCTACTAAGTGAAGGACCTCAGCCTTTAAAATTGCATCCATTTCTTTGGCACACAGGCCATTATGTCTTGTGTTTGATTGTCTAGTAATAAATACTTGCTGGGAATGATGCCTCTGAATTTCCTATTCCCCAAACCAGTAATTCAGAATGTGATTTCAGCAGATACAAGCCATGGTTGAGCACTCAAAGATATTGCTTATTCTGGCCAAAGCTGTTCAGAATTGTGCCAGAACAGGAGAGAATTCAGCTGAAAAGGAACCCAAACAAAACCTGTTTTCTCAGCTGCATCAGGTCCCTCGTTGGGGTCATCACGGTTCTGCAAACAGAAGCATCCCTGAGCAGACCTGAATGTGAGACAGCCTTTCATTCCAACACTGCCACCAAAAATTAGCCCATTAAACTACAGAAGTCTTCAGGTATTACAGTACTTTGAGATATTCCTGCCCTCTATTTTTACTGTCTTAGGACTGGTACAATTTTGTGGGCACTTATCCTTTGAATTGGATCGGGAAACTGCTGTGTCTTTTTATACATTTGCTTTAAAGCACTGGTCATGTAAAGAAGACAAAAAAAAGTGGCATGCAGTGGCCATTGTTGGGGGTTCCTGCAGATTGTTCCATGGAGCAGTTTGTGGTGTGACACCACAGCCTTTGTATGTACATTTCAGCATGACCTATCTTCACCCACTAGTTCAGACCAATCCATGAACTGACAAATGCTTTTGATAAAAACATTTAAGCTGAATGAATGCCCAGGGCTCATTTCCTCCTCTTGACTGATGTTAGACATAACAGTGTTCAAACACTCTGAGTGAAGAGGAGGTGGTGATAAATGACCCTCAAACCTGTCTCTGAGGACGCTGCAATGGTGGAAGTGCAGAATTCCCCACACCTCTTAAAATGTTCGTCTTTCAATGGGTTATATTTTCCATTCAATTTTTGCCTTTCCATTAAATCCTTCAAGTTTTGTCTGTCTGCCAACAAAGGGTAGAGCGTCTGAGATAATTCCTGTTTTTGAAGGAGACACTCTTAGTACCACCCTTAGACAATTTCACAAGGGAACTGTGCCACAATTTTGTATATTTATAATTGAATATTTATATTATAATTTGATGGGTGCAATCAACCAGAAAAAGAATGACAAGAAAAAGTCTTTCCTTTTCTAAAAGAATATACGATTATTGATCGCTTTTAAGCAAAATATCAATAGTTGGGAAAACCTTTGTTCTAATCAGTAGGATTGTCTTCTTGCTCTGCTCTCAGATGCACTGATTAAACATGCTGTCCTCCATGGAATCTCTGAGGAAAGGGAGACAATTGTGTAGGTCCATAGACATAAACTACAGTTTATGCAGAAAATGCAGAAAGGCAACCTTTGGCATTTTCAAAAGCAACTTCAAAAAGTACTGGATTCTTTTATGGGCTGCAGCTCTGACAGCCTTCTGAAGGTGCTGTGAATATTGTCACAGGGACCTCTACCCTCTAAAATACCCCACCAACCAAAAACCACACACAAAGAACCCAAAACCCAATACAAGGAGCCCACAACTGAAGAAAAAAACACTACATTTTAAATATCTACAAACTGAAGTGATGAAAATAAAATCTTCTCATCTTTAAAGACACTAAAGACCATCTTAGGTAGTGTCATTTTTCTGTTTATGCCATCTCCAGTGATAAATCCCCCTTAGCTTAGCTAACCTTTTCAGAAGTTTTGCTTTCTCTATAGGCAAAAGTTAAAAAGAACCAACCAGAAGGCAGGGGAGACCTACCTCAGCTCTACTTTCTATTCAACAGCTGCAAACATATCACAGGAATTTAGCATTATAGCAAGTTAAAACAATGGAAGAAACCCAAATAATCAAATAAAATACACAAACATTAGACATACACTAGACTTTTCCAGGTGGTAAGCCAAACTGTCATATTGTTTAAATTAACATAGGGTCACTAAGCCCTACACACTTTGATATCATTACATTTTTACCACTGGAAAAGAGATGAAGAAAACAAAAATTATCTGTAGTTGTTCCATAGTGCCCCTTCATTTCTGAAATGGTGTAAAGTACTTTATTAAAATGAAAGTAAATTCCTCCCTGTCTGGTCCCAGAAAAGAATACCAAGGTTATTTAGCTATCCTTCTTAAACTAGCCAAACAGCATGAGAGAAAAAAAGGTATCTATAAAATTATCAGCAGAGTTGTATAGAGCCAAATGTCTTTCAAAGAACAAGAAATCATGTAGAAATTATCAATAATCAAAGTGTTCATGAAAACAACCCATGTCTAATAAAATCACCTCCACCCAAATAAGCACAATTCATTTTGAGTTACTGCCTATCAGTCCAATACTTGCTATGTAAACTTGTCTTGTGCAGACTTGACTTGTTCACTCTTTTACAGAGTTAATTTAAAACCATGGCTGCTCTACATATTTTCCAGAAGGACAGTCAATAAGCTGCTAACTTGATATGTTGCTTTACAATTTATCTCAGAGCAGACAATTAAGTTAAATGCAGCAGAAGGATGCAGACAGTCCCAGCAGTTATGGTTCATTGATAGTGTATTCTGCAGCTCAAACTAAAGATTTGTGGTGGATCAAGCTATTTTTCTTTTATATCCCTAGAAAATTCTACTAAATTACCCATATTTTGACACCTGTAATTCAAGTATAAGGGAGAGAATGAAAACAAATTTTTCTTCTGGTTTTCTTGGAGCTTGTAAAGCAGTAAAGAAGTTACCAGGCTTCTTTGCCTTTTCTAGAATATTTAGTGAATGCCTCAGGAAAAGGAAATGCCAGTTTCCTTCTCTCTATTTAATATTTCAAAATAAAACAAAAAGAATATGCAGAAGTGGTTACCAAGGCAGATGCCAACTTGCTCATGCAGGCAGGATCAGCTGACAAGACAAAGTGGGCAGGTGCAGATTGGTTTATGAGATGTGGACCGTAAGGACAGTCATCATTCCCTTGAAATCATTAATCATTATTCGCCTCCTAACAATTTATTAGCCTCCACAGGCACTCAGAAAAAAGCTATACCTTGCAATCTGAGTATGCAGGCTAAAATGCTAGCTTGAAAAGCAGAAGAAGCAGCAACCATGTCCTTTATTGAATGAAACGTCTCAGGATGGTGCTGATCTGGCAGGAGAAGTCTCTCACACAATGGTGAACAAAGACTTCCACAAACTGCAAAGCAAGGTCATGACTATGCTCAGATGTCAGCTGTAATTTAGAGAATAGGTCAGAGAAATGTGAAGTTGGTAAGCATTTTTCTTCCTTTTTTAATTACATAATTCATGTACATGTTCACAGAAGAAAGACAACCAGCTCTGCCTACAACACACCCAGAGGAATACTGAGGAATCTCTATTTTCCCTGAATTTGGTCTAGATCAAGAGGTGGCCTCAAAAGAGCAAATGATGTTACCATCAAATGGAGGTTAGCTTAGGGGAAAAAGGTGAAAGCACGAGCTTCACAATTGTTCTTTAGTAGCTCTCCCAGAACAAACTGACATTTTAATTTATCCCTTTCTTGAGATGCCTTTTATTGACTGCATACCTCAATAGAAGTTTTGCTTCAAAATCATTAGAATACAGTCATATTGAGACATGGTGGTGCTGTTTGTCCTGAGTATATGCTGAGGTCACTTGTCTTGATTGTCATCTGGGGAAAAATAAGATTCATGAAAGAAAGTGTAGGTTTGGGTGAACTTTGGTGTCACTGGAAAAGAGCAATATTGCCCTACTTCTATAGAAATTATGAAAAGGAGAAGAAAATAGCAGGCAGGAAGAAAAAGGTGCTGCAGCAATGAGGTCAATGACTATTAGATTTATAGACTTACCTAAGTTAAGCTAAATATAGAACTACATTCTTTTCTAATAAACACAACAAAGAAAGCAAAAATAAAATACATAAACATAACAAATTTTAAATGTTTGTTAAAAAAACCCAATAAACTGTCAATAGCATCAAGCTTTTCAATATTTTTGAAGTGCCCATATAGATATTTCATTTGCAGGAGGCAACAATGTTCCCTTAAATCATTGAGAGTAATTGGATATATCTGGCTGCTGCTCTGTGGACTGAAATAGGAAATTTAAATTGCCATTCTATAGTTAATAGTCCCATAAAATAAACAAACCCTTTTTCTGATTGACTTTTGTAGGTGAATATCAGAATGGAAGTTAATTTTTTCACCTAAAACTGGCAGAAAATTGTTTAAAAATTTATACACCTGTTAGTAAGATGTACCTCATGTCTTCTTTCAAAAAGTAGGCAATGCAATGTGTTATACCATTTACAGTACTGTTTGCAAAAATTATGTTCTATTGCTGTTCTGCCTGATTGGCTGTAAAAATCATGAACAGGATTTAAACAACATCTGAATGTCTGTGACAACATTGCCTCAGATATCCACATGATGTACAACAGAAACCTTTACAGCTTTACTTGCAAAATCAGTCACATAAAGCTGATTTTTTTTTTTTTTTTTTTTGTGCTATGTTTTCTGCTAAGTGTAATTTAGAACATCCTTGCATGAATGTTGTCAGGCAAGATTCCAAAACAGAACCAAAAACCTACAGGTACCTCACCACCATCCTTTAAAATTGTGAGTTTTAAATACATTTTGTGAGTAGAAAAAGGGGATTGGCATTCTGGAAAGGGAACAATAGAATTTCCCCTAAGGATCCCCATGGAAATATTTTTGGAAACAAACAGCTTTTCTTCATATCTAGTAAATTATACCCCTGAAATCACATAATTCTAATATTTATCATTACTGCAATTTGCCCCTGACTCCCAGTGCCTTTCAAATCACTGATACTGTAGGAATGTAGCTGAAGTTAAAGACCTCAGATGAGCTTCTTGCTAGAGGTATAACAGTGACTCCACTCAAATGCTAAAACTTGTATTTAATGATCTATCTATTCAGAATTCCTCAATTATTATACAGTTTCCATATAATTTATGTATTTTCAAGGACACTGAAATTGAAGAACAAAGAGAACAGGCTAGCACATTTTAAGCAAAACAAATATTTTCTTAGTAGAATTCACACCATGGAATCCTTGAATCACTGAATATACTGAGTTAGAAGGGATCCATCAAGATCATTAAGTCCAACTCCTGGACCTGCACAGGACACCCCAAAAATCACACCATGTGCCTGAGAGCTTTGTCCAAATGCTTCTGGAGCTCTGCCAGGCTGGTGCTGTGACCACTGCCCTGAGGAGCCTGTTCCTGTGCCCAGCCACCCTCTGGTGGTTTCCTGATATCCAACCCTAAAGCTCTCCTGACACAACTTCAGGGCATTTCCTCGAGTCCTGCTGTTGGCCACCAGAGTGGTACCTGCCCCTTCAGTTCCCCTCACAAGGAAGTTTTAACTGCACTGAGGTCTTCTCCAGGCTGAACAAACCAAGTGACCTCAGCTGCTCCTCATATACACCTTCCCCTCCAGAGCCTCCTACTCTGACTATACTTTCCTGAGTGTAGCAACCTGGTTCCACATTTATTGCCCCTTCAACTCATCTTCAACTAAAAATTAAAGGAATAAAAAAACAATCTGCAAGAGAACACCTAAAGCTTCTAGCACCTGCTAGAAGCTGATCAGCAATGTATATAATCCAATTCTATTAACCCAATATAAAAGGAGTTGAAAATTAATCATTTAATATATTATAATATTTTAATTAATTAATTATAATTAATATATAATATTATAATATATATTGGATATAAAGAAGTAAAGTTTAAAGAAAAATAGTTTTGTAAGAAACATTTTTTCTTAATAGAGAATAGATGAAAAAACAAAATTAACAGAGAGTAGATAACAAAGGTTAAATAATGTAACATTTTCATTTTCTACATTACCAACACAGATAACTTCTGTACAAGGTCACTCTGGACAAAACAGGCAGAATATGAATGGTCTATGATGATCTTGACTGTCCTCACCCTGCCTTTATTGAGGAAAATAATCAGATTTATACAATTCTTTAAATGTAATGTTGGAGAAACAATTATGAACATCACTGTCACAGCTAACAAATATATGAAAATCTCTCTCTTTTGTATCTTCAAGAATGTAAATCAGAGATGCTAGACCTTTAGTCCATCTCTCTTTAGTAGGATTTGAAGCTTAACCTCTTCTAGGATTTATTTGAGTAACAATAAAACATTGGACATATGTAAACATATGTACAGAGTCACAGCTATATGATTGCACCTGGGAAACAAGAAGTGAAACATGAATTCTGGAAAGGTAGGAACATACACAGAACTGTGCAAAACTTTTATTTTCTCATGAGCTGAACTAACCTCATTTCCGAAGTAAAGCAAAACAAAACAATGCAAAAAACCACAACACCACACTCAGCTCACCACACTTGATATTTTCCCATGTCTCTTGCAATCTGACTGTCAGCTTTCCATTGATTCATCCCTCACAACCTTTCCTAATCTATTCATTTCCCCTCCCCTTTCCTAGAGTCTTTGAAGTTTCAGATCTCTGCTGAACCCAGGCATAGCCCTAGGAGGAGTACCCCATTGCAGCCTACACCGAGCCAGTTTGTATCCCAATAGCCCAGAAGCCACTCATAGCTAAAATTCTTTGAAGTCATATACCTTAGGCTGCCTAATCTGTGTCATTGTTCTTCGAAGGCATTCCTTTAACAACCTTGTTGCCATTTCCCAGGATTTAACTCTTTGCATTCAGATTGGCAACCAAAGAAAACCGAACCCTGAAAGAGTCAGAAAGAGTCAATACTAAATTAATAACAAATTCTGAAAGGATATATTCCAATCTTTATAGCTTGAATAGAAGAAAATTAATTTTATAAATGCTAATTTATATGATTTTTTTAATTCTAAGTTGTTACTTAAATTATAATGAAATTAAAAAGACCAAATTGATTTTGAGTGCAAGATGCTTCATAACTCAGCTTTACTGACACTTTTAGCCCTTACAGTATTTTCTGGAAGTTGTGAAAAACCAGATCTCCGTAGGATGAAAAATGCTTCACTGCATGGAACTCACACCAGAATTTTGTCCCTTACCTTCCCTATCTAGTGCACAGTGAGACTTCTCCCTCCTGCAGAAGGGCTGCCCTGCAGTGCTGGTAAAAGCTGCTCCGAGAAGCCATCAGAAAACACGGCTCTACAGAGTGCTCACTTCTCTTACTCTGGGGATGCTCCTTGCAGCTCCCCTGGAAGCAGGGCCCAGGACCTCCTCCCCAGGACAAGAACATGCCTTTCACACAACTGAGGACCTATTTCCTTTTAGAAAAAAGTTGTGCCATGGCAGGATTCCTACAAATACCAAGGGGTAGCATTATTTTCATACAAATTCAACTGGCTGTGTCTGTTCCTTTCCAGTTCACAGAGAGAAGGAAACATTTGGAGGGTTGGCTGACATTCTGTAGACATTTGTTGTTATTTTATTAATCACATCCTGAAGGTGCTGCTTAAGTAGTTGAGGTCATTTCCACCTCAAAAGCAGGCACCCCTCACCTCCTCCCTGTAACTTGAATACTTTATGAGGACCCTCTCTAGACTGAGTGGGTTCAGTACCATACATTGCTTCTTCAGATGGAGAACCCTCATCAGAAGTTTTAAAAGTCTGATTAACTATAAAATCCCAGTCTGTACATCCTTTAGGGCATTTTTTTCTAGTATGTCTCTTCAGACCACTATTCTAGATTAATTCACACAAAACAGTCACATAAAAATAGTGGGACTTGATGCGAATCAATCAAATTATTAAACAGAAATATTTTCATCTCTTTGTTTTATTAGTATTTTGATTATAGGATTGCAATATGGGGTACAAGATACCTGTAATAACCTTGGTAAAACCAGAATTTGGAGCATACTTTCAACAAACATTAAAGTGCAAGCGTCAGGGAAATTTGGGTCACAAAGTAAATTTTGGCAGGAAAATATTCAGAAGTTTACTGCATGATTTCAATACAGCAAAATATGCTGCTAAGACTCTAAGATTAGTTTGCTATTTAGCCTAACCAGATCTGGTGAGGAAGATATTCACAAAGTGACCGAAAAAACCTCAGTATACATTAAGTCAAATTTCTGATTTCTGGAGGAAAAGCAAAACCAAAAAAACATTCAGAAATTGCCTAAGAAGTTATTTGGCACAATTGGTTTCAATGTAATTTTGATCCCGAATGAAAAAACTACACAGAATTTGTTTATATTGGCCACACTTCTCAAATAAATGAGGCTGGTGAAAATCTTTTGCCTGCCAAGAGAGAACCCCCACTTTGATTATTGGCATTTCAATGCAATTACAGAATTCAGGTTTAAAAATTAGCCTGACTGATAAAAAGCACATTCTTCATAAATATTTAACCTTCTTCAGTATGACAGTAATTATAGTGTGGAGCTCACTAGCTGCATATTCCATTTAAAAGATCTGTCATGCCTTCCATTCGAAATGCTTCTTTTCAAAGGTTTGCAATGCCAAGATAAAAAGAAAACTCCCCCAAGGTGGAAACTTGGAATAAAATCTCATCTTCTTAAAATTATTATTAATGGTAGATTCTAAGGATGAGAGGCTGTTTGAAATATAGTGAGATTTTACAACTGCTGCTTTCTTTTCCTGAGCAAAATATTTGATAACATTGGGTAGCCATTCAAATTCTATACTCTAAAAATATCTGGAAAAAACTTGCAAAATAATTTCAAAATTAAATCACTGATTTTCATAGTTTTGTATTGTAACATCCTTTGATCCTACTGATACAATTTCCTCATTTAAAAAATACTTGAAATAAAGTATTTGCTATTCAATACAATTGTTTTATAGTAAATGAAATGTTTCTTTTCCATGGACTGTAGATACCCAAAGAAAACTATTACTTAGCTTTGGATAGGTATAAATACATTTTGATGAATAAAACCATACTTTCCTGTAATGGAAAGCTAGGGAATATCTTTGAAGAGAGTTTTGATAATGCTTAACTCAAAATTGTGACTTTTTTAACTCAGGGAAGCTAATTCAGCCATCTGAAGTCTGGCAGTCGGTGTGGGTCTAAGGAGGGAAGAGAGAAAGTGCTAAACCTCAGCTATTTTCATTAGCTAAGTAAAGATAACAGGTCTTGCCAGGAGAGGCTGATATTTGTGGCTGTGCTGGCACCCAGACACTTGACCCAGGTTTTCACTTGCCACAGGAGTGGGATGTGTAACTCTCTTGCCAGGGCAGAGTCTTGGTTTGTTACTGAGCAGCTGTAGTCAGAGCACCTTAGGAACAACCTTGACTTCCCTCCTTCTTGCAAGGAGAGAGCAGGAGCATCTCCCAGGAGCTATTTTCCCATTCTCTGCCCACACAGTGTGGATAGGAAACTAGGCTAGTTTGTGTGTAGGTGGTTATGGGGAGGAGATAAATAAAGACACATATGTTTATATGGCGCTTCATCTCTACTGAAAATCAGTGAATTTGGAGCCCAGCTTCTGCTTATGCAGCTTTGAAAAGCTTCTTGTCTGTCCTTGGGGTTGAACTCTTATTAAAGAGAAAACTTCTCTCCAGCTTTATGACCGCACAGGTGAACAGTAACTGAATTAGCCAAAAAAATGCAGTCAAAATTTGAGTTTCCCTTGAGATTCTCTTAAACACTGAAAGTTTTAATGAAACATCTGTGCTTCACTTCATCCCTCTTCTAGGTTTATTTTAAAAATATGAAGAACCTTTCTCTTTCTTTTTATTCATAATAGCTTTTGCTGCAGTTACCCGCACACACTCAGAGGCTATTATTATTCACTTACATTGCTTTGCATCTATGACAGTTAATGTCAATGCATTTTTGTCACTGCAGCATTTAGTTAGCATGAGAATTTTCTGTAACTTTTGACAGCCACCCGAAGTATTTCTCATTTAAATATGATGTCATAAAAATCATATACAAACTCTCTTACTTCCCTATTAACACTTTTTCCAGATTTTTTTTAAATTATGCTACACCGCACTTGGATCTCATTTCCTTCTTCTATTGTCACAACCAAGTTTATACTCTACCTTCTATTTCATACCCTTTAAAATGTTGCTGACCTATAAGGGGACTTTTCTTTATTTCCTGAGACAGCTTCATTTCTCCAGCAATATTAGTTTGATCGTCCCTACTGATATGCTGTTGGCTTCAGAAGACCCCTAGCAGATGTGTGAATTAGGAGTTCCCCCTACAGAGTAACTCTTCCCTCAGATAACCTCTCACCATTTCTCCATTAACTCTGGTACACAGGATACTCATCACTCACTATAAAGTGTGTTTACCTGGTTAAGTAATGATTTCATATTTCTACATTTTCCCTGAGAGGACCCTTAACATATATTTAATATGCCAAAGGATATTGGCATTTAGATGGTTATTAAGCTAAGTAGACAAAAAGACTGCATGAATCTACACATCTATCTAGTAAAAGAATCCAGGTTAATTGAACCTTGGTTTCTTCAGATCGTTTTTGTTTCTTCAGAAAGTTTAGTATCACATTGGCCACCTTCTATGACTTCTGTATTAAACAATGTATGGCACACCACAGTCATTGACCAAATTCATTTCATTAGGACATATTTCTCTTACTACTACTCTAAATTTACTGAATTTCAGAGAGGGAAATAACACCAAAAACAAAGAATGAACAATAAAAAATAGTAAAGAAAGGAGAAAAGCCACCACTCAGACACAAAAAGACACGTGAAATTAAAAATAGAGGGGATTTAAACGGAGAAGTATAACTTTTTCCAAAATAAACTTATTTTTTCTGCTACTGAAGACTATCCTATTCTCAGTGTTGTGCAGCAGATAGAACTCATTTTCTAGAAACTCACTGCACTACTTGCAAGTCCTTCTCTTTTCTAGGATTACAAAATGGGAGGTACTCACCTTTCCTCATATTGGAGATCTAGGACCAGTTCTATTGTTCCAGCTCTCCTGGAACAAAACCTATGAAAAAATAAAAACTGGAAAAAGAAGCAATTTTTATTCACTGTTAAAAAATCGGTTTCCCTTTAAAATTAGAACATAAGTGACAAGGTGATGCTTGAAGCAGGAATCTGGGTGACAATTACTTGGAGATAAGCAAGCAGGTTATACATTCAAAAATTTGAAAATATGAGGGGAAAACAAGCATGTTTTCCTCAGTAAGATATGCTTATCTGAGGATGAGGCTGTCATTACTGGGTCTGGGCAACCTCTCTTTCATGCACTATTTCTTCATTATGATCTGTCACATTTTAACCTCTTCGTGTAACCATGGCTGTCAAGTACCAAAGACAATTCCGTCACATTTGCCTCCAAAAGTATGTTTGCATTTGCCTACATGCTTTCCAAATTCTTTGCACAACTTATGAAGAGACATGCAAATAAAAAGATAATGGACTAGTATTTTCTTTGAAGAAATCCTAGTTATTAGGAACAGTTCATTTTTATGGTTTGATTTCTAGGCAGTGGTAATTTCTGATGTTTAGTTCATCTGGGTCAGCTATTATTTAAACATTGTTAAAATGCACAATAAATGAAATTTATTTTACTGAAGTTGCTTAAGTTTATTTGATCATAATCATGTAAGTATCAGCATATACAAGTCCATAATTTAAATTTTCTTTCAGTTTTATAGTCTGAACTCCTCCATAACTCTTGCTGTGAACTGTATCTCTGAGTCCATTACGGGGAGGTACTGGAAGACCAAAAGCACTTGGCTGTCCTTGTCCTTGTCCTCATTCAGTAGTGAACACGTCATCAAAGGTGGATATTACACAACAGCTGAGGCTCAAGCACCAGGCAGCACTGAGCAGCTGTGTGTGTGAATGTTGACCTCACTGCTGCCATGCAGTCTGGATGCACATGATGGTGTCCCAAGCTACCCAGGGTGCTTAAGGATGCCCAGCACCACAAGCTCTAGAGCATACAGACACGCTGGGAGTAGATTTACATGTTCAAGATGGGAACTTAAGGAATTTCCATGCCTTATGCTGTCCTGTGCCACTTAAGACTCTTGTCCCTCCCTCTGCACTGAAGTTTACTGTCCCTTCAGGCACCTTCTCCTTCATCCTTACATGGTATGTGCCAATGAAATTGGTTGCAGACCATTTCAATTAATTAGTTCACTAAAATTATCTAATTTTTTTATGTCCCCTTGAAAATATTTTTTTCTGTCATATTTTTTAAACCCAAAATATTTTCATGAAGCAGGTGTCCCCGATAAGACTGCCCAAACCAAACTTGCAGAAATCCCACTCTTTACTTCCTTCAGAAAACTGCTTGTATTCACACCATTATTATAATTTGAAAATTATTAAACTTCAAAGGAGACTCAAAGAATTTACAAGAATTTGGGAGACAAAATTGAATTTCAATTAAACCTCAGTTTTAAATGCAGAAAAAAATCCACATGTAAATGCCAACAGAATAATACATTACTTTATTGCTATATAATAAGTAAAAAGTATAACTTCAATAATCAGTTATCAGTAAAATTCCTGACCTATAAAAAGCAAATAACTGGGTGTGTAAAAGTACAAGAAAGATTCAGTTCTTGTCAACAAATATTTCTGAAACTTTATGACAAAGGTGGACAGAGAGGAGATAGAAGGGAAGGCACATAAATGGAAATATTTTAAATTACTAGATGCAATTCCAGATGATAGATATTTTCAGAAAATTCACATAGCAAGATAATAACTGGAAATAAAACTCTAATCATAGTTTAGCAAAGTAGGAAACATGGTTGCTGGTAAGAGTCTAGAAACAGAATCAAAGAGGAAAATAACGAAGATAGAAAATTCAAATAGGAGTACAAAAGATTGAACACTAGAAATAGAGGTGTGATGGGGAAAACTACATGTGAAGGATGGAGACAAAAGATGAGAGAAAGAGACGCCTCTCTCCTTTCTAAAACACTTGTTGATTTTTTTTTCAAAAAACCGTGTGAGGGTATAATAGAGATAGGAGGTGATACTTTGCATTGAAAGGCACAAAAAAAGATAAGATCTCTAGTGTTAGCATACAAAGCATCTCAGCCCGGGTCTATAAAACTTCACAAATGAGATTTCCACTCAGCAAAACCAATGCTTGTGTGTCAAAAGAAAAATGAAAGGTTGAGTCCTCTGTTACAGGAAATACAGTGCCATTGACTTCAAATAGAGATGGAGCAATTAACATCAGTACCGAACCTGGCCTGACCCAGCAGTCCCCATACTAACAAGGGGTTACACAATTCTCTGCTAATTTGTTACAAGCTTAAAATAACTCCAAGTGTTGCAGCTCAGAAAGTGTAAGATGAAACAAAAGCAGCTGAAGAAAGTTCATTTTTATGAGAAACATCTCTTCATTCTCCTTGCAAAAGTAACACCAGTGCTAATAATCTCACTAGAGTTTTCATATGCATACAATGAGTGTAAATACACCAAGAATGGACCAGTCCTGTCTAGAAATTTGAGGAACCAAACATATTCGGGAAGGACAAAATTTTCTTTAATATCTTAACACAACAATTGAATAAATTTCTCTGGTCTTATCTAACTCCCCCTGTCTGAACTCATGGTGACTGATGCTGTGCATCCTGGTACCTTGAAACTCCAGGTGTGAGAGGTTTAAACTCTGTTTAAACCTGAAAGGGGACAGCCCTTCTGTCCAGAAGCTTTACTTCTTTGCTTCTGGTTTGGCCAAAAGAGAGGGACCCTGACTTAGTGTCTATCCCTGCAAATTACAGGAAGAGTGAGCTCGGCTGAAGCTCTGACCATCCCACTGACAAAACAGCTTTTAGTGATCTTCCCATTCCTGGTAGAGTTAGGAAGTTAATCACTGGATTGTTACATCAGCATAGAAGTGTTCTAGAAATTGAGGGTGTGGAGAGAAGCAGGTAGGTTTCCCACAGAGGAGAGCACATTTGCTGGCAGGTGACCCAATTTCTCAGCAGTGTGTCAGAAAAGCTAAACACAGTCACAATTCTGGCAACTGCAGAATAGCAGCTGAAGCCACAAGCCACAAGCTCTTCACAGCTCCCTCCAAGGGGGGTGGAAATGTTTTAGTCATGGAAATTGAGTGAAGCCAAGATGGCTGTGCTGGCTGGATGTGCCCAGGGATATAAAACCATCACTACTGTGGTGTCCAGAGAGCTTAAGGAGGTTTTGCTTTGGAGAAATCTATATGTGATTATTTGTGGGTTTATTTCATCAAAAAGACAAGAGTTCAATACATTCCTTTCTAAGAGAAATGAGTTTCATTTGTTCAAATGCAGAAAGATTTTTAAAATTTGTGTCCTACTGAAGGTAATTACATATTGCAATGAGCCTCAGTACGTGGGCACCCAACCATAACATTAAATATCCTCAGAATCTGTGAAACTTCAGAGTCTTTGCTAGTTAGGGCCCAAAAATTACTTCAGAAAATTAACCTTTTATTGGAGAAAGGTCTGTAGAAAACATGGAACGTGCAAACAGGCAAATTATTAACCTGCAGAATTTAATATACAAATTCATACAGCAAAGTTCCAGGACTGGATCAAGATATTGGGATTACACATGAGGCAGAACATCAACCTCTCTCATTAACATCTGTGTGTCCTGAAGTCTATAGTTAGCTATAGAATAGCAGGAATAGCAAGCCCTGGGAAAAAAAAAAACTAGAAAAAAAAAGGAGAAAAACCCCAAACCTCTGATTAAAATAAACTTAAGAAATTGAGCAAGAGTTTTTTAGAATTGCTTAGACCATTAAAGCCACAGGGCCTGCACAGAACAGAAAATATTTTATTCCAAATATATGACCTGCTTATTCTTCCTGTCATATATGGACCTTCTGTGTCCTTCCAGCTCTCTGGGAACTGGAATTTCAGGAGGTGCTGTTTCATTTTACCTCCACATGAGGATCTTCCACTTTATAAAAATAATTAAATATTTATTGCACATGAGACTAAGTAAATCAGCATGTGGGTCACACACCTGAGAGTATAGAACATATATGACTTTTAATAACACAATTTTATCTTGGAGAATAAAAGTATTTCTGGGGAATGGAGAGGGGGAGGGAAGGAGTTGCTGAAGACTGTACACTTCCTTCAAGAACTGGATTTATTTGAAGTAAATTGTCACTTTCCTAGAGAAAAAAGCTTGTTGCAGATGTTCAAGTCATTCCACTATGAAGAACTCCATCTCCCATCATTCCAGCTAGCATATAGCTCAGGAATTTGCACTGCTGTAATGTCACTTCCCTATTCCTTTGGCAACCCACCAAAAAACCAGAGCTCTCTTTAACTATTTTAGCTGTACCCTTAACTGTGCTGCCAGGCTTCCCTGCGGTGCTCCCCGTGGCGCTGGTGGGAGCTGCCTGCGCTCGCCGGCCACGCTACAGAGAAACCCACAACAAGGCTGACTGAGAGAGCTCATAAATGTTTTAAGAGCTCCATGCTGGAGTTTGCTAAGGTACAATATTTCAAATACTTCCACTGTACAGGAAATCTCATATTTCTTATTTTCTTCTCAAGTTAGGAAGAACAGTAAAAAAGAGAAAGGTCCTGGGGAGTAGACCTGCAATCTCTTTCACTGATTTTCTTTTAAACTTCATTTTAAACTCTGAAACAGGTACAACTAGCCAGCCCAACAAACACATGCTCAAACTCTGCCATTACCTAAACAGGCCAAAACATTGATCCACTGATGTTTTCCATTATATAAAAATAAATACATAGTAAGCAGGTGCTTACTCCTCACAGTTTGCTTGGTGGCCTAGTTGGTGCAAATCCAAAATGACAGTTTGTGGAGTGTGGGTGTCAAATGCATCAGTGACATTTTAAAAGATATTTTACCTCATTTGTTTAATTAAAAAAAAAAAAAAAAAAAGATAAAAAGGCACAATGCAGAACATAGGGGCTTTTGGAATCCAGAAACTCTGTCTAAGGAGAAATTACTAAATAAACTACATGACAGTAACAGATACTGAGCACAGCAAAAGTGCCAACAACTAGGCAGGCTGAGAGAACACAAAACCACCAAACAAGATGAGAAATCTTCACTACAGTATGAAGATGAAATGAGACTTACCATCCATATGGAAGAACATACATGGATTGCCTCTAATAATGATGTTGCATGGCGGGCTTGGATTTGGTTGGAAGTTTGAAGGAATAAATCCATTTTTATTTACATTTTGACAATTCCAAGTACTAAAACAGTGACAGTTTCATTCAAATTATAAAGAATTTATAAATAATTGCTCAGGAACTATGAAGTCATAAGATGTCCTTGGCCATAAAAGGAAGACAGTCTTTACTACTGATAAGAGTTTTCTAAAACAGATGAAGAAAAAAGTTCAGCAAAAAAGTGCCTATTCCTGGTTAATTAGATAAATGCACTCAGAAGTCATCTAGATGCTGCCTGTGTTTAAAGTCAATATGATCTCTGTGAATAGTATAAACACAACATGCACATAGTACTGATAAAGGGGCCATTACATTCATCAACATCACTGGATTCCCTTACAACAGCAGCATTTGAATTAGAAAAAGGTCTCAACAATAACCACAGCATTCTCACTGTGCAACAATTCTAAATTCAATGTGCAGATACTCAGTGCCTTTGTAAGTTACCTCAATTTCATCACTATATTTCCTGCTTGTCTCTTTTGAGTATTTACATCTCCCTGGCAAATAATCTCACTAGGAAAGAATCCATGAGCAAGGAAGAAACTGGGCATATGTAAAACATTTAACATCCTTAGGATGAAAAATACTCACTGATGGAATTCCTCTCTGCAGCAGAAGATGTCCCTTTAACAAAGGAAAAATGGAGAAGTGGTGTTCTTAGCTTTTCCTTCCCCACAATTTCAGAGGAAAATTCCACATATTCTGCTGTTGGGTCACAGTGCATCTTATGAGCTTTCTAAACATCTGCTGTAACCTGGTGTGGTGCTTCAGGTAACTGTTCATCCTTGGTGGTCCTCAGCTAGGGTTCAGCAACCACAACAAAATAAATATCACAGTAATACCAACAGCAAGGCAGGTTTTTCTTACTGATTCAAATACCATGATGCAATCTCAGCTCACTCCTTCTGACTGATGATGAAAAGCCCCTCCTGTTCCTGCCATTTCCACAGCATTGAATCCTTTGCAAACACAAGGGATCTGATATAATGTTTGTAATGAGATATTAACTGTAGTATAATGGAAAAAGAACTTCAGAACTTTACAAAACTTCCCATGATTTTTCATGATTGTATATCAAAGAATGTCAGGGTAGGGAGTGCAAATGAGATGATAACTGAAACAAAGACAGAAGAACAAAGAAATAAAGATAAAAAGAGGCAACAACACTGATAGAGTTGTTAGGACATTAGTAGAAAAATAGCACCTGCAATTTGTCAAGTGATTAAGCTCAGATATTATTAATTAGGGTGACTCCAGCATTCTGAACAAGAAGATTTGGCATTGGCAACAACTTAAAGTGTATTTTCCACAAAGAATTAGCATCAAGAATGAAGATATATCCTTTAAGGTTCAGTAAATAAAACCCAAACTTCAGCACCTGTGTAACTGAACATGGATTGTCCCTTTTGGTGTCAATGAAAATGTTTAAGGTTTCAAAATTTAGCATATACATAGTGAGCTGTTGACAAACTTGTTCAAGTTTTATGATAAACTATTGATATCAGAAAAGAAATCATGCTTTATATACAGTTATGAATTTCTTTTTCATCCAATGAATGTTTTAGTGTGTAATCAAAATACTGAATCCTGTTTTAAGTATTACAGGATAATACTACTGGAAATTAAATACAGTCTTCCTAGTACTTACCCTTTTTCTCTAATGTTACTTGCACTTTTATAATGCTCTTCTAGGTTCTAAAGTTAATAATTTGAGGCTTCTGTAAGAACTGGGGCTATATGAGAGCTTTACTCAAAGGAGCTTGAAAGAAATTTAATTTCTCTTTCCCAATTAATAGAAAAGGGTGGTGTTTGTTACAAAATACATCTACAAGTTTCTAAAACAAGATAAAATCAGATCAGGCTAAGACAAGCCCAGGCAAGTTCTAAAATCCCACATTCCTACACTTTTTACTGGTAATGAAAAAAATGATTTTTACTGGACTGCATCTATGATTAAGACAAGTAGATGCTTGCATACAGCACAAGAGAAGGGTAGGAACAGAGACACTGTGCCTTGCTACTGACAGTGGACAACCTATTGACTGTCACTGGGAATAGATGAACCCTAGATGTAACAGAAGTAAGTGATACACACAAACCTACTCGCAGAGCTGTTCTGAAAATTTTGTTTTGTGTAGCCACATCAGCATGCCAAAGCATAATGTGGCCATAGCCACATTTCTCTTACTCCTGACAAGTGGCTGATGCCTAGAATAACAGAACTGTGTCTGATACTTCAGTGTTGCACAAATTTTTTAAATCATGTTTCTAAGTATTAAATATGCAGAATGAGATAACTTCTGAACACAGATGGCTTTGCTTGTGGAAACTCGTGTCCCTCTTAATCATTTAGAACTTTTGAAGAATTATCAAATTATTGAAAGTACAAAAAGGAATGGAAAAAAATCTACTTGCATATTTTAAAAGCCTAGAAGATACTCAGAAAATTAAAGTAATGGAATTATTTTTCCCATGGGACTTTAACGATAAATTATGTGCAGAAAGGGTTAGTTGTTATCACAGTAGGTGTTAACAGTTTGGGAAAGATTCAATGATGCACTATTTTAAAATATTTTAATATAGTGTTTTAAAATAGTTTCTTTTTAATATAGTTTTAAAATAGTGTAAAAAAAGAATAAATAACAAAGCTTGCAGAAGACAAAAATTTGCATGAATTTGATTTAGACAAGTTAAAACTGAAGAAAATTTAGATGCACAAAAAGAGAATAGGGATTCAGAGTCAAATTACCTCAAAATTTGATGGCATTTATATAATCCTTGATACTATAAAAACTTTCTCTTAGCTACATTCCCAGATTTAGGATTAAAATTTCACCAGAACAACATCCTATATAATTTATTTTTACACCTCTTGGTTCAATATGTAGTAAAGTAGAGAAAATATACTTGATGAAATGGACTTCTGGTCCAATTTTATGAATACATTCCAGTGTATATATCATTAACATAAAAAATAAAGAAATATTTAGGGAAAATTTTCAGTTTCTTACAGAATTTTAATAAAATTTGGGGGGTTATTGTGTTTGTATGGTTAGGTTTTGGTAGCAGGAGGGCTACAGGAGGGAATTCTGAGAGCAGCTGACAGAAGTTTCCCCTGTGCCTGACAGACCAATGCCAGCTGGCTCTAGGATGGACCCACCAGTGGCCAAGGCTGAGCCCATCAGAGATGTTGGTAGGTCCCCTGGGACATCATAGTTAAGAAGGGAGAAAAGCTGCACAAGTGAAACTGTGGAGAGGAGTAAGAATATGTGAGAGGAACAGCCCTGCCAACATCCTGGTGAGCAAAGAAGAATGGGCAGGAGGTGCTCTGAACGCTGGAGCAGAGGTTTTCCTTCAGCCCATGATGAAGACCATGGTGAGGCCCTGCAGCCCATGGAGCTCATGCTGGAGCAGCAGGACGCCTGAAGGAGGCTGTGACCCCATGGGAAGCCTGTGGTGGAGGAAGCTCCTGACATGACTTGTCATTTCCATGACATGGAAAGAGGAGTCCATGCTGGAGCAGGTTCTGTGGCTGGACTTGTGACCATGTGGGGACCTCCCTGGAGCACCTTTTCCTGGAGGACTGCACTCCATGGCAGTGACCCACACTGCAGCAGTTCCTCAAGAACTGCAGCCCATGGAAAGGACTCATGTTGGAGAAGTCCATGGTGTACTGTCTCCTGTGGAAAGGACCCCACAGTGCAGAAGGGGAAGAGCATGAGAAGTTCTGTCCCTGTGGAGGAAGGAGCAGCACAGACACAACATATGATGGGGTGACCACAGCCCCTGTTTCCCACCCACCTGCACCACTGAGGGGATGAGGCAGAGAATTCGGGAACGCAGCGGGGCCCAGGAAGGAATGAACTAGAATTATTCTGTTATGATTTGAGTAGAAAAAAATTAAATCTTTTTTTTTTTTCCCCCAAGTCAAGCCTGTTTTGCCCATGACAGTACCTGTTGAGCAAAAACTCCCTGTCTTTATCTCGGCTCAAGAGGTCTTCTGTTGTATTTTCTCTCCTCTGTCCAGCTGATGAAGGCACTGATAGAGGGGCTTTGCTGAGCAACTGGAGCCCAGCCAAGAACAACCTAACACATTGTTATTGAGAAAGTGAATGGCAAGTTCCAAAACAAGAACAGCAGAAATTATAGGCTTGTACTGTCTCTTGCACAAATTTTAAATAATAAGCAAAATAAGGGTAAGAATATAATCAGAGAGATATTAAAGAGTAAACTAGAGTTGCCATGTGAATCAGGCTTCTGTGATAAAAAAGCTTGCGAGTCATGCTAAATGCTACTTATACTGGAAGCTGAGCAATAAATTCTAAGGTCATTAAAATACTGAATTGAAATATATTAAGTGCAGTTCAGCATTCTGTAAGATGAATTTATTGCTGGTTGCCAAGTTTCTTGAGTTATGTCAAGACCAACTCTCAACTTCAGGCTTGACTTAAAAATTGACATTTTCATGTCATAAGTGCTTGAGCAGTTCTGTAAAATCCAAGGCTAAAAATATTTGTGTGGTGCTGTAGCACCTCAGGTTTTCTGTTTCTGTTTGCATCTTGGGATTGAACTTGTTAGTGCTGTGGTCAGGAATAGAATAACATGTTGGACTGACTAACCCAGAGATTCTGATTCAGTTATTCTTGAGTAGCTGACATGAACAAACAGATGACATTTTTTCTTGAGATTACCGATACATGAATTGTGAAACACAACCTCTCAGTTACTTCAGATTTCATCTGTTGTTTTTAAAACACAGCAACTACTTCCCATTCATCTCAAAAGGTCTGCAAATAGCAAGATAATGTAATTCCTATACAGCAGCCACCCTGCAGTCTAGAGCTTATCAAAGATTATTGTGTAGCGTTTTTTTGTCATGGAGTTGATTTTGTTGTGTTTAATGTTGAAATGTTTTGTTGTTTTTTAATGATGAAATAAATCTGAAATTCATGTGAGTTTGGTTCATTAAAGTTCAGTTCTGTAACAAACAACATGAACATGAAAATGAAACAAAAATTTACCCTTGCAGAGAAGACTCTCAATTGCAAACCAGATTGTGTTATCAAAAGTGTGGACAGCAGGTCCTGGGAATCAACAATTCTCCTTCAGCTGACACTTGTGAGACTGCATCTGTAGTACTGCAATTGAGTTTTGGGTTACTTCAGATAAGGAAGATGTTGTCATGCTGCAACAAGTACCGGAGATAAGACACTAAAATAGACAGGGAGTTGGAACATGTGACTTATGAGAAGCTGAAAGAGCTGTGTTTGTTCAGCATTAGAAGAGAAAGCTTAGGGGACATCTCCTTGCTATGCACAACTACTGCCTAATGCAAGGATTTAGAGAAGATGGAGATGAAATCCGTTTGCAAAGGTATGTAAAGAGTCAAGAAACACTTCCTTACCTCTTATGAAGTGAGATTCTTGTCAGAAGATCTCTAAAATGATGAACTGTTTTTAACACAAAAAATAATTAACTAGCTTATTTTTACTAGCATTGTTACTACACTCTTCTAGAATTCTCATTTTCATGCTGAGAGATGCACATCATGCTTTATGACAAAAAAATATTTATGTGGAGATGAGAAATTTTAAGTTACAAGTGATTCATGATTGGTGAAGAGCATCAGTTTTGAAATATCAATTGGACAAACAAAGACATAAGATCCAAAGGTGGAGAAGTTGCAAAGCCTCCCTTTGAAGCAATATGCCTGTCCTACGAGGGAAGAATTTCCCTGATGAAAGTTAGACAAATTGAGATCTGTAAAATCAGATGCCAAACAAGAACAGTCTTCAGTCTAATGTTAATAACCAATTTGTATTGCTGGGAACTTGGGGAGGATGAAATCCCCCTGCTTTAAAAGTACCTTCTTACTGAGTATTTTACCACGTTGTGCTTGATTAAAAATGAAAATTTAAAAAATTTAAAAATACTTTAAAATTTATGTAATGATTCAATAAAAATAGCAAGCCCCATGGATAGCTTGCTTTCTCACATGGGCCCAGAGAGCTTTAAGTACTGTTCAAGATTAAAAGTATTCTTTTCCCCTTTGAAACAGAAGAAACTGAGCCAACGATGCTAAATGACTAGACAAGACACCAATTTACCCTGGACCTGGATTCTCTGGATATCAGTCCACTGACCAAGCCACTAATCAATACTGATTCCTGACAGCATGTTCTGAACATGCCAGTTCAACTTCATAGATTTTGTATGTAAAGGAATGAGCCTAAAAACCCTCCAACAAGTGTGGTCAATTTGTGTTCTAAGCTGTAGGCAAATTGGCTGATCATGACTCTATTTAATGTCCACTGGTGTTTATATAATCCTTTTCTATTTATATAAGCAGCCACTGCATTTCAGTTTGTCCTGTCAGCTTCCTTGAGTCTTGCTACTTATCTTGGCAAGTTTCTGTATCCCTAAAGGAATTAGTGATTACTTGTTCAAATGGAGCTACTGCTATATTGGAGAGAGTCTTCATAACAATGGGCTATTTTTCCTGTAGATGGACTTCTTTGTTCTCCTTTATAATTAATTTGAAACTAGAACATTTCACAAAACTGTAAATGCAGAGTATGTGTTTCAATGGGAAGGCATCTGCAGTAAGTGTACTCCATATGGAATTAGTTTCTCTATTCAGAACCTGAATGCAGTACATGATGTCATTCAAGTAGGACTCAGATTCAGTATCATCTGCAAAAAGAAATTACATTGTATTAGCATTCAGCTTTGAAATCTTTTTATGAAAAATGTAGTATCTCATTACCAAAGTTAAGATAATTAGATGTAGTTTAAAGGGACACTATCATATGAAAGAAATTTTGTGATTCAGCCCACTAGTGTTTTATGCTTTGCTATTGACTGATGACATCAGCACTGACTGAAGTTACCAGAACAGTAATGTGCAAAACAGAGGAGACTGACAGGTATTACATTTGACTTCTGTTTGTAGAATTGTGCTTCAAGTCCAGATCTGTTAAAAAATAAACTTAATTAATAAAGTGCCTTGTGTGGTTTGAATCACTATAATATCAGAATACACTGTATTTGGTGTATTTTTTGTGGGAATCAAAATATCTGAGACAGATCTTCAGATTTCTTTTCTACAGAGAGAGAAAAGATGCAGAAGACATAAAACTAGTATATACCTACTGTAGATACCATTATTATTAGCAACAATAATGAAGCAACATACAGTAGATCAAATAGCATCCCCTGTATGCACCCTAAAAGGATTATATTCACCTTGCTGCAGAGGATAAGAACAAAGTTAATGTACTGTATAATCTCCATGTAAGTCCAGAAAGCTATGTTATATTCACATAGACAGGCAGGCAAAAGCTTTTGGAAAAAATAATTTATTTCTTTGAATTGATTTAGCATGTATGCTTAGAGTAAAGGTAAGCACAGAGCACTCACCCTGACCATTGCTCTGCAATGCATAACAGACCCAGATGAGACATCAAAGACCCCTTAAAGGGTCAACTTCTTCCACTCACAGTGTTTGTTAAGTCCAAATAAAGAAGCAGCATTTAGCCAGCTATGCTTTGCATGGTAAATAATGTGCATTTTTAAGATCTTGACTGTTTAAAATCGTTCATGAGTAAGCTTTTGCCATCGATACTGTATAATTTTGCTGGTTAGTTATGCTTTTCTCTGTGTTCATACATTGATCCTTTTCAGTAACTGGCTGAGAGAAATCCAAACAAATTCTTTCATTTTCTTTTTCCTTTTATTTTTTAATATAGTGAGAAAAGATGTGATAAACTGTTATCTGATATATTTATTTCAGACTGTACATTGATTGAATAAATGACCCAAGGTAATTGCAAGATTGGTGTTGATAGAGGTGCCATCTTTTAAATAAAAAACAGAAATGGGGACCAAAACACATTAGTTGCTAAATTTTTATAAATATATGTGCAACAGAGGTGAAGAGAGCTATAAGGCAGGTGCACACACACAAAGAGATGCACAATTGCACAGTTAGTTTATGCAAGCCATTATTACGATTGCAGATGCCAATGGTAAGTCAGCTGTTTAACTGTTCATTTACTCATGTAAGTACTGTTTTCCTAAGCAATGACATTGTATATATGTAAATCGAGAAGCAATCTGATTTGTTAGTGTTGTACTCACTGAGCACAGGGGTAAATAGCTACAAAAGATGAAAGAAAATAGAAAATCATGGCTGTAAAGTTGAATGGCATTAATTATTGGTGGTGCTGCAGCTTGTTATATTGCAAAACCTCTTCCTGGCTAGATGCACATTCAATAGGAGAGATGATTATAAAGGCAAAAAAAATTCAGGGAAAAAAAAAAAAAAGATGACTACAACAAGAAATATTTCAAAGCTTCTGCAAAGATAAAAAATGTCCATTGCCATGTTCTAGAATTTCTCAGCCAGAAAGACCTCTCCTGGCCATAAACTACTTCCATTACATTGAGTATTTTTCTGTCAGGAGCATATGTATTGATATACACCCTGGTTGTTCCATTATGAGACCCTAGTGAAACAGCAATATCTGCCAGTCAAAAACAACATAAGCAGGAATGTCTCTTAATTTAAGATGCATCTTTCAGTCAAAGTATTATGCATGTTCAGTCACACAAAAAGTTTTGCTCAACTCAAAAGCAAGCCTGAATGTGTGGGGTAGAAATAACTATAAAGACTTCAATAAAACTTCCATCTCCATGTTTTTTATACCATTTCTGACTCCCTCTGTGTGTCTATCCCCTGGAAGCTCCTTTGTACTGTCATTTGGTGTAGCTCTGGCCTTTCCTTCTCCCCAAGTGCCAATTCTAATCCAAACCCTAATTTTAGCATTAATCCTAAACCCAAATTTAGTGCAGGGGCTTAGACGTGGCCTTAGCTCAAGACACAATGCATGGCAAGAAGAAAAGGTTCTCAGGAGAGCCCTGAAATCCAGTACTTGCTTTGGCAGTCACTTCCCAGCCCCATTCAAGTTACAGCTCTAGGCTTTCTCCTTCACCCAGCAGTGAATACACAAGTTATCTTAACTTCATCTCAGGAGGTGTGGTAGAGACAGAACCTAGAGGTGCAGCTGGAATGAGATAGGGATTTGTGATATGGGCTGAAAATAAAACAGTGTCCTAGGCACAGTGTTAATGTCTAGTGCTAAAACTGGGAAAGAGAAAAGGAGGACAACTGCAACTGCAGCAGGGAAAAACTGGAAGAAATGCTGGACTACAAAAACAATTCTTAACTGAGAATTTATTCCCCTTTGTGGCTTGGTCTCAGGGTCCTCATGGCACTAGGGTAAGGATTAGGGTCAAGGGAAGGGTTGGGAGAAACTCACAGCATAAAGCACCATTTGGCATGGGGCTGATAAGTGTCTCTGAGAGGAAACAGCAGGCTCCAAAACACCTTTCCTGACAATTGTTCATATCAGACATTGGGCTGGCCTTTTGGAAAGGCTCTGCTCTTTTACCCATTGGTTGAGTGCTTTTGATCCCTCTTGGTGTTGTGTTAAGTAGACTTTGGGGGAAGCAGAATAGCATTATTATAATTTTTAATGACACAATCACAATTTTCAGTGTAGTTTAGGAAAGCATTTCAATATGAAAAGTATGTAATGAGGATGAACAGGAATTATTTAGCATAATAACACAGGAAATATGTAAAGTGATGGGCTTTGGGATATGAAAAGAGAGAAGAAACAGTAAAAAGAAAGTTTAGCTCGAGTCTCAAGGAAAGCTCTCTCCCTTTAAGATTCATTAATCAACTACATAGGTGAAAGTGTTCCTATTTATGATATTGAATAAAGGATATGATGTTAAAGATTAGGCATTTGACAAGATATACTGGATATGGCTTAACAATTATTACCAAAAATTATATCCCTTTAAAAAATGCAGTTTTCACACTCCATTTAACATTCTAAAAACAGTATCTTTGAATGCTTAGACTAAAAACACAGATATCATTTTGTATGGAATAAAATTCTTTGTTTTTCAGTGTTTTCCATGCTCTCTAATAGGTGCTGTAAACTACTTTCCCTGTTTAATAATTCAATATAGAATTTTTTTCTCTGATTCCCTATCCATGTTTCTTTGAGGCTTTTATAGTAGTAAAGATTTTATTTCTCTCTAGTTGGACAAATTTAAAGATTGAAAAGCTTAAAACATCAGGGACCAAAAGTTCTACATTAATTTGTTTCTGAGAAGAGGAGGGATCAGTCTCAAGGGAAATTTAAGCAGAAAGTTAATGTCATCAGGGCTATTGAAAGCATTATTTTCAAATTAATTTATAAAGAAAATAAATAGTTACTGCCTAATTTATCGCTATTTTGGGTACATTTATAGGTGCCTTTCTTTGCATTCATGTGGCTTAATGCTTGCATGTACCTTGTCCACCCACTTACCTAGACTCATGTGGAAAGGCCTCAGTACTACTTCTGCAAAAAGGCCTTGCATGGCACACATGGAATAAGTTAATTTAACAAAGCCAAAAGACCATGGTTCCTTTAGATACTCCTAAATGGCAGCTCTGCCTGTGTTCCAGTGATTCTTTGAGACAAATTTTCTACTTGAGAACCTTGCAGGTGTCTGGGGCCAGCGCAGCCAGCAAGCTGGACACCAACTCTGAAGCCTGGTGTTTACATCCCCTGGGCCAGGAACTGGCAATGGCTGAGATTCACCTCTTCCTCCTCCCACTTTTCCTACCATTTTATTATAGCTTTTGGTTCCAGTTACATTGCCTGCACAACCCTGAGCTGGGTTAAGCTCAGTATTTAAGCTGGGTGCAGCAGGTGTCCTTGCTGGAGCAGGCACTGCTGAAAAGGAGTCTGTGTGTTTAATGACAGCTACATAATCATGATGGGAAATGTACTGGGGGGGGCCCTGCTGCACTGTGAAAGACCCAGAAGAGGATGCATATCTGGGAACAGATCTCTTTCCTTCTTTGTCACATTCTACATGAAATGGATGGGGAGCTTTATTACCTCTTAGTCCTCTTTGGTTTGGTTTTGGGTTTTTCTGTTTTCTTTCACCATTTCAGTTAATGCTACAGATTCTGCAAACAAATCCTTGTGCAAGTGAATCTATTTCAACATCCTTTGTGCAAAAGATTCTTTTCTTGGGCAGGGCCAAGAACTGATTTATGAGTCTAAATATGCCAAGAACAATACTATATATCAGTCACACAGCATGGAATTGTTAAGTGTACTCCACTTCCTCAGCACCTCAGAGCTGAACTTCTCCTGACCTTCTTCTCTAACCTCAACAAAGCTTGCTGCTTGGAGGACTGCTTAGAGTGTCAGTTCAGGTACCCTAAATTTGAGGCAAACTCACAAAACACTACTATTCTAAAGACTCACTTTGTTCCTTTTGAACTCCTAATGCTCTTAGTAACTGACAACCACAGGTTAGGATCCATCCCCCTTATAGATCCAAACCTTTTTAGATGTTTCATAGGCACTCTGATCCTTCACTCAGCCAAGACACCGTGAAACTGTAGACACCATCAGATGCTTAAATGTCTGCAGTGAGTTTTACAGAGAAAGAAGAGGTTCTGGACAATTTTTCTTAAACTGTTCAACAGAACTTGTGCCTCTTATCCCTGCAAATAAATAGGGACAGTCCTTTTTCTTTTCATTCAAAACTTATTTATTTTAGCATTTTAGATGTTGCTAGACAGCTTTTTCCTTCACTGCAGTAATAAGAGAAGTATCCCACTGGAAGACAGAGCAAGGGTCTTCTAAAAGCTATTGTACTAGGAATAGTAACAATAATTTACATCATCAGTTAGTTCTTAAGGCTCATCATCTTCACATATAGGAATGCATTTGTGTGCTGCTTATTCTGAAAAGACTCAGTTTCAAAACTCTAGAAATTTAGTTTTGCAGATTACAGTGTTAAAAAAAAATACGTTTAAATACACTGCAGATCCCACACATTCAGTTATTAAGTAATTCAGGCATTTCCTAGGGTAGAATACTCTGATTTTTCTTCTCTTCCATCACCATGGCAGAATTATATCACTGAAAGCAGACAAGAGTAGAGGTTATTTCTTCTGTTGCTTTAAAACAATGAATGGGAGAGGGAGCTGAAAATTGAAGCAGCCGCTGACAAAGTTGTGCATAAGTCTGCAGAGAATCTTTCTGACAATTACTTTTTTATCGTGTTTATATGACTTAGGTTCCCAAAGTGTCCTGTTGCAGACTCCGTCATCCATCAGGGAGTCACTAACATGACAGGGACTAGCAAACATCACAAAAATATTTACATTCATTTTCATTTAGCTTGGGAAAAGAGTTTGCTTTGGCTGAGACTTACTTTCCAGTTGCAATTTATGCAAATTCTGTATTGAGACGAGGAAGAAGACTATTGAAGGCTCGTATGTGTGTGAGGACAGCAAATTTTCTGTTAAGCCAAAAAGGTTCCATATTTGTGCCAGAAATAGCTTCAATTATTCAGTTACAGGGCTAAAAATATCATCTGCTTGACACGACTAATCCAAAAAAAGGCCCCTGATTTATAAGGCAGAATTGGAGGTTACACTTGTCATTGGAGTCCAAGGGATGTGTAAGCTCCACTTTTTGTTTGTGACTCAGGTAGGCTTCATAACTCAGTCCTATACTGACAGCCCTTTAGCTGTCTTAGGTAGATTTCCACAATAAAATATTTCTCAGGGCTCCAAAGAGGCTCATAATACTGCCACCTATGCTGCCACCGCAGATCTTTGCTGCCAACAGAGCTGGTTGTTCCACTTCTAACACATCCATACAAGCTGCTGTCGTGTTCCCCAGCACAGCAAAACCTCTAAACATATTTTGATTATTATCAATGTTTAAAATTATGTATGGTCATTTACATGGGGAAAAATGTAGCAAAGCCACTAATTAACTTATGTAGTATCACAGACAGACCATAGTAGGAAAATATTTTGAAGCTCAAGTCTTATAAACTGAATTGTTTCATGCCACTAAAATGGCATGAGTTAGTGAGGGCAGTAACTTCTGCTACAATGCTGATGAAGAATAAGAAGAATCATGAACCAAATAGCCCAGCAGCTCTTCTGTTTCTTTTGATATTATGTAAGGTACATCATATAAATGAACTAATTCTTTTCATAAAATCCTTTTACAACTTACAGCTTTTGTTGTTTTCTCTTGATGCAGCTTTTTGCTCTGAGTGCTGGCAGCAAAGTGAAATTTACTCACATCCTGATGGCTGTGTGGAGCTGGTGCTTCAGTGAGCAGAATTTGAGTAAAGTCTTCTTTGCTGCCAGCAGTCAAAGCAGAACATACAGTATTTCCAGGGAGAATGCCACATTTGGGAATGCAAGAAAATACAGATGGCCAAAGGCAACTTAAAAGCTGGGTTATGCAGAGGAAGAAATGAAGCAAGAAGAAAATTGGAGCCCAGAGAAAGAAAGGAGAGGAAAACCATCCAGGACATAGAAGTGTAGTGAACTTCAGTCATTGTAAATAAGGACAGTTCTGCATATTACAGTCCAGTTACCTTTCTATCAACTCTACATGAGCAAATAACTTCAAAACATAAAATAGAAAAGATAATTATCTTTATAAGTGAAGAATCAATTTTCAGTTTGATGCTTTAGGTCATCACTGAACCTTATTTCCATTCTATTTCTCTTTGCAAATCTAGTTATTGCTTTTTTTCAAGTTGACGATCTCTGAAAAACACACAGCAGAAGAGAGGTCCCCCCTTTAAAGTGAATTTTGAAGTCTCCTTGAAAATCCATGTAGAAAAGGTATATTTTACTAAACACCTACATAGTAAAGCTGGTAGAACATTTTAGGAATATAGAAAGCTGACAAATCTGTTTCAACAAAGTTATGAGCTGTAAGTTTCTGTGATTCAAGTTCTGAGAAAACAAGACAAAACCTGACCTGCCTTACTCTAAAACAAACAGCTTTCAAATGCCATTTTAAGTGCCATTTCCATCTCAAAAAACTTGAAAGCTTTTTAATTCTAATATAGAAAAAAAAAAACAAATTTGGAAATCCAAGAAACTCCTATAAAACAGCACACTTCTCACATTCTTTGGACTAGCTGAAAAAACATTTTCACTTTAGCAGGTTCACTGTATCATTTTTCCCCACGTATACTGAGAGGAAAGACCCTTTCCTATTTATTTAGTACAAAGAGGTTTTCAGTTATAAAATTAATTGATTGCTTGCCAACATGCATCTAAATCCAAATATTTGTGCATTTCAGCATAAATTCACTTGCTGTGTGTCACTGAGCTCTGTAGTCCAATTTTAATGGAATACTTGATAAAGCTGATGTGCATGTTTTCATCCCACACATACAAATTCATCATGAGAATGATTGCCTTCAGCAAAAAAAATAACACATGCCACATTATAAATTTAGATATACCTTTCTGAAAACATAGAAAGAACAAAATGAAAGACATAATGGCCAGTGAAAAATCTGCCTAAAATTCAAGGCTCTGAAAAGTGTCTTATCTTTGTCAAAATAAGAATGGAGAGTGGATGGGGAAAAAACATAATCATTATTAGAATTATATATAAAATAACTCAATCTGACAATGTGAAAGCAAAAAAAAAAACCCTATAGCAGTCATAAAATTATAGTTTTTGATCCTTGGAAAAGTAAGGAGGGGGGTCAGCAGAACTGCTACCTTGGACTTCCAGAGGGCAGATTTTGGCTTGTTGACTGGTTGAAAGGCTCCATCAGGAGGAAGTCCTGTGGGTTGATGAGGTCTAGAAATTCTGGACAGTCTTCAAGAAAGAAATCTCAAGTTGCACTATGAGTCCATCCCCTTATGCCAGAAGATGAGCTTTGGGGAAGAAGATCAGCCAAAAGAAGATCTGGTTGATCTTCTGGATCAGAAGAAGAAGCTCTGGTTGAACAGAGCTTTGGCTGGAACTCAGGGGGGAAAAACAGAGTGTATAACCTTTGGAAGAAGGGACAGAAAACTCAGGAGAACTACAGGGAGGTTATGCAGGGAGAAAATTACAGGGACCAAAACAAAGCCCAATCAGAACAAAATCCAACAACTGCTGTAAAAGATAATACAAAGGTTCCTATGAATACATTGGCAACAAAAGGAGGGCTAAGAACAATCTCCATCCTTTACTGGATGAAAGGGGAAATATAATGACAAAGAATGAGGATAATGGTGAGGTACCCAATGCTTTCTTTGCCTCAGTCCTTAACAGCAAGGCCAGTTGTTCTACTGTATCCATTCCTCTGAAAGGCAGGGACGGGGAGCAGAATGAAATCCCCATAATCCAAGGGGAAATGGTCAGTGACCTGCTTTGTCACTTAGGCCTGGACGAGTCCATGGGGCTGGGAGGGACACACCCACTCGTTCTGCATGCAGTGGCTGAAGTGCTCACCAAGACACTTTCTATCATTTACCAGCAGTCCTGGTGAGCTGTGAGGGTCCAAGACGACTGGAGGTCAGTAAAAGTGACAAGAGCAGAAGGAGGACCTGAGGAATTACAGCCCTGTCATCCTGACCTCAGTGCCAGGGAAGGGCAGGGAAAAGATCAGCTTGAGTGCCATAACAGGACAAAAGAGGACATCAGGCCCAGCCATCCTTGGTTTATGAAAGGCATGTCCTTCTTGACCAACTTGATCTCCTTCTATGACCAGGTGACCCACTTAGTGGATGAGGAAAAGACTGTGAATATGCCTACGTGGACTTTAGTAAAGTCTTTGACTCAGTTTTCCACAACATTCTCTGGAGTAACAGGCTAGCTATGACTGGGACAGCCACACTGTCTGTGTGTTTACAGTAAGTTGGTTGGATGGCCAAGCTCAGAGAGTGACAGTGGATGGAGTTATTTCCAGTTGGTGGCTCGTCCCCTGGGGTGTTCCCCAGGGCTCAGTATTGAGGCCAGGCCTGTTCAATGTTGACAGCCTGGACAAGTGGATTGAGGGTACCCTGTGTAAATTCACAGATGGCACTAAGTTGGGCAGAAGTGTTGATCTGTTGAAGAGTGGAATGAATCTGCAAAGGGATCTGGACAGGCTGGATTGATGAGCCAAGGACAAGTTTATGAGGTTCAAACAGTTCAAATGCTGGGCCCTGCCCCTGGGTCTCAACAACCCCAGGCAGTGCTACAGACTGGGACAGAATGGCTGGAAAGCTGCCCAGGGAAAAAGAACCTGGTTGTGCTGGGGGACAGTGACTGAACCTGAGCCAGAATGTGCCCGGGTAGCCAAGAAGGCCAATGGCAACCTGGTTTATATCAGGAATAGCGTGCCCAGCAGGACCAGGGCAGTGATTGTGCTATACTTGGCATTGGTGAAGCCACACCTTGAATCCTGCATTCAGTTCTGAGCCACTCGATTCAGGGAGGACATTGAGGTGCTGGAGCATGTCCAGAGAAGGGAACGGAGCTGGTGAAGGGTCTGGAGCACAAGTCCTGTGATGAACGACTGAGGGAGCTGGGGATGTTCAGCCTGGGAAAAGTAGGCTCAAGGGAGACCTTGTCCCACTGTAGGACTACCTGAAACTTGCAGTGAGGTGGGGTGGGTCTCTTCTCCCAGGTAGCAAGTAACTGGATTAGAGACAACAGCAGGGGAGATTTAGATTGGATCTTAGGAAAAATGTCTTCACAGAAAATGTTGTCAAGCATTGGAACAGGCTGCACATAGAAGTGGTAAAATCACCATCCCTGTAAATGTTTAAAAAGTGTGGAGATGTGATGCTTTGGAACATGGTTTAGTACTGGGCTTGGCAGGGCTGGGTCAATGGTTAGACTTAAGGGTCTCAAAGTCTCTTTCAACCTAAATGAGACTATGAGCCTACAAGCTATTTGAAAAAGTCAAATCTAATTGGCAACAAATTCCCTTTTCAAATCAGTTGAGGATCTTTATTGGTTTTAAATACACTTTCACCGAGTAAATATATTCCCATGTGTTCCTGCAAGTTTCAGGCAGCAGAGTCCTGGATGAACGTTATTCTCAAAAAGCTACTGCTACTTTGTGGTCATTCTCTTATTGATTTTAATTTATTCCCTGGATGTTTCATTAAGAGGCTGCAAGTTCTGAAAATATTAATAGAGGTTTAAAGAAGACTAGTTTCCTTCCACTGGTCTCTCATGTCTCAGCCATTCAATCTTTTCACCTAACTCGATACATAGCTGTAAATGTACTTTGCAGGCATGTTGCTTTTCCAATTTTTTTTTTCTAGTGAGACAGCATGTCACAGAACCAAACACACACAAATAAAAAGGACAGCTCCTCATCTATAGTAAGTCAGCAAAACTTAAGGTGGCAGATTTCCAACATCTAGTAATTTTTTATACACCAAAACACCACTTGTGATGCAAGAAGGCAGGACTGGTACTATTCCCTGTTTCACCTCTGTCTTATTATTTTCCCTCTCTACCAGATTTTAGGGCTAAGCTGTAGTATACAATGGTACCATTTGGGATAAGAAATCACCCAAAGCCATGCTCTTCCTTTGACTTTTATCCTGGAAAGTGAATGAATATGCAAAGAGTTCCAGTTTGGTACTCAGCACCTTACCACAGCCAGCCCAGAGCAAGCCCAGTCTCTGGTGCCAGCAAAGCAGCAGCAGTTCTGTCCAATTCCCAGCCCAGAGCTCTCAGCTGTGATATGAGCAGACCCATCTCTCATATCCCAGTCCATTCTGGGAACAGTGCTGGATTTGGGGACAGGGACTGGGGTAAAGGGGACATCTTCCTTCATTTTGAGGTATTTCTAGTGCATTAGTAGATGTGCAAGAACATCTATCAAGAACAGATCCAGTTCCATAGGACTGGATCCATAGAACATAAATTATGGAGAAAATCAAGCTGCACAGTGATTTATTATTCAGCCCATTAAAAAGAAGTCACATCATGTTCATAGTTTGAATTTATCTCACTTCAGTGTCCAATAATTTGTTTTGTCTTCTAAATTTAAAAAGTTTCCACTTCAGACTCCTTTCTTCTTACGTAATTTTATATAGCAAAACCTCTCTTGTTCCCAAGTCAGACTGAGTTTAAATCCCTTGTGATAAGCAGAATACTTCAGACTTTGACTAATTTCTACAGCTCTTTCCTGAACCCTTTCAGGTATGATAACCTCCTTTTAAAGGTGCAAATATAAACTTTGTATACAGTGTTTCATTAATTAGTAGTAGCTGGCAATGTTCTGGATCAATAGTTTCCCTTTGGAGAACACTAATTTGCTGAAACCAAACAACTGTAGTAATGCATCTGGTGTGTCAGATCTTTCAAAAAAATCTGATTTTCCCTATGAGGTTGTTTGCTGGCTGCTGCAGAATCAGAACCTACAGGCTCCTGATACCACCACCTCAAACATTCATAATTTTTTAGTGGCAAAATGAATTGTAGCCTCAAATTCAGTCAAAACTTTCTTCTCCGTGATAACAAATGAGACAGCTCAGTCTTATTTCCTGGAAGGAAATGAGGGTTTTCATTTTTTCAGGCTACTAGTTTTCAGCAGGACCTAAGTGCCAGAAGTTTTTTGGGATGCGTACCTTGGTTTATTTACGTCCATAATCAGATTTGCTATCTCTCCTGCACTGGTTATGGGTCATTACTGAAAGATGCTTGATTCTTTTCTAGCATCCATTCCTTTTAAAACTGCACATACAATATCTTATGCATCCCCATTTCTCTGAAGACAAACTGGATCAATGGAGATGAGAAGTTTGTTCAGTACAATACCTTTAACTGATCTTTATCTAATCAGGGGTTACACTTACCTCAGACTTCAACAGAAGATCATTTTTAATTTCCCCCTTTTAAGTAAGGAATGCATCAACCCTTTGCATGGTAAAACTGATATACTCAGTACTTCACCAGCCAGTAAGTCTTCCTGATGATTCTGATGACAAAAAGCAGGGTTCCACAGAAATTTATCATGATAACATCTGTTCCAAAGCAGAGCATTCCTCCTCCTCCCTTGCATGACTGCATCATGAGCCACCAGAATAAACCCATGCTACAAGCCGAGTTACATAAAAAAACATTAGAACCAAGCAAGCTCTGCTTCAGATTGCTTTAAACTGCCATTGAACCATATTTTCAGGCTTTCATTAAACCAGATTTTTTTGCTGCAACAGTATCTCTGCTTTACTGGCTTCACCTTTTCCCCGTCTGATGACATGCTCATACTTTATCTCAGCACTGCCCACTCAGTTATACCAGTATCTGTGCAGCTGGGCAGACAATCAGAGAACTGGCCAGGTTAAGAATAACTCAGGAGAAAGGTTTTCACTGATCATCATCTGATACACTCCACTCCAGCTGCAGAAATTGCGTCAATTTCCTACAAAAGTAGGAAGAGAAGGAAAAGTGTCAAGAATAAATAACCTGAAGAAGAAAAGTGGATTGTGACACCACTGAATGAAGTGCTGTCAGCCTACAGCCTCTGCTAGAACAACTTTGTGTGACACTCCTCCAGCCACTGAAATCTGTGTTTTATTTATTCCTTCAATCAATATATATTACTAATTTAAATTACTCTTTTTGACATGTATACTAACAAAGATATTTTGTATAGGTTTTTCATATGAAACCAGCTTTGTGCTGGTTTCGGCTGGATTAGAATTTATTGTCTTCACAGTGGCTGGTGTGGGGCTGTGTGTGGATTTGTGCTGAACACAGGGCTGATAATATAGAGGTTTTTTTGTTATTGTTGAGCAGGGCTTACCCAGAGCCAAGGCCTTCTCTGCTTTTTGCTCTGCCACACCGGTGAGGAAGCTGGGGGTGCCTGGGAGGGTGGGAGGAGACACAGCTGGGACAGGTGACCCAAACTGACCAAAGGGATATTTCACACCATGTGACATCAGTGTATGAAGTGGAAGGAAGAAAAGGAAGGGGAACATCTTTGTTTTTTCAAGTCATGTGGTGTGGTCCTGTTCTCCTGGAGGTCACTGAACACCTGCCTGCTCATGGGAAGCAGTGACATAATTCCTTGTTTTGCTTTGCTTGTGTGTATGGCTTTTACTTTCCTTATTAAACTGTCTTTATCTCAACTCTTGCCTTTTCCAGCTTTTCCCTTCCAATTTTCTCCCTGATGCTGCTGGTAGGGGAGTGAGTGAGTGGCTGGATGGGGCTTGGCTGCTGACTGGGGTTAAACCACAACAAGGTTTAAATGGCTCCGGGTCAAAATGTCACTGGATATTTGAAGGAAAATTCTCTCTGGCTATATTATGTCATTTCTTCTGCCAAAAAGACTGTAAGTAACAAAACCCCCTCATTCTCAGTTGCCTCAATATCTGTCTAAACACCTAGCAAGAACAGAAAAGCTAGATTTGTCCATGGAAATCTTGTGGTACCTAGCGTTGCAAGGAAAAAAGTTTGAGTTGAAATCTGTAAATCCCCTGAAACATTAATTCTTTTAGATGTTCAACTGTTCCTATCTTTCCCTTGCTTCCATCCTTCTCAGCTTGAAAGAGTTTTCTGGTAGAAAAAAAGGGCATTAAAAGAATCCTAAAGGAAGACTTATGTGCTTCTCTTCAGCGCATACTTTCCTGGCATTACCCATTCAATTTCACTCCACTCCCACATGTTCCAGTTCACTATTCTCTTTCAGTGCTTTTCAGCAGAGATGTCTTACACTGGACTGAAGCTACCTTCAATTGCTGGAGGTGAAGTCTAGAATTGCAGCTCCATCCACAAATTATTTGTGTGTGTGGGACCATTCACTAGCCCTGTGGCCATCTGACACAGAACAGCCCATGTTCCTGTCAAACACTATTTCAAGGTGTGTAAAGATGTCTTGACTAGCTATTGATGGTTCCTGACCCAGGCTAACTTATGAACAGATGGTTCATGGCAAATATTTGAGAGCATAAAGGTTGATCTGGGCCAAAAGCTTGCTAGGGAATGTTCTGGCAATAGAACTGTACATACATTTAAGTTGTGGATCTGGGAACAGACCTCAGGCATGTCTGTATAATTAAATTAAACAGTGACAAGGAAATGTGATAACATCAAGGAAAAGAGTGGAGGAATAGAATAGACTACTGTTAATGTTCCTGTTTACTTCTTTTGAACTTTGGCTGGAAATTAACTGTTACACTTAGGAAAAATTGAACTCGGGACAAACCTGAGTTTGGGCTGTAGTGCACTCGATCTTTGTCACACCTTATCTGTCCAAATTTCATGTGCCTGGACAAAGACCTGCAAGAATTATGAGGAGAGGCCAAGAGAATTTGGTTTGTTCAGCCTTGAGAAGGTAAAGGGAGCTCTTAACCACCAATAAATATTGAATAAATAAATAATATATTTATATTTATATTTATATTTATATTTATATTTATATTTATATTTATATTTATATTTATTTCTTATTATAATAATAAATAAATATTGAAGGATATAGAAAGGACAGAGGCAAAACCATTTTGAAGTACCCAGTGATAGGAAAAGACACAAAACAAACAGGCTGGAAATTCTATTTTCATGTAAGGAAAAACTCTTACAGAAGAAGTATGGTCAAATACTAGACCAGGTTGTCCACAAAGGATTCATAATCTCCATCCTTGAAGACACTACTCAGAAAGTGGATGGACAAGCCTAAAGAAGTCTGACCTAGATTAACCTGCTTCCAACAAAGCTAGGTGACTGCCAGGGATCCTTTTCAGCCCAAAATGTCCAATTATTTTACAGTTCTAAGAAAATAAACAAAACTTTCTAGGTCCACCCTTAAGGAACACCTGGAGCTTGGGAGAAAGTAGCTTTTAGTATATGCCTGAGGGTTTATAATACAAGAACAGGTATGTTGTTTTGAGACTGAGCAAGCACAGTCCTGTAACTTAAATGGATTGGCTGGTAGGCCATTTTAGGGGGTTTAGTGTGGTCTTTTTCCTCCATGAAAACAGAATGAAGACAGAAAATTAAAATGAGAAATTACTCACTAGCTGTGATACAGCCTACACATGAAAAAAATTATTAATTTGTCTCTAGTTTTCTTGTTCTATACGATTGCACTTATGTTACTCTTCTCTATTGTTTGGACTTAGAACTTTCTGAGATCTCTTTTGGAATTAGAGCTCTATTGTGTATATCACATTTTTAAGATAGGTTTCATATCTTTCCAGCCCATCAACTCTCTACCTATTTCTAAATTTATTTAGAATCTGCTACCATTCCTTCTTTTTTTCTCCCTGATGAAATGTACACATATTTAGGATACAGGTTTTTGTTTGCTTATTTGTTCATGATAGCTTTAAACATAAATCATGGATCCTGTGGTTCATGAAATTGTCACAATAGTCCAGTAGGACCCTTTGTCCCTAAACCAAAGATCTACAGAGTGAACACCTCTGTACACAAACCAATATCCAGCCTTCCTCCAGATCTCCCTCAAAAATTCCTGATTTGGAACTCATTAATTTTAGGAAATTCCTTAGTTCCACAGCCATTAAACTGAAATCAAATTTGAAAGCAGTCTTTAAGACTGGAAGACAGATGTACACTAACTCTTGACTCACTTTTTTCATGGGCATTCATTAAAAACATTTTTAAGATGCCAGTAGTGAAATTACACTTCACTTGCAGATACTGCAATAATGAAGCAGCATTCTGGTGCCAGTACACACAAGAGAGGCCCTCCCCCAGGTCTATGTTTTGTGCCAGTTACCCATGCATTTTTCATTATCACTTATTTTTATTACCAAGCCTATCCCTGACTGCCAGTCAGTCAGCCTGCATGCAGACAGTTTGCTACTCCCACAGACAAGAAAGTCAGAAGAATTTTAAATAAGCTCTTTTTAAAGTGTTTACCATCTACACCCAATTCCCAAAGTGCTACCATGGATAGCTAGAGTGCATCCACCTACCCAATTTTGTACCCAGGAGGGTATTTCCATCAGGGCAGGAGTCTCTCCATAGGTTATAAACAGCCTTGCCATGTGTTTCCATGCATGTTTATTCATTCATATGTGTTTATTCGTTCAGGTCCACACAACTGATTTTTTGTCTCCAGTTGTGAATGGGGTTTGGCTGAAAAAGCTTAGTTCACACAAATCTCTAAACATCTGTTCAAGTTTTTCTCATTCCCAACCCCCATCTATTAGAAATTCTAGGTACACATTATGGAAAGTTTATTGAATCTTTATCAAATAGGAAAGAGAAAAAAAACCACAAATAAACAAAACCAGCAAAGAGAATCCCACAACTAAACAAAAAAATCCACCAGCTTCCTTCACATCAAAAAAATTCAGCTCCATATAAAAGAATCAATTTCAGGCACCAGCAGTTGAATCAGATACTATTTAAGTCTGGAAAGGCAGAATTTAAGAAGGATACAGGCTGTGTTCAGGCCTCAGTGCAAAAGTGAACATCATTCATTATGAAAATTTGTCTTGAATCATTATGAAGTTTGTGTATTAGTAGGCAGATCTAGGTCAAATGTTCCCAAGAGCTGGGCTGCTAATGAAACAGGTTGAAATCTAGTTGCGTTTTCATTATAATTTCCATATATTTTTCATGAAAGCTTTTGCATGACCAGTAGAAAACCCACCACAGTAAAATACATGATTAAATCTGTTTTTCTTTACTGTATCAATGAACTTTTTGGGTTTGTTTATTTTTCCCCATTTAAATAAAGCTTACAGCATGAGAACATATTGCATTATGTCTATTATATCTTTATTGAGGTCAGCTCTCTGTTCCACCACAAATTTCAGGTGCTTCAGAGAAAAATGTCCATCTGTCTTACTTGCTAGCATCCTCTGCTGCAGGATATTCCATCTCAAGGCATTGCAGAATTTTTCCTCAAGAAACATAAAAGATCTCAGCCTTTTGTTTTACCAAGGGAAAAAAAAAATAAAAACAAAACCAAGAAACCATCCAGACACTTATTTTTCACAAAGCACTGTTGGAGTGCCTCATGTATAATGTATTTATACAACAGGTCAGTAAGGGGGGCGGATCTGCTACTGCTATCCAAGCTGGGAGCTGAAGTACAGACTTATGTTTTGGCACTGAGAAACTTATATGGAGAAAAAAAAAAAAAAGGAATCAAAATTATTGTTTTGCCACAGAATTCTACTACCATTCCCCTGAAATTGTTGACATTGCTAATGATGTTTTATATAGTACCTCCTGTAATAGGAACCATCAGTTCAGCTATCAATCATGATAGCTGAAATGTTCTAGAAAATACTAAAATATCTTCATCTTAAAAGGGTGCAACGCATCCTAGTTGCCACATAATTTTCATATTTCTCCTACTACCTGAGGTAGTAAAAAAAGGGAGAACAGGTCTCAAACTGTCAACATGCTGCATGGAACAATGACGACAGCGTGAAAGAGGCTCCCACTCTAAGAGCACCTGCACATCTGGCATAAAGTGCCTGATACTTAAATACTGGGAGAAGAACCGAGCCATGAGAAACTGCTGAACTTGCTCTTGGCATCTCACCAAGGACCCCCCACTACAACATCTTCCGATTTCACAGTGGAGCTTGGATAGAAGTCAGGAGCTGTTCTTCCCTCTGTTTTCCAAAGTGTATAATACCCATTTTATTATTTTAACAAAATAATGATTTTGGTATTCATCTGTTGCTACGGTTTCAATAATCACTGTTTCTATTCATGTACAGGATAGAGTTTTTATAAACTGACTACTTTAAAAGAGAACAACATACGCAACAGCAAAGTGACAGCCCACAATGCAACAGCAAAACCTACTGGTGCAAGAAATCCATTAAACAGCCTCCTGCAGAAAGCATCCACAGTATGACATGCCAGAAGAAGGGGAAGTGTAATAAGTACAGTTAGTCTAGATGTGAAATCTGGTAGGATACCATAGTACAGGACAAGATCAGCTACTGAAAATGGGTCACTAAGGTGAGACTTCACAAGAAGCGAAGAAGTGAAGATGCAATTCTGCTACTGCCCCTCATACTCATTTACTAAGTCTGGCCGCTGTAGATCTCTTTGATATTCCATGAAAGCTTTCCCACATGCAGGAGAAAAAAGAAATTGAGAGACAATTCATTCTTTGTGACACCTGACACTTCTTCAAAAATCAGGGAATTCTTTCCTGGATGGAGTTAACACTAACTTCAAAGTCACCTCACCACACAAAAAAAATAATTTACAGAATCCAGTCTTACAGAATTTCATTGAGGATGGTGTGCTTGCTTCATATTGAGCAAGGAATCAAGTGAAAGAATGTGAAACACTCAAGAGGAAAGATGCTAACATCTCTTCAGTGTGTCAAAAATTATGTTTGTCTGGTCCCCATAAATCATAATAAGTTCCAGACTACTTTCAGGGAGGTGAGAAAAAGTCATCAAACACAGAAACAAAGTCACCAGAAAACCCCTACAGAATAATAACCCAAATGTCTTTTCTTTATTTTTTTACTGAGTGTAATTTTTTTTTACTTTTTTTACTTTTTTCACCCATTAAACATGTTAGAAGACTGGACTGCAAATCCCCTTTTCTTTTAAAGAAGACACAATAGTTTTTGATAATACAGTTTTGACCTTATCCAATCTTTTACAGCCAATTTGCTATTTCTAAAGTATTATTCATTGCCCATTATTATACCAATAAACTTTATTATCTTTTATAAAGCAACCAATGGTTACATGCTTGAATGGCCCTCACAAAAGAAAGCTATAATAACATAACAAGGTAAACCTAATAAAACATTCTTTGTTCTCAAAGTGTATTTGTGATAATGGACCATTACCTTTTATTTATTACTCACATAAATGTATGATGGGATTTGTACCCTCTCCAGTATTAACTGTCTCAACTTGTAGAAACCATCCAAAAATATTTTTGTTGAAAATTTGGTCTCTAGTAAGAAGATAAATAATGTATTAAAAAAAATATTCAAAATTTCTCCATATTATCATTTTTATAGTTTCAGCAACTTTATGAAAGCACACTCATCTAAGTGCTAAAGTCACTTTTCCTAGTTTCATACTGAGCTAATACTACCAACTTAAAAGTCACTTAAATATGTAATAAACAAGCAGAAAATGTTAGAAGGTGAAAAATGGTATTGTTTGGACCCTTGAAATTCTGCTGAAATGTAGTGGAAGATCACTCTCTCTGTAGTTTTGTATCAGAAACCATTATTAGGCCCTCTATGCATGCAACACAGGCAAAACAAAGAGTGTAACTAAGAAACTTATAATAAACATCCATGGTGTATGTAGATCTCATTTCATTATGTCAAGTGAAGTCTTGACACATGACTATATACAACTTAGTAACTCCCTGTAGATGTATTTTCCTATACCTGTATGGAAACAGAAAACCTCTTTCTTTGTCATATAACTTCTTAAATTTGTTTATTTTAATTAAGTTCAAAATCCTTTTCCACTTCGGTCTGTTAAGTATCCCTGTACTAGAAATACCTAAATCTAAGGTGCCTCAGTTGTGTTACACAGATATGAAATACTGGACTGGAGGTCCATCCAAACCAGAAGACCTTCTGTCATCCAAGACCACTTCAGGAAGAAAGAAAATCAAAACCAAACTAAAAAACCCAAAACAGTACTACAAAAAAATCAACAAAACCAGACATACAGCTCAAAATACACTATTTCATAAAAGTATCTTTCTCTTTGGTACCAAAAATCAGAATTTAGATTTTTAACCAGAACTGTAGATCAAAGTTGTGAAAAACACCTGGGAAAACAGTCAGATTTAGCAGACTAGACCTTTCTTGGTCTGCACCTCTGCAAACCATGATACTCCATAACTTCAACACAGATAGGACAGACATTTCAACAGACACCAGGAGGCTTCCCAAATGCAATAAAACTGAGCTCCAAGGTGTACATAATCACACTCCTGACCTCCTTTTGTCCTACACCTCGTCATGCTTTCTCTGTCAAAATAGTGGTGTAGGATGAGCTTGTAAACAAAGTAATGGCTCAGAACGACTCTTTGTTAGGGATAATTTGCCATTGAGCTCACCATAACCAGTTTTATTTTTCTGATGTGAGTGCCTGCATAACATTTCTATCAGTGTCATACTGAAAACCAGGGTTAAAAAGGGATGGCACATCCTAATTTGAGCTAACACTTTTCATCAGTACTGTGCACAACATAGGCCCAGTGCTAAAATCCTCTGATGTAAATTTAAGTGGAACACTCATCAAATGCAAGACAACCATTTTCTGCAATCAGAATACTGATACAACAGGAGTAGACTCAGATCATCGCTTCATATAACATACATCAGTCAGGCAAGTAACACATTGTAAATTATTCTTGGCCTAAGCTGATAAAAGTCTTCCTAATGTTCATGCTGTCTTCCTTTTGAAAAGTACATGGTGTTTCTCTGGCTAGGATCCATTAGCTGGATAGAAGTTGGTGGGGGTTATGATGTTCCTGTAATACTTTCTTACACATGTTAACTCAATGTGTGCTGGTTCTCCCTTTAGAGGTAGCCATGGGAAATACCTCACTATACAATTAATTTCTATTGAACATTGTAGTAGTACAATGTATTTTTCAAAAATAGTACAATTATTTTTCAGAATTATTTTAATGCACAGTACAAAGCAATAGAAATAGAAATAGAAAGCAATAGAATTGTCTGATCAGACAGCATGACATCCTGCAGAATCTCAGCCATTCTCTACTTGGACCGGTTTTTAATGCATTCTATGGTACAACAACTTTTCAGAATATCTTTTTATTTTGTAAGTGTTGGGATAAGAATCAGTCTTCACACTCATGTAAATTGTTCCATTAGTTAAGTACCCTAGCTATCAAAAGTTCAGCCCCCAGACACACACATCACAGTCAAATTCTCTCCTAAGTGGGTAGAGAACCTAAATTAAATAAACATTTTGTCTGACACTATTATTTTTCTTTTAGATTCACATCAGTGTTTCTCCTAATTATTATAAGTTATTCTTCTATATTCTAAGTAGCCTCTAATAGGATCTGAGATGCAAATATGTATGCTTATTATTATAGAAAAGCTGCATTCTTTTTAGATTATTCAGGCTAATAAGTAGACAAAGAACTTTCCACTCTTTTGATCCAGGGAATACAACATAGCAATGAATATTATCAAATCAATATTCTTTAAAATTTCTGCTACTTACTCAATTCTAATCACAGGTAGACAGCAGGGAACTCATAGCTACTCTGCCATTTATGTCAGCAACTGTTTAACCAAATGATGGTACAGTGTCATAATCTGCATGTGAATTATTTAGTTTTCTGTTATTGAGCTCATTCTGAAAATATTCAGAAAGGGCTGCCAAATGGCCGTGCTCTCAGAGATGCTCTTTGTCATAGACGAAAAACCTGCCCACATTTATTAACAGAAATAACAATTTAAAGACACATATTTGTCAGCAAGTTAAAATTTGACACTAACTTCCTAATCATCATAATCAATCCCAACTTTAACACAATTTTTAAAAAATCAGGTGAGGCACCTTGCCAAAGCTCTAAGTTCTGTGTTGGATAGGGCTGACTGTCCCCAGCTCCTTAGGAAGTCTGTTAGGAACTCACACTCAGTAAATATCAGTTTCTCAGACTGAAGGTCTCATTCTGAATCATCCTGAGAAGCAACTGCAAAGAACTGTGTGAGATAGACATCTCACAACACTGATTTTCCTTTTATAGAGTTATAGTTAACATCCTTTGGGGGAAATGCCATTGGAATCCCTGAATCATTCAGGCTGCAGAGGACCTTGGGATGCGATAATAATTGAATTCAGAACATACCTGGGGCTTTGTCTAGTCTGGTTCTGAAAAGCAACTGGGTCCTAAAGCTAATGAAGTGCAACTCCTGTTTTGGTGTCATCTGCAAATTTGATGAGGCTCCATCCTGTTTCCAACTAATTGTAGCATTTCGAGGTGCAGGATCATGTCCAGGCAGGCTACAGGTACTGGTGACTGACGTGGCACTCAACAAGATGGGATTCTGCTAAGGAAACCATTTATTCAACACAGGAACAGATCCAGAGACAGAGAGCCCCGAACAGAGGCAGGGTGATGGGTTTTGAGGGACAGAACCAGGGTGGAGTTCAAGGTCAGGGACCACAAGGGAGCAAAGCCCAGGGGCTCAAACCCAATCAGAACTCACTGGGCTGACGCCCCACGAGAGTCTGGGGTGGGGAAATTCTTGGGCTCTCAGGGCACATCCCCTGAGGCAGAGGGTGAAATCTACTCTTCCCGGGCTTTAAAGTCATGCTTCTCACTTTAACAATGCTTATCTGAAACTAAATGTTTGCCTCCCTGGGAGGGGACACCTCACAACTAATTTATGGATATTAAACAAACAAGGTCCCAGAACAGAACCTGGGGAACTTCACCTCTAACCAGCCTCCAGGTAGAAACTATTCTACTCCAGAGTAGAAAGTATTAACTACTAACTTTTGAGCCCAGTCCTTTTTTTAACTTATTCATTCTTTGTAGCCATTTTGCATAATGCTAAGAAAGGTCGAATTTAACATTATTTAGCTCAAGAGAACTGCAGGGCTATCAATGGAGAGTTTATTTCCTCCAAGTGACCATATGCTGTGAAACTGATCTAATTTACAATGCAGACTGAACCGGTGCCTGCTGCTCGGAGGACTGAATAAGTATGAAAATGGCCCTAAGAAGAACTAAATTCATTCAATTAAATGTTTAGGAAAATGAAGAGTTTTGATCTTTCAGAAGCTTAATAGTTCAGGATATTTTTCCAGTGTGTTCCGGTGGTCTACACAGTATGACCACTGTCCATAAGACCAGGAGGAAGTTAAGAGTAGAAACTGACTCAGTTTCTGATAGCTGTGTGGAGCTGGTGCTCAGTGAGCAAAATTTGAGTAAATTCTTCTTTATTGCCAGCACCCAGAGCAAAGTACACAGATCATCCAAAGAGACATTTGGGAAAGCAAAAAAATATTGTTGGCTGAAGGTAATTTAGAAGATAGGTTATGAGATGGAAGAAGTGGAAAGAAAATCAAAGAATTAGGATAAAGAGAAGGAAGGGAGAGATAGAAGAATCATAGAATATGCTGAATTAGAAGGGATCAATCAGCACCATTGAGTCCAACTCCTGGACCTGCACAGGACACCCCAAAAATCATACCATGGGCCTGAGAACATTGTCCAAATGCTTCTGGAACTCAGACAGGCTGGTGCTGTGATCACTTCCCTGGGGAGCCTGTTCCAGTGTCTAAGCACCCTCTCATGAAAAACCTTTTCCTTATATCCAACATAAACTTCCCCTAACTCAGCTTCATGCCATTCCCTCATGTCCTCTCATGGCTGAGAGGGAAAAGATCAGTGTCTTCCCCTCCAGTTCCCCTCACAAGGAAGTTGTAACTGCAGTGAGGTGTTTCCTCAGTCCCCTCCAGGCTGAACAGACCAAGTGACCTCAGCTGCTCCTCATATACCTTCCCCTCAAGACCCTTCACCATCCTCATGGCCTTCCTTTGGACATTTTCTAATAGTTTAATATAGTTTAATAGTAATTTTTTATGTTGTGGCACCCAGAATTGTCCCCAGCACTGGAGGTGAGGCTGCCCCAGTGCAGAGCAGAGCAGGACAATCCCCTCCCTGGCCCGGCTGTGCCTGATGCCCCCCAGGACAGGGTTGGCCCTCCCAGCTGCCAGGGCACTGCTGATTCACATTCAGTTTTCTCCTGATCAGGACCCCGGGTACCTTTCCACAGTGCTGCTTTCCAGCCTATCACTCCCCAGTCTGCAGCCCCATCCCAGGTGCAGAACCCAGCACCTGCTTTTGAACTTCATACTGCTAGTAAGACAGACACAAAGATTCAGGAAGGGCAGTGTGGTGAATTTTAGGCTCTTTCATAGACTTTTTCTTCTATCCGTAAGTGAATTGCACTATTTTTCATAGTTTATTGCAGTGGAAACTCCTTTATTTTAGCTTTTATTGCCAGTTTGTAATTTACAATTTTTCTTGAGAATCAACACAGATCCCCAGTGATGGGTTGGACCCAGGATATGATTGACAAAAATTACTTTGTAGGGCCAAAATATGCCCTATTATTTGCAGTATTTCACTATTCATTGTCTTGGTAGATCCAAGAAGACTACTTTTCCATCAGCTTTATGCCCAGCACTTCCACAAGGCAAAGTAATCAAGTTTCTGGAGCAACAATAGAGAAATTCTCTTCTGCCCAGATTAGCAGAGCTATTTGGTTTCTTTATCTAGGTTCATAAGCTAGGTGCCTGGCAGTTCTATTGAATTAACTTTTGCTTTTACCTGCCATCATTACAGACAGAATAATCAAAAGAGGGATAACAGTGAGGGATTGAAGGCCCTAAACATATCTTCACTCTTGGAGACCATGCAACATGCCATCTCACATTTAACAATATACTAAAGAAAATTAAAAAAAACCTTTTTAATAGCTCATCAGCAAGTCTAATAAATCCTATCCCAAATCTGAGAAATACCAGAAACTCCACATACTATTTAGGAATTCATTTTTGTGGAAAACAGTGCCAGTGCCTGTCCAAAAGAACAGTTTTCAGAGGTGAATCCAAGTGTACTCTTGTCCTCACTTGTCCCAGTAGTGTGGTGTTATCAAGCCTGTTTGATTGGTGTAGTGCTGTTTGGTTCTTTACTCCTCAAAGAATAGTTTGGAATCATTGGCAAGGGCTCTACTGACCAGGGATGACAGCAAGAAAGCTGAAGAGAGATGTATAAATTCCATGCTTTTTGCTGACACTTCACAACCAAAATCCAGAGTTCCACATTGACCCAAACATGCATCTTCCCTGGTACCAGCCAGAACTTCAGCATAGCTTTATTCAAAGCAGGACAGAGATGAGCTTCTCTGTTTCTGCATAAGCCCAAGGACCTGCTTCCCAATAAAAATTCCAAGTTCCAGAGACAGTATAAATCTTGACACACACATAAAGAAAATTTGCCTTCTGTTTAACAGGGTTTTCATCAGAAGATTTGTAACATTAGCTTATCACTGAAACAGTGAGAGAGCAGGAATCTTGTCTATCTTCCACAGGGGTTGCAGGATGAACTACAGCCAGTTAGGGAACTTGTGGTTTAGGCTTCCTTTTCTCTGCAGTTCTTGTCACAACAGGACCATACCTGCTCCTACACAGCACATCTGGGGCAGTGGAGCAGCAGCAATGAAGCAGCATAGAAATTCATACAATTCTTTCAGTGCTGTCCAAAACCAGAAGAAACTACTCAAATCCTTACACACAGGAAAAGGCTCACCTCTGTGTCAATACTAATAGGTTAGCAATTCTCCAGTTTTCTATTAAAAAAGGGAAAAGTCAGATTTCAGTCTTGATTTATCCTTTCATGTTATTTTGCCATAAGATGTCTTGAAGGAACATTTATTATTCCATATGCACATTGTGTCTCCTAATTTTTTTTTAGTGCACTTATTATGAAGGAAAATGGGTTTTATTCTTCCTTTATTTTTCTACACTACATGAAGTGGACACAGAAATCAGCCTGTAAATAATTATGCAAACTTCTGGGTAAATTCAAGAGCAAGAACTCGGTAAGTCGAAAAAGGGTGACCCTTCCCAAACAAGTAGATGTAAAACTTATGGTGGTCAAGGGAATAACATAAATGAATAATTTATATGTCTGAAAAATCTTTACCTATCTCTGAGACACTCAATGTGTTTTTCAGCTAATATTAAAGAAATATCTAACTTGCTGGAAATGGAGGGTGAGCACCCCTTATGCCCTAGGTAACGTGACACCACATGCTCTCTCAGCTACCCACACTTCCAACAGTTTCAGTCAATCTGAGGGATGATTCTTAGATCTACTCAATTTCCTTGGCCCTTCCTTAATTCTCTGGTAAGCTCCATCCTTCTCCTTTCACCATATTTCATGGAGCATAACCACTTAAAGCATTTAAGTGGCATAAAACAGCCATCAAAAGAGAGCTTTTAGATAGGCAGACAAGGTCTTTGAAAATCGGTTCAGAGAGAAGCATCTGTTGGACAAGCATCTAAGCTTGCTCTGTTCTGCTTTCCATGGGACTTGTTTGAAAGGAAAAAAAGGAAAACTTAGGAAGGTTTCCAGTACTTTGGTAGGCATCACACAGCACAACACAGCAGCACAAAGAAACGTCAGCTGGGCAGGCTCAGCAGCTGCACATATTCCATCACATATTTCACACACAGCCAAGTGGACAGGTCTTCTCCTCTGAGAAGTATTTTTCATTTGGCTACAAGGGAATTCTTTCTTAAAGTCCAGTCAAGTGAGACAACTGGTATAATAATGTAGCACACATTGATGCTTGAGTCAGCAAGACGTAAAAGAGCAAGATGAATTATTTCTGCAACATGGAAACTGCACATGATGAAGGCCTTGTAATGCCAGGATGAAGGAAGAGAGGTGAGGAGATTGGAGTTCTTACTACCTTTTTTTTTTTTTTTATGACACAAAAAAATAAACAGAAAGTGCAATGGACATTTTCTGAGTTGAGCTGGTTCTTGTTATGTTGTTTGCCTAGAGTGATAGTATTAAACAGCTATTCACAGCTGCTTCACATTCACACTGTGCTGTCATTTAGCACTGTTACTGGGCTTCTGGGAACTCTTGGAGATAATGACACATGCTTTCATTTTAGATAGAATTAGCTGCATGTTCTTAAAAGCCACTAGAGAGTGCATCAATTAACATATCCCAGATATTAATCCATAAAGCTTGCTTGTATTTTTGGTGGTTATGATTTATTGGTTTTAAGCAGTCCTATTCTTTCTGCTTTAATTAAGTAGTTTATTTAATCAGCGATCTGCTGGTTTATCTAAAATTTAAAAAATTAATTTAAAAACCCAAACAAATAGGAAGAACTTTCAAAAGTCCTGAGGAACTGAGGAATTTTTATTGGGAAGAGACAGGAAAGTGAAAAGCGAGAGGTTTTTTATAGCTTCTACTTAAATATATTATAAAGCGTAGAGCTGTGACAATTTTTTTTCTTTTCTTTAATTGTCAGATACTAAATACTTCAATATTAAACTTGTCAGATATTAAATTGTTTTTCCACAGTTAAGAGAAAATCTTTTTGCCTATTGAACACATGTTTAATAGTATAGAAGTTTAGCTCATAAATTTGAACCTGTTTTTTTTGGTTTTTTTCTCCAAGATCAATGTAATATTGTAAGTGTGATGACTGGCTTTAAAAATGCTCACCAAGCATTTTAAAAATAAGATTGTGATATTTCAATTATGCAAGCATGTCTTAAGCTTGCATAAAAATCTCTTTCAACAAGTCTGTGAAATTTATGTACATTACCCATTTAGAAATAATTTAAGAAAAAAACATCAATAACAAATAACCAACAAAAGTCTTTCTGCATTTCCTGGCAGCAGTTTGTCAGGTGTCTTCAGCACAATTAAGAGGGCTTTAAAAAGAAAGGATTGTTCACACAAGGACAGGTTGCCAGCACATGAAATCTTGATTTTTATTCAGGGTCACTGAAATGCAAGGTTCACTCAGATGAAAAATCTGAATAAAAACATTGAAAACATCTCCATTCAAATCCTCTTTGTAACCATATCACAGGATTGCAAAGACTCTAGCTGAACATTCATAGTAGTTCTGTGAAATGTACTAAATAATCACAAGATAAGGTCCAAACAATCTCAGGACATTCTTTTCCAGTAGCTGTGTGTTCAGTGCCTTTTCCAGTAGGATTTTAGTCTGATTCTGCAGCTCCTGTGTGCCAAAGCAATGCAAATACTGCAGGCAGAGGTCTTCCAGTTTGAATGCCTCTGAGAAGAATTAATGAGGAAAAGAGCAAGAGTAAGGCTGTTTCTTGGCCTGCCAAAAACATCCTCCACCATCTGGGTAAGCACAAATAGTCCTTCTAAAGGAAACGCTTTTACATATACAGTTAGTTATTGTTATTTTGACACAGAAAAGCATTTTTATCTTAAATAATCCTACCATTTCTTTATGAAAGTGTCTGAATGAAAGTGCAAAATGAGTATATATGAGCAATAGTCATGCCAAGTGTAATAATACTTATATAATGAATGTTTCTGGGAAATAAATCAAAGAAGAAACTTGCTTAAATCGTACTTATAGCAAATTGTGATGCAGGGAGGAGAATTTTGCTCTTCAAAGTCATAGGCTTTATGATTCTCCTACCAGAAAGATTTCTCTCACTGAAACACCACCCCTGAAATAAAGAAAAAGCAGAAAAAAGAAAGAAAAGAGAGAAAAGCCCATGGATTGAAAATGCTAATCAGAAGTTAATCTAAAAATATACAGAATTTAATAGAAGGCAATAATTGTGTCATTATTTTTGAAACTGTGACATAGAATTCTACTCAAGGTATTAAAGGCTCTTTAAATTATTACCCCTATCCCAAACAGTAGGTGTGCTCCAGAAAGTACAGCAAGGACAGCAGCACAGCACTGGCTCTTGGAGAGACTTTGTTGAACTAGACCTGTAGGCCACGTTCTTAAAACATTTACATGTGTTCACATTAAACAATACCATGATATGGAAACAGGTCTAAAGCTCAACTTGTAATACATTTTATTACCTTATTATTACATTGTAGGTCAGTATGCATAAAATGGGCTATATACCTTAAATAATGTATTTAATCATTCTGGATTTATTGTGACAACCACCCGTGAGACAGAGATGTCCAGATATGGCACCTAGGCCAACCATAGCATCGCCTGAAATCAGAGGCAATAAGGCAATAATTTGTAATTCACCCAACCATATCAAGCAGTGAAATGGATTTATGATGGTGTTCTGTGAGAGAAATGAAGGTCAGTTTTCAGCAGTGAAGGTGCTGTTGACTGCAGAAGTATGTGATGAAATTATATATAAGTTTCTGTCATCCTTAAAAAGGAGAAGAAGAGCTGAATGAACTTCTATTCTGTGGTTTAAATGATTCCCTGTGCTTTCCCACAAGACAAGATGGAAGATCACAGCAAAAGAATTATACATTTTTATTTATCTTTATCACTTGAGAATAAAAATAACATCATGTCTGCCTGTATCTAATTTTAGGAAGATATTTCATAACTGAGAATTTTTTAGTATTTCACCAATAAAATTGATAATAAGAATTAAAAAAAAGAAAATAAATATCGCCACTGATATCTTCTGCACAGATAGACAGAATCTTTCCTGTGGTTGTTTGTCTGCAAAAATTGGGATGTTTGGGAACTAAATGCTATCAAAATTCTGTGGGAGAGAAGAGATCCTGCTGTCCAATATCTGACAAACTTTTATTTTCTACATTATTTATTACTATGTTAAATGTGTAACTATGATACCAGCATCTCACCACCTAATTTCACCTCACAGTTGCCTGCTAGGATCTTATCTACAGATGCTCACCTTTGTAAATATCCCTAAAGCTGTCAGTATAAATATAGGTAAATCTACAACAGATGCACTGGTGCACCTCAGGAAGAATTCTTCATGGACTTTCAACCAACAATTCTCCCTTTCCCACCATAATTTCTTTCTTTTTGATCTTGAACTGCACATCTGTGCCATCTTTACTGTAACACTGTGCTTCACTTTTATGCAAAGGGTCTTATCCTACCCTGCTTTGTGCTCTGAACTGTGAAAATTCTTTTGTACAGTGTCTAAATTGTGCTTCTTTTTAAAATGTAAAAAAAAATTCACTTTTTAAAATGTGAAAAGAATCCAAATTCATATAAAGTTCTAGGAGGAGGGGGGAAGCAAAAATATATATGTATGAGTCAGTCAGTCAGATTAGTATGGAGTACCTTTATTTTTTGTTGTTGTTGGGGTTTTTTTTAAATTTTTGGGACTAGGATGATAAGTAAAAATTTAAAGTCCCACCAATGCAGAAAAAAAATTCAATTCCATAGAAACTCTTCTGACAACTGAGCATTTAATATAGCAAAATTTGAGAATTATTAATTACAATGACACTGAAGTTTGCCAAGATGATGTCCAAACACTAACCATGAATTTAATCTGTTGTCCTACCAACTCAGCTTTTAAACACAAACTATAATGAAGTCTGAGACCTGAAGCCTTTAAAGACTCAAGGATCAATTGTTATCAGAACAAGAGAAGGTGCTTAGCAATTTGGAGGATTGTCAGAAATAAGTATGACGTGTATTCATTTGATTATGCTACATAAAGGATGCAGGATGAACCAAATAAATAGTGACTTTGTATTTAGTCCTTGATTGACTACATTCCAGATATGCTGAAAGCATAAATTAATCAAAACTAGATCTACAGTGGAGAGGAAGAAGGTCTAATCCTTTTACTAATCCCCAACAAAGGAATAGAGTACTGTATGATGCTGTATCTATTTTCATGTCTACTTGCATAATTGTGCTGCATCCTACAACAAACATCATGCATTATAAATGCTCTCTTCTTATTCTCTTTGAACAAATGTCTGTAATTCAGGAGAATATTTTGTGAGAAAGACATTGGCATACCAGTTTGTGTTTTATAAAAATAAATGGGGAAGGAATGGCATTGATTAGAAGATTTACCAAACCTTAAAGACCCAGATAGCCCACTAGCATGAGTGTTTTCTGGGGATGCTTCTCCCAGAGAGGCTGCAGGAGTGGCGTCAGTGAGCAGCTGCCAGAACTTCCCCCATGTCCAATTGAGCCAATGCAGTTGGCTCCAAGATAGACCTGCCACTGGCCCAGGCTGAACCCATCAGGGATGGTGGTAGCACATCTGGGTTAGGCATATATAAAAAGGAAAAAAAGTTATTGTTCAGGAGACATTGGAGCCAGAGAAAGAAAGAGGGAGAATATGAGACAGGAACAACCCTACAGACACCAAGGTCAGTGCAGAAGGAAGGGCAGGAGCTGTTCCAGGAGCCAAAGCTGAGATTCCCCTGCAGCCTATGTTGAAGACCATGGTGAGGTAGCTGTGCTTCCCATGAAAGTCCATGGTAGAAGGGAGATCCATCTACAGCCTGTGGAGGATCCTATGCCAGAGCAGGTGCATGCTCAAAGGGGGCTGTGATGCTATGAGAAGACGATGCTAGAACAGGCTCCTGGCAGAACCTATGGCCTCATGGACCCCAGCATGCTCTGGCTGTTCCTGAAGGACTACATCCCCTGGAAAGGGGCCCCTGTTGGAGAAGTTCGTGAAGAACTGCAGCCTGTGGAAGTACCCAGTTGGAGAAATTGTCTCATGTGGGAGAGACTCCCACACTGGAGCAGGGGAAGGGTGTGAGTTGTCCCCCTAAGGAGGAAGGAGCTGATGAGACACGTGATGAACTGACCACAGACCCCACTCCTTGTTTTCCTGCACCACTGGCTGGAAGAAGGCAGAGAATTCATTCCCAGAATGAGCCTGGGAAGAAGGGAGAGTTGGGGGGCTAATATTTAGGTTTATTTCTCATTATCCTACCCTTATTTCAGGACTGTGTCATGCTTGCAAAACCCTAATTGCAGCTGTGGGTCAGCAGTTGCCAGCGAAGAATTCTCATCCTCTGTCGTGGTACAACAGATTCCTTGTGGGAAGCTGTTTGCTGGCAGCCAGCTAAAGGGAGCATCAGCTAGTGCCATTGTTTCACTCTCCTCCTGGGATCAGGAGAACAACCAGCTTCTCTTTCCCAAGGTGCATAAATAGATATTAATATAAATAGTGGTATAATCCTGACTACTGCAGATTCATAATGCAAATATGTGGTTATGGATAGAAAATGTATAAAGTGGATCCTTAACTACAGGCTCAGTGAGATGCTTTGCTGATTTACATTATTTGTTTGAAGAACTATGCATTAAAATAAATAAGTTATTGTGGTAGGAGAACTAAATACTAAAACCTTTTCCCAGTCTCCAGTACTGAAAGAAAAAAAGGTGCTGAGGAAGCCACTTACCTGTTTTCTTTTCCTTCTGATCAAACAAGAATAGCAGTGGTTTCAGGGAAAATGCACAAAAACCTTTTTATTTCTTAATGTAATTCAGAAAATTCCTTCAGGTGAGAGCTGGCTGAATATTATTAAGAAAGAACAGAAGTCTCTATGTAAGTACAGTTGTGGTGACCTTGATAAATTGATTAAACAATGCATCACTAAGATCCACGGTAATCTTCTGTTTAGTTCAAAACAGTTTAAGAAAAAACTGTAGAAGAATGTTCAAAATGCCAAAGAAGGAGTGAGATCTGAGCATGACTGAAAGTTACTTTTAAGCCTATATTCTTCCTTTGATGCAGGCTTATAAATCAAATTAACATTAATGAGAAATGTGTTGTGCCTATATGCAAACCATGAGCTGAGATTCCCTACTGCCCCTCCAAGATCCTTTGTATAATTCAAATATTGAACTGTTACATTTAAAGCATATTTTGACTTGAAAAGTTTCAAAGTTTAATTTTTATTCTGCCTTAATAAAAATTAATAGCAACAAAGTATAATTGCTTCAGTAATGTTTTGCAAAAACATCAAAGTCTTTTATGTTTCTGCAGTTTGGAAAGAAACCTCAAAAATAATGTTGATGTATTTTGCACAAATCATATAGCCTACATTGCATAAATCACAGAGTTTTACAGTTCTGTAAATATTGCGTTGTAAAATGTTCAAGTCAGATTTCGAAACAGACAAATCATAAATCAAATAGAAGGGGGCAGGATCCCTGATTTGGAGGAAAAAAATTAATCAGAGCTTAGAACTGCAGAAAAACTATTCTTGGTTTTGAGACAGCATTCTTCAAAGGGAAAAAAAAAAAAATCTTTAAAATAGAATGAAAGACTTCAATTGTTCCCTGAAACATATTTTAAAATGATGAAAGTAAGGCATCTGCATTATTAATCAGAAAAATACATCCTACGAATTTTAATACTGTATTTGTTATTTTCTACTGAACACAGTGTTCTTCATAACCTGACAAGGTGATGATCCCAAAATCAAAACAGATGGTCTTTAAAAGATCTACAGATACTCCTTTTTAATGAATCTCAAGAATCCTGTAGGATTTATAATAAAGCCACTCATACATATAAAAAGAAATGTTCTTCTTCAGTTGCTTGCTTAACAATATTTCTATGAAATCAATTCCCTATGTCTGGTGGATTTTATGACTAAGAGACATCTCCTTGATGTTCCACAGCTGGTGCTCTAATGCTATATTCTAATTTTCCTTCTTCCCTTCTGGATTGGGGTGTATGCCTATGATTTTTCTTATTCCAAATTTTGCTCAGTCAGCTACTTCAAATTCAGTCAGTTTTCCCATTCTACCCTCCTGGCATGGAAAAAGACCAGCATCAACTTCCCAAGCTGAGTTCTTTTGCAATCCCTGTCACTGTTGTGAGTCAAAAGTTCACTCCTATTTTGCATTAGACAACTGCTGACCTGTGTCTTCTGCATTTCTGCCAACCTCTCCATCTTTTAAAATTATCTCCTTATCCCAGACTGCCCACATTTTTACATTCTGGAAACCAATTATATCCTATTCCTTGGAAAGTGATGTTTATGGGTTTTTTATATGGTTGTATAATGTATCCTTGAGTGTCTCTCCTCCTGTCAGCCACAGAAATACAAGTTATGATGCAGTTACTACTTCAGTGGAAAAGGGAAGAGCTACATAGATCATGTGTCTAGACTCAGTGTCCCACAACATCCTTCTTTCTAAATTGGAAAAGTATGGATTCGATGGATGGACCATTCAGTGGATAGGAAATCTGTTGCACGATCACATCTGGAGATCAGTGGTCAGTGTTTTAATGTCCAGATGAAGATCAATGATGAGTGGCAGCCCCCAGGAGCCCATAGTGGGACCAATGCTGTTTAATATCCTGGTGAAAGACACAGACAGTAGCAATGAGTGCACTCTCAGTAGGTTGCAGATTACACCAAGCTGAGTGGTGGGTTTGACACACATGAAGGACAGGATGCCATCCAGAGGGATCTGGGCAAGCTTGAGAAGTGGGACCACATGAACTTCATGAGAGAAAACAAAGACAGGTTCAAGGTCTTGAACTCAGGTCAGGGCAGCCCCCAGTATCAGTAAAAGCTGGAGGCTGAAGGGACCTTGAGAGATCCTTTCCAATCAAAATCATATAGTGTTAGGCAGTAAAACACTTAAGGAGACATATTTGTGTATTGTATAGACAATGAAAGAAAGCCTTTAACAAAATACTTTACAAACCATCCTATATATCTTTTTTATAGCACTCAATCAAAGATTTAACAGATTTCCACCAGTTAACTGTTCCTGAGGACAGCTGCAGATAGCTCAAACCTCCTGTGAAGAGTTTCTTTCAAGAGTTAAACATTCCCTGTCTTGGAGAATTACTGCACTGGAACAATGGAACTTTTAATTGTGTCTTGACTGACCAGGAAGGAAAACAAGATGAAAAATGTACATTGTATTTCACAGAATTCATCCAAACATCCCCGTGCAGTTATCATCGGAGTTTATTATTTGAATCCAAACACAGCCCCGGAAAAAAAAAACCCAGAAAAGCTCTTAATTGTAAATTTCAGCTGTGTTCCATTAAATATGAGACTTCAAAACTACAAAACAACTCAAATTCTGTGAGAATTCATACCTCAGTGGAAATCAATTGTGGAATAGATTTATTAAATCATATAACCTATTTCACTGACAGTATGATAGCTATCCTGACTATTTTTGGTGCTTTGTTCAGGTATGTTTTCAAAGTCCTGCATAACAATTGGGAAAACATTTGCAATATTTCTTCCAAATTACTGAATAAAATATAATTATGAGTAAAAAACCAGATGTTTCCTGATTTTTTTGCAGAGAATATAGCTCATTAGAGGTATTGTAGTGGATCTTTTTCTGTTAAAAAGTTTGCTGCTTGAAAAAGCATCATGACCTTTGAATCCATTTTGGTGGTGTTGTGGGGTTTGTTTTATTTTATCTAACTGTTCTCATATGTACTTCCACCTGTACTACACAGAAATAATTTTCTATTCCTGAAGCCCTTCAGATAAATGTAGAGAACAGTCATGTGATCCTGCAATTTCATTTTACTGAAATCTCATGTATTGGGCTCTTTTAATCTTCCTTCAATCCTTCATCTTTAACCTCTATTGTTTGTTCCTGGTTTTTACTGTACTCTATCTTCTTTGTGATAATGTGATAGTGTTTTGTAATTTTCCACAGGAATCTCTATCAAGACTGAGATTTTTAATAAAATTTTATAACAGTGTACTTTACATGGTTTGAGGCATTATGGACATGATGTGGAGCTCTAGTGTATGCCTTCTAATAGCCTTCAGCCAGTAAAAATTCTCTTGTTTAATTGGAAGAGGCCTATGATTTCAGAGAAGAAAGTTGTAATTTCCTCTACATTCATCCATTCACTTAACTGGTAAATGTGATTTCTGAGTACACAAGCATCCGTGAATGGCTTTATAATGATCCTGCAGTAAATTAATGTGATTTAATCTGAAGAGACTTGAAGGCAGCAGCTGCATCAGATGATGTTGCCCCACTCCTGAAGCACAAAAGTAGTTTTTGTGGTGTATCAGAAAAGATATCTTTTGCAGAGGGGCAAACAGGACAAACCAAATGAAATCTAAGGCCACCATTTCAGCTACCTTACTAACAGTAGAACTGCTGATGAGAGAGTAGAGTTTCCAAAAGAAAAGAGGTGGGCATGTAGAACTGAAGGGAGATGAAATGCAGCCAGGAGGAAAATAAAGCTGTTGAGTTACAGCTTACACTGTGAAACATTAAGAAACAGGAAGCCCCTGCAAAATGCAGCTGAATGAAACCTGTTCATCATCATGAACATAAAAAGCTGGACAATCCATCTGCTTATAAACACTGCAGATTTTCTAGAAGTTAGAATGTAGGGGGAAAAAAAGGAGAGAAAAATCAAAATTCAGAGAAAAGGATCTACTAGTAACGCAACTTTAGAAATGCACAAATATATGTAGTATTTTCTCTCTGGGAAGAGAGACACAAAAGCAGACAGATATTCCCTTCATTTCATTTTACGGACTAACTTATTTTACTTGGTCTTCCACAGGGATTGACTTCTTTGGTCTCCTGCCTTGACACAGTTCTTCATGAATCCTAGCTCACTGATCAGCTGATTCCAGACCTGTGAAAATGCCATCTGGAAACAAAACATTGTCCCAAACACTGTAAAAAAAATGAGGAGATCTGTTGCATTGCTTCCCATACCAGGTGGATTATTCATTTCTCATTACCATTATCCATCAGAGTAGGTGGAGATTCTGTTAAAGAGCTCAGGCTTCTGACAGCCTCCATATGACCCCTACTAAGGGGTTAAGCACTCACATTTCTGAGAGATCATCTGAGTGAGCCCATTTGACCAGAGCCCTCTTGTGCATGTTTAGATTTTGCTTTGCAAGCTATGAGTGATAAACACCCACACATTTCTAAAAACTTAGCAGTGTATAGCAATGTCATATATTACTGGGTTTCTACACACAGAAATCAATACCTAGTGAAATCAACTATTAGAAAAATGAAGAGTGGGAGAGGGTTAAGAATAGTATCCAATTAAAGCTGATGCAGCTTTAAATAACAGATGTTTTTTAGCAACATCTGTGAAAATGAATACACTTGTTTTTCATTAATTTCAGAGTTTTCTTTCACAGTTCACTGTCTCCATTAGAATATATTAAACCACTTAAAGCACTTAGCACCTTTTGTGAAATTCATGTCTTCAGACATACACAGTATTTTGAAAAGTAGAGAATGGTTATTTTTTAACCCTTCCAATGCATTTAACCATTACTTCTATGCTATGGTTGTTTCTACCTTCAGACCATTTATATTCTCTTAAATACTGCTAATGATTTTTTTCCCCCACTTATAAGCACTCAGACTAAATAAGGAATATCCATTTCACTGGTAAAAGTTTAATTTGATTAATTATCTCCATGTTCTGGCATGTACTGCTATGTAGTTTCTGACTTAATGTGCAGCATTTGAGATAACTTCCATAAAAAAAAATGATGATGATAACTCCCCATTTATTTACTTATAATCAGAAAGATAAACAAACTTGTTTTTCTCGTCATAAAATCATGAGAAGCTCTGAATCTAAAAAACCCACTCTAAACAATATACTAAGCCATGCAAGTATTATTTGCACATGCTTTGTGTATGAGATCAGTTAAGAAATAGGCTTATCTCATGGATAATGGACCTACACCAATCAGGATATTTTTAATTTGAAAGGATGTTCTGTTAAAACAAAGATAGCAGTTTTGGAAAATCATATATTGAATTTATTTTGCTCTGCTGAAACATTCTTAATGAACAGATAGTAAGTATGAAAAAAAAAAAGCCAACAGAAAGTACAACAATACAAAGGAAAAAAAGAGACTGGCATCAGCCACATAAAGGAAAAATATTGCAACTGGATTGGAACCTATCCCACTCCTTTTATATCATCAAATACATTTATGTTTCATAAGTCATGATGAGAACTGGGACATAAACCTTTCAAGAGATCTTTGTCTAGTAATTCAAATTAGCAAAACGAGAGGAAATACATATAACCTATAATTAAAAAAAAATAAACAACACAGTAAAGGGAAAATTTGCTATCTAGGAATCATCACGTTTATTCTGTCATTTTTTATCTATTTGTCTAAGAACTGTTTTCTTTATAAAAATATACTGGAAGATCAAGTGGAACTCAGGGTTATAACGAAGGAGATGGATAATGGGAGGATCTTGTGAGACTCAGGGAAAGAAAATTTCAGAAGTTAAAGACAGAAAGCTCAAGCACAATGAAAATGTATGAGATAAAACTAAGTCTGCAGAAGCAGAAACCTTCAGGGCAAACATGAGATGAGGCAAAATGGGATGAAGTGGGTTAGGATGAGGTGGGAAAGGATAGAAAAGAATTATCAGAAAAGAATAAAGCAAAATCACCAAATAGGTTATTTATGTTCCAAGAAATAGCAATTATGAACACTGAGAAACCTTAAACCTCCACCGTGTCATGAGCCACAGCATTATGGAGAATTACAGTAGCACATATAATTTTTGAGTTGCATGTACAATTTTCAAGCTGCATATACGTGTGAGTGGTATGACTGTAAAAAAGTAGTATGAATTGATGCATTATGTTTACATGGCAAGTAAATATAATGGGAGTTGGGTAGACACTGCAGGGGTGACCTCTGTGGGAAGAGACTTGGGGTCCCCTCATATTGGACAGATTCTGTGCCAGCCAGCTCTGAAATGGAGCCACTGGCCAAAGCAGAGCCCACACAGCAATACATTTAAGAAAGAGAAAAAAATGCTGTGCAGAAGCTGTGGGAGAGTGGAGTAAGAAAATATTTCAGAGAAAAACTCTGCAGTCACCAAGGCCAGTGGAGGAGGAAGGGCAGGAGGTGCTGCAGGTGCCGGAGCAGAGATTCCCCTGCAGCCCCCGGTGCAGCCCATGGTGAGGCAGCTGTGCCCCTGCAGCCTGGGGAGGTCCAGGATGGAGCAGAGGTCTGCAAGCAGCCAGACCATGGGGGAATTCATGCCACAGTGAGTGGATATGTCCTGAAGGGAGCTGCAGCCCGTGGAGAGGTACCCACGTGCGAGCAGGTTTGCTGGCAAGATCTGTGATCCATAGGGGACTCATACTGGAGCAGTCTGCTCTTGAAGGAGTATGCTCCATGGAGGGACCCATGTTGGAGCAGTTTGTGAAGGACTGTGTTCCTTGTTGGATCAGTTTGTGAAGGACAGTGTTCCATGTGGAGCAGTTTGTGAAGGACTGTGTTCCATGTGGAGCAGTTTGTGAAGGACTGTGTTCCAGGCTGGAGCAGTTTGTGAAGGAGTGTTCCATGTGGAGCAGTTTGTGAAGGAGTGTTCCATGTGGAGCAGTTTGTGAAGGACTGTGTTCCATATTGGAGCAGTTTGTGAAGGACAGTGTTCCATGTGGAGCAGTTTGTGAAGGACTGTGTTCCATGTGGAGCAGTTTGTGAAGGACTGTGTTCCAGGCTGGAGCAGTTTGTGAAGGACAGTGTTCCATGTGGAGCAGTTTGTGAAGGACAGTGTTCCTTGTTGGATCATTTTATGAAGGACTGTGTTCCATGTGGAGCAGTTTGTGAAGGACTGTGTTCCATGTGGAGCAGTTTGTGAAGGACTGTGTTCCGTGTGGAGCAGTTTGTGAAGGACTGTGTTCCATGTGGAGCAGTTTGTGAAGGACTGTGTTCCGTGTGGAGCAGTTTGTGAAGGAGTGTTCCATGTGGAGCAGTTTGTGAAGGACTGTGTTCCTTGTTGGATCAGTTTGTGAAGGACTGTGTTCCATGTGGAGCAGTTTGTGAAGGACTGTGTTCCGTGTGGAGCAGTTTGTGAAGGACTGTGTTCCATGTGGAGCAGTTTGTGAAGGACTGTGTTCCGTGTGGAGCAGTTTGTGAAGGACTGTGTTCCGTGTGGAGCAGTTTGTGAAGGAGTGTTCCGTGTGGAGCAGTTTGTGAAGGACTGTGTTCCGTGTGGAGCAGTTTGTGAAGGACTGTGTTCCATGTTGAGCAGTTTGTGAAGGACTGTGTTCCAGGCTGGAGCAGTTTGTGAAGGAGTGTTCCATGTGGAGCAGTTTGTGAAGGACAGTGTTCCATGTGGAGCAGTTTGTGAAGGACAGTGTTCCATGTGGAGCAGTTTGTGAAGGACAGTGTTCCATGTGGAGCAGTTTGTGAAGGACTGTGTTCCATGTGGAGCAGTTTGTGAAGGACTGTGTTCCATGTGGAGCAGTTTGTGAAGGACTGTGTTCCGTGTGGAGCAGTTTGTGAAGGACAGTGTTCCATGTGGAGCAGTTTGTGAAGGACTGTGTTCCGTGTGGAGCAGTTTGTGAAGGACTGTGTTCCATGTGGAGCAGTTTGTGAAGGACTGTGTTCCATGTGGAGCAGTTTGTGAAGGACTGTGTTCCATGTGGAGCAGTTTGTGAAGGACTGTGCTCAGTGGGAGGGACCCCAGGCTGCAGCAGAGGAGGAGGGTGAGGAGGAAGGATGGTAGACACATGGCATCATGAACCAGCTGCAGCCCCCACTGCCTATCCCCACCATCTCTTCAAGAGGGAGATTTGAGGATTTGAGAGTGAAGAAGATAAGGAGCCTGAGCAGGATGGGGAGAAGAGGTGAAAGGAAAGTAGTTTCAGTTTGCTTTTTGTTTCTCACTATACTACTCTACTGTAATTGTTAATAAATTAAATTAATCTTCTGAAAGTCTGTTTTGCCCATGATGATAACTGGTGAATAATTGCCCTAGCTTTATCTCACCCCACGAGTTTTTTCTTCTTATTTTATCTTTATGTCTTTCTGAGTGAGGGGAGTGAGAAACCAGTTTGGTGGGCACCTGGCAGCCAGTCAAGGCTAATCTACTACTGTTGAATGGTCATGTTTAGATTTATACCCATAAATTACATTCAAAGTTAAAGGTAGAAAAAAGTTTGTCATTCTAACATATGCACATTAAAGTACTAAACTGCAGGAAGTGGATTTCCTACAAGAAGAAAAATATGTCCAAATTAAGTCATTTTATTACTGCCTTAATATGTAATGCTTCCACGAACACTAAGAGGTTAATGTGCAAACAAAAAAAAAACAAACAAAAAAAAGTAAAATTAGATGGATTTCTAATGAAAAAAAACAAAAACCAAACAAAAACTTTTTTGCTGGCTCCATGCCAGGTGTCAGGAAATCTCACAGGATGCACCCTTCAAGACTCTTCCTGAAAGGAAAGTAAGTTTGGGTGGAGTTGGGTAATGCAGAAAGCAGAAATTCCAGGCATATCCGTGAAAGGGCAGAGTGCTTGGATAAAAAGCAAATTTTCTCCCTCCAGGAAGTGAGTATCAGATCAGCAGCTCTGTGATTTGGCTCACAAATCAATAAATGGACAGGAGAACAGAATGTTACCGAGTAACCCAAAGAAATTATTTCTTGTTACCAAGCTGAGAGGAAATGTACACACATTGACATAGAGCAAATACATTTATCTACTGTAGTAAGACTAACATTTTGGTAAAATAACTACAGGAACATCAAAAACAGAAGATTACATTTCTCAAATCCTCACAGTGTGCCTAGATGAGTGCTACTCAGGTCCCAGCCCTTGGCATTTTTTGTTGCAATAGAATATGATCTCCTTTGGATATGAACACTAACAAGTAGCCAGAAGGGATGGAGCACAAAGTATTTACAGGGAATAATTTGAGTCTCAGATATCTTATTATGCTCAGAAAGTAGAACATCAAAATGTGTGCATAAGCATGTTGGCATAAAACAGACATAAAATGTCTATGTGCAAATTGTTTCTTACTGCAAGAACACCTTAAACTTATTCCTATGAATTTTAGAAATATCTTTCTGATTCTAAAGACTTAACAGAGGGTTACAAATCAACAAAATTAATATTTTTTATCTTTAACTACAAAGGTTTAGAAATTTTTAACTAAGCCAACATCGTTTTAAAATCGTGTCACTCAAGTGCTTCTGCATAAAGGGGATGACAGTTAGTGGGCTGAAATACATGAACCAGGATTTCACCCCATCTTTGATTTCATGGATACACAACCTGAATAAACATTATAGGTTAGAAATTTAAGGCTCTGTAATATTTGCCAGGGAGGTAGTGAATTACAAGAATTAACAACCTCCTTTATTCAATAGAACCTATAAAGCTTAATCCAATTTTCACAGAAGCCAAAGACAACCTACTTGTTGCCTTCTGGTCTTTTGTCATTGATCATCTTGCAAGGAATACAAGGGTCTGTTTCTTTGATGTAAATGATACATTCAAAATAAACCCTCATTGCAAGACTAATTGCACTTATGTGATAACGTAAATGCCAAGCTTATTTTCTAATGTGCATTTTTCCAATGATAATCTGTGTGCAGTGTGCTAATGTTTTGCATGTAGGCAGGCTGAATTGCTGAAGGTCAATTCAGTCAAGCTATTTGGAAATGTGAGTATATAATGACGTTCACTAGGAACAAGAGGAATGAGTAATTTTCTTTTTAGATGAAGATATTTTTCATATGCATGTATACTATTCAGTACATTGCAAGACTAAAAGACAGGAAGGTATGTCCTGGATTTCATTCAGTTGCTGTTTCCTTGCTAGTAATGAAGTCTGAAAGTAGTAGTAGTGACTCCTCCATTATCTTCCTAGGCAAGAAGGTACTTTGAACACTTGAGAATCTTGAACTCATCAGAAATTTTCTGCCAGCCTCATCTGAACTAAATTTTCAATACACTGGGGACTTGTTTTTTCACATGAAGCTTAAATGTGGAGATTTTTTTGGACCTCTTGATTTTCATAGGGCAATTCATCTCATAATCTGTCTTTTCTGCAGTTAGATAATAAATGCAGAGGCAAAAGAAAACATGTTATAAATTCATTACTGCTTTTACTCTAAAGACACAGGTTTTCTATAATACTGTTAGGGATAAAACCCAGAGAGAAACAAAAATAAAGAGGATTTGGAAAGACCTGTTTTCTGGAGAACTGACAGAATCTAGAGGGCCCGTTGATTAAGGGTCTCCAATTTAGCTGCTTTTAATATAGACAAATCAGAAATAAACATAAAAAAAATCTTATTATCACAAATATTATGAACAAAGCCTCATAGGAGAATCAGCTGTGGATTTCTGCATTTAAGAAAAAATAATTAACTACTTCCAAAGAAGTCTACTTGGTTTTGTTTTGTTGAGCTTGTCTTTTTTCCCCCAAAGAGAATGAGTGCAATGTGTGATTTATTCTCTGGGAGGCCACAAACTAGTTTGTCCAAGTGAAGGCAAAGCCTGTAGTCATTAGCATGGATCACATGGAGGGAATACAGCAGCCACAGGAGACCAATGGGCCTCAGGAAAACACGTACTGGAGAGTTCCATGCTCATTCACTAACTCCTGCATCATGCTGGCTGCCTTCCTATTGAACAAGAAAACATACCCATCCCTTCAAGCTCCATGTTGATAAAGTTTGGACGTGCTGATAAAGTCACACCTTTCCTTGACTGATTGTACTAGTAACTATATAAATGTTAAAGGAGGTGTACTTTAGTTTGTGCTTGAATTTGGTTAGTCTTACTTCAACACAAAACTAACAAGGACAGTGACTTTTGAAAACATTTCTGTTTCATTTTTTTTCCCACTTCAAGTCTCACAAGAAGGACAGACTTTGCTTTAGCAGTGCTGATCAGCAGTACTAATAATTATCCTGGATTATTAAAAGGCCTATCAAACACCTTCAGTTTGAGGGAGCCTTTTCCATTCTCTGTTGAAAACAAACACCTTAAAACTGAACTATAGAGTAAGAAAACTGTAACATATAGAACTCATATAAAATATAAGTATATTTTTGTTAATAATTCAAAACTTTATCTTTTCTTTGTTTCTCTTCAGGGATCATCACAAATTATAAATTTAACTACAAGCCTCTCCAAATTCAGATCCAGGATATTAAAATGATATTCAATTCTACATCATAATTTTTTGGAGATTAAGTTCCAAACTAGATCTTAATTTCAGCTCCAGTTCAGGAGTAGAAATCTCACATCACAAGAAACATCACTAAATATTTCACTGTAACATGGCCTCTTTCTCATGATAACATTAAGAGGAGTCAAGATTGTGTAGAGACAGTTCGTAATGAAAAATATATCTAGAATTTTGTATAGCAGGAGGAAGTTATTTGCTTCACTTTCACAAAGCATTATATTAAACATAAAGACTGGTATTTTTTGAAAATACGGTAACTTTAATCTCACCTAATTTTATTTATTTTCTGAGCTTCTGAGGGTTTCTACTGCAAGATTGGAAATATGTTTGATACCCTCTAGTGGACAACATAATATATAACTTCTTACCCAAAAATGGCTTCAAGTTCAGAAAAAAATACATTTTCTCAGGTAGCTCTGATCCACAAATATATAATATAAATATATGTATATTTAATATTTCACATTTCTTCTAGATTAAATCATGTGACAAAGCCATATAACATATCTCTCTCACTGTCTGGAATGACCTGGTGCTATTTCCTGTCATTGATCTGAATGTTTACTCCCAAAGTAATGGTTTTAGGTTTCCATAGTTCTATCAGAAGAAGAAAAAAAGTCCCTTTAAGATGCAAGAAAAGTAAAAAAAAAAATTCAGCCTAGGAAACTGCCATTTACTTTTTGTAATATATTTCATAAGGAAGTAAAAAATGAGGTCACTATTTAAAAATACTATTTTTTTCCTTTCAGCTTCTGCTCAACTCAGATGTACAAATACATATTTTTTATATCACTTCAGCTACTCACTCTCCATTCAATGTAAGCAGATATGGATCAGACATTGTAGATTTTATTGGATTTCTCTGAGGAGGAGCCGTGAAACTTCACAGGTTGAACTGAGGATTATTGTGGTACATAGATGCTGCAAATATTTTTTTCTTTGACATTAAAAGGCTTTGCTGGGTGAACCATTACTGGCTACCTGGAGCAGTAAATCAGATATGGTATATTTACTTTTTTTTTTTTTTCAGTTTGTTCTTATGTCTTATCTGTCAGGCTCTTTATGGAAAGTGCAATTGCTTTTGGCATGTTTTGATGGTCACTACACAATCCACACTGACTAATTTCTCTTCTTCCACACAACTGACTGACATTACTGGCTTGACATATCAATTAACACTTTGTCAGTCTTTCCTTCCCACATAATTCATTACTAGGTCACCTTCACTTATATACCATAATTATATCATGTGATTGCATAGCTATTTCCATCACTGATTTGACACATATATTATTAGTGCTTCTGTTTTCTTGATGCAAATGAGAGAAAATGTAATTTGACTTGGAATCCAAGAATGTTTCTCTCCTCCCATATTAGAAAATTTCATAATACATATTTCATATTTTCTTTTTCTCAGTACTTCCATTTTTATCACCAGACACTTAGGTATGAACACAATAAAGGCTTTATGTGTTTAAATCCAGCAGCAACAAAGTTAAGTTCATGAAAAAGGAACAGAATTTCCAAAGGCATAGACTTGGGTATTGAAGAATGGGATCCAAAACAGGTAGCACACAATAAAGTCAAACCAGTTGTTAGCCCATAAGGATTCCTAGACAGGAGGGTAACCAAAATCATCTTTTTGGGAACACAGATTCAGGGACTCTCTGTTCACAGACTGAGTCATAGAGTAAAACCCTCCTGTCCATTTTTCCATGCAATTCTTTTCTTTCAGAGACACGAGCCCAGCTCACTTCTGGAGCCTGCCTGGAGACCATTGTAGCACTGCCCAGTTTAGCAGCATGGCAGACAGTTCTTATCTAGGACATGAAAAGACAGAGTTTCAACTTTTTCTCAGATTCAGATGCTTAAAATTATTTTTTTGCCTCCTGAGAGATTGCCCTAACCAAAACCAAATATGCTTATCTGAGTGGAGCATATGCTTTTCTTTGAAGTTATACCAACACTCACCAAAGGACACACAAGGGTGGTGAGCAGAGCAGGATGCTGCAGCTCACTGTGAGGGGCTGTCTTCCCTGCCTCTGTGCAGCTACAGTCCCTACATGGAGTTTGGATTAAACAGTTACTGCTTACAGTGAACAGAAGACTGGCACAAGATATGCTGTGACTGTGCTTAATATGATTGCCTTTGATTTTAGAAAAAATAAACAATCCTGCTTATCTGGAGGAAAGAGTAAAATTATCCACATACCACATTAAAATATTCCAGGGAGCAGGCTGCTTTGTTTCTTATTGCCTTCCCCTTTCTGGTCCATACTGACAGCTTTCATATGAGAGGAGAGAAAAGTGACTTCCATCACCTGGAGAAGAAAAGCCCTTGAGAGGGGACAGGGAAGTTTTAGGACAATTATCTTTCAGCTACAAATGGATAGATGTAACCTGCTAAATTAAATTTAAAAAAACACTTTCCAAGGTTTATAAAAACTCCATATTTCCAGCAAAATCAATTGTTCATTTTCCCATTTGAAGAAAAAATAAATAAAACTTCCCTAACTCAGGTAGCTTTTTTCTCAGATGATATGATATTCATATTTATAGGAGAGTTTACATGTATTCTATACACCCGGGAGTTTCTCTCCAGTCTAAAAGACTGATTAGTATTTCTTTCATGCCTGAATAGAGTTCAAAATTATCTCAACTGGAAGCAAGGGAGGGGAATCCAAATCTTTTTCTCTAACAAACCCCTTGAGCCTCACAAGGGCTCAGAAGGTAGGGCAAAGTAAGGATTGCCATGTAGAGAAATTGTGTCACTACTTTCCTAAAAGAAATAACACCAACTGTTCTTGAAATCAAAATCAAACTTGTGCTAACCTGGAGAAATAATTTTTTATAACTAGTTTAATTTTGTTGTTTCTGTGGCTAATCCTTTAGCATAATGTGATTTGTAACTATCCCATCTTCATGTAGTCAGCCAGTTTTTCTTTCAATATTGATATTTTTAACATATGTTTAGGAGATTGGGATAAATTAAGATAAATTAAATTTGCCTTCTTATTGTGGAAGGTTAGTAGTAACTGCATTTTTGTGAAGAGATTAAAATGCTTGGTTTCAAGTTTAACTTAAACATTTTGTAAAATTAGCAGATGGCTGCTGGCACTGTAGCATTATCGAACTGAAACAAGTAGTAGAAACTCTAAACACTTTTACAACAAATGAAAATATTACTGGATTTACTTTGTCAAAACAAGTTCTCAAAATTTGCCCATTCTTTGGTGAAAGCAAAAGCAAAAGCATATACACCAAGGAAGGAAGACTGCTTATTTTCAGGAGGTACATACAGGAATAATAATGGCTTAATAATGCTAAAAAGAAGGAATTGGGAGTTCTAGTCCTTTGCTTCAAATGCTCTTATTTAGTCATTACTGAATTGATAGCTGCAAAGAGACCATTGCCAGTATCTTTAAGCAAAGTGTTTGCCATAGTCTCTGAGCATGCTTCTAGTGAGATTTATAGCTTATCTCATAAGGCCACACGCAGGAATAAAGTTTCCTTCACATAGGATCCCTGGAACTGCCCACACTGTATCCCGGAAAAGGATTAACGTAGGAAGGAAGCTGATTAATAAAGGGCAGAGCCATGATATCAGCCTCCTCTTACGCTGCAAAGGCACATGAACACTTGTATCAGGCTCACTTCCTCCTGCCACTGTCAAACACAAGTAATTGTTGACAAAAAAAATGAGTTTCCACCGTGGGTTGCCTTGTAGCAGTGGCCCTGGCAAGGTGGCAATGTGGCAATACTTCCTAATTTAAATTCTCCTAAATACTTCCCCTCTCAACATAACCCCTTTGAACCTACATCAAATATAGGGTCAAAATGAGTCCATTCCTCTGGCTTTTGGTAAACTTATCACATCTCTGCAAGGCGTCTATAACTGCTGCAGTGCTCACTGCAGTTCTCCACAGTGATACCCTACTCTCTCTCCAGGCTGCATTTCATGATTTTGTCACCTTCTAGATTCCCCTGGAGTCAGAGTTTCTGACACTCAGGGCTGGGGAGTGTCAGACTGTGTGGTGGTGAGCTCAGACTGTGAGGCCTGAGAAGGCAGCAAATATCAGTTCATCAGTCCATCATTTCCAACCCTGCCTCAGGCTCTCCTTACAGGCTTTCCTGAGCCAACACTCCTAAGGAAAGCTTCCCCTGCACTTTTTTACCCCTCCTGCACTTTCACAATGTCCCCCCTGAGTTTTCTGCTCTGCTCCCAAAAATTCTCCTGCAGTGTGCTCCCAAAACCTACCTCCTCATGGGCATTCTGCACCCATTGTCTGTAAAGTCTCTACTCCTTGCCTGGGTAATTATGCTGCAGGAAACAAGCACCAGCTGGCTGATAGTATTATAATTATAAATCACTGGAACTTCTACTAATTTTGAATTCTGAAAGTCATTCTGTTCTCAGATGCTCAGCAAATTTATTTTTTTTTTTCCCACAAACTATTGTGTCACAATAGCCTGCATATTTATTTTGTTTTTTCATAAGCAGGACTTTCAGTTTTCTTAATTTTTTTGCAAAGAGTATGAATTTCTATAAATTAATGATCTGCAATCCTCCATAGACCACACTTCAAAAGAAATGCAGGTAGGCCACATATGTTCTCTTCCTGCCAGTCTCATCCAATCTAATGACTTCTGATAATATCTAGCAAAGGCCTCACAGCCCACAGCCTGCAGGTTCTGTACCTTACAGAATCTGACATTACATAGATTAGTTTTGCTTGTCCCGTACTGGCTCATCTCATCTCCAAAAAGATCAGATAGAATCACTGGAGTTGTTAAACTCTCAAATAAAAGGTAGAGAAAACAAGTTAAAGGCAATCTAGGATGAGCCCAAATATTTTCCACGCTTCTCTTGCTGAAGATGGTTGATTTTTCATATATTCAGAGAAGTAGGCTTAAAGATATTTGGGTGGCTCCCTGACTAAGATGCACAGCAGATGATTTTATTGTCTTGAAGATAAATTAAAGTACATTATTTTTTTATTTATGACACTACACATGCATTCATCTGGATGTAAATATTCCTGCTTTCCTCCTGTCATTGGTGAAGGGAATAAGCTCCCCAGACATAATTTTCTTTTGTCATGTTCCTCAGCAGATTCTGTGACAATCTTTGTCCTCTGACCAGGAAAGCTGTCACTGTGCTGTCACCCTACAGACAATGCCAAAGAAATTTGCATCCTTCTCAGATCAATCCTCTGAAATTAAAATGTCTGGCTAAGGCCATCCTCAGGGGCTTCAGGGTGTTGGGGGTTTTTTTAGAGTGTTTTTCTTCTTTCTTTTTTCTTCCTTTCTGTAAAAATAAAATACTCTGCCTGGGTAACTGATGTATCATTTTCTCTAGATCCATATTACCAGGATGCATAATCTTATAATCATGCACTGAATAGAGTCACCTCTTGTTGCATAGGCCATGCACTGAATAAACAGTGGTGCTTTTTTACTCTGTGTATATTCTGTGAACATTTGCTTCTGTGGACAGACTGTGGGAATTCACCCAGACTATCATGCCCATCTTCTGTACAGTTCCTCTTGAGATTCAGGTGGATTTCGGGTGGATGGCTTGGCAAGGTGCTGTGGGACTGCCTGATGTACAGATGCTCTGAAGTGTAAGGGATTTTATTAGAATGGTAGGCAGCTTGATTTTTTTTGTACATTATCTCATGGTTTCTCCATCTTGTGCAACAGCAATAAATAAATGACAGGTCTGAAGCTAATTGGATGCTATGTAACTTAGGTCATGCTTGCTTTCAAGTCAGAAATAACACAGACACAAATACAAGGAAAGGAATCTGCACAACAGTTTGTACCTCTTCGACCCAGGCACTGATCTTGAGCAACCTAAGGGAACTATAAAAATCAGCTAGATCCTATTTTAAATACTCTGAAAGGTTCTTTCTCCTATTCCTCAGTCTTTAAATCTTGCTTTCCAATACTGCACAGACATTTTCACTCCAACAGATGTTTCCCCTTTGAGCTTTTCCTATTTAATATATTTCAAACTGAAGTCTCAAGCTGCTTGCTCACCTCTCTCTACTTCAACGGAGCGGTCGAGATGCAAGGAGGAAAATAACTCAAGCAGATGTTTCAGAAGTTGAAAATGTTAGAAAAATTAAAAAATGGAAATTGCTAATGTGGATTTTATATTTGTCTGTAGCATTAACAGATGCTCACAGACTAATAACTACTTCTATCATTTTTGAAGAAAACTAATACTAAATTTGAATTTTAAAAAGCTGCTTTGAATAGCATACATGGAGTAATATGATTTATTACATGTAGTGAAAGACAATAAAATTTTGCCAGATAAACACTTATTATATTGGAAAAAATGAAAATTATATGCCCTGCCCCAAGGAATTTAGCAGGTTGTAGCTTCCCTGTGTGGGGACGTACAAAATGTTGAGAAGGAGAAATTATCCTCTCTGCACTGAGCTTCACGAGATCCAGTCACAAGCATTCACTCCTTTTGTCTCTTTGAATACAAGAGAAGTTATACAACTTTGTGTATAAGTTGTATATGTACTTTTGTGTATCTTGGTTGCAGTGGCTATTCCTCTTCAACATGAACAAGCCAGCTTGGTGCCTGTGTTTGTGCACACTGTCCTGATTTGAGTGGCTAATGGCATCCTCAAGAATGCAGAACACCTTCAGCAGCACCAAAGGGTTTATAACCTCTTGAAGGTTATCCAGACCTTTCTATGAGTGATAGCCTTATGGCATTTAAATATATATTAGAAGTCTAAAGAGGGAGTACAAAAGATGGGAAAAGCCAAAGCTGTTGATGCACTTGTTAATAATTATCCTCCCAGTTTATTTTTGGACTTATATTCCTGGACCACTGAGGATCAGAGTTCAGTTCTATGGAGAAACAGGAGATGGCTCAATGGAAGGGACTATCTCTGACAAAGATGAGCTACAAGAAACAGAAGGAATTAGAACAATTAGAAGCACTGGTTTAGGATATCTTTTACAGAAAAATGATCGTTGGTGATAAACAGAGAGCACAGTATCCAAAAACACAAGTTCAAGTTTGGTAGCTGATGGATTAGCTACTGCACACAGAACAGGATGGAAACTGTCACAAATATGTTCAATGAGACAGTGAAGCTAGTTGATGTGTCCAAGGCCAGAGAGCACAGAATCACAGCATCATAGAATATGCTGAGTTAGTAGAGATCCATCAGGATCATTGACTCCAGCTCCTGGCCCTCACAGGACACACCAAGAGTCACACCATGTGCCTGAGAGCATGGTCCAAATGCTTCTGGAGCTCTGCCAGGCTGGTGCTGTGACCACTGTCCTGGGGAGCCTGTTCCTGTGCCCAACCACCCTCTGGGTGAAAACTTTTTCCTGATATCCAAACTAAACCTCCACTGACTCGAGTTTCATGTCATTCCCTTGAGTCCTGTCACTGTCACCAGAGGGAAGAGATTGGTACCTGTCCCTCCTCTTCCCCTCATAAGGAAGTTTTAACTGCAGTGAGGTCTCCCCTCAGTCCCCTCCAAGCTGAACAGACCAAGTGACCTCAGCTGCTCTTCATATACCTTTCCCTCCAGAGCCTTCACCATCTTCCTGGTCCTCCTTTGGATGCTTTCTAATAGTTTAATAGTCTTTTCTAATAGTTTAATGTCTTTTTTTATGTTGTGGCACCCAGAACTGTCCCAAGCACTGGAGGTGAGGCTGCCCCAGCTCAGAGCAGAGCAGGACAATCCCCTCCCTGGCCATGCTGTGCCTGATGCCCCCCAGGCCAGGGCTGTACCTCCTGGCTGCCAGGGCACTTCTGGCTCATGTACCAACTCTGAATTAATCAGAACCCTCAGGTTCCTCTGCACAGTGCTGCTCTCCAGCATCTCATTCAGCAGCCTGTCTGTACACCCAGGATTGCCCCGTCCCAAGTGCAGCATCTGGCACTTACCTTGTTACACTTCATGAGATGGTGGCAGAATGGAAAACAACAAAACCCCACTCCTCTCACACTATTCTGTCCTATTCAGAGTCTCAGCCATGGACTTTCACTGTGGGAGAGTTCCACCTTGCAATAAAACCTGACAGAATCCTTCTGAAAACCTGAATCCATTTCCACTTTACATCAGTAGCTGTCCAAAAATCCTTTGATTTCAACAGGACTTGAAGTAGACCCTTTAAGAGCGAAAAATTAAGAAACTAGACTTTTTTGCTTCAGCTTTCTGTGATAGACACTTTCACACCATATACTGGTGTAAAAATGTTACTCAAATGATAAAAGCAGCATATGCCAAACTGCTATGTTGTTTTTTGTTCTGTTTTTTTTAATGCACTCAGAACATGCTTTATATTTTCTATACTGAGAGATGGAAGAATCTCAAAACACCTGAGAGAATAAGAAATACACAAAGCTACAGGGAATACACATCAGAGAGCAGTCATTATGTAAGCAACAGCAATTATATTTTAACATCAGTCTAGTTACTTGTGAACCAAAAGCTATGTTTTGAGTTTTGTTTGTAGAGTATAAATAAATCTTTACACAGGAGAAATAGAGATTGTTATGGAAGCTGAAAATTTTGATGGTCTTGAAAAAATATGCTACACATATTTAAATTCAGACCTATATACATTGTTAGCACTGTGGGAGGTTTGCATTATTTTCCTCCATTTTTGAAAGATACAGTGTTTGAAGCATTGTTAACATAGAATAGGATGTAAATATTTATTCTCTTTCTCCCTTGTTTACCTTCCTTCTCTTCCATTTATTCTCTGGTCAGAACTTCACATTCAGCTGAAGTTAACTGCATGTAATTCAGTAACTTCACCCATGCAGGATCATTTCTCCACAGAATTCCCTTCGCAGCCAGTTTTCTCAAAAGTGAAAAGGAAGTAACATTGCCCACGAGATTCAGCAAAGATCCCTGAGCACCATGTGGTCCTTTTTCCATAATGGTCTTTTGATCCAAAATTTTGAATAAAATGTAAAAAGTTGTTCTTAATGAAATTGTGAAGTCCTTGGCTGAGTCTGTTAAAAACTCTTCTGTATTATCTTTTGTATGTTTTACTGAGAGGGTATCACTTCACAAAAATGAGATGTATGCACACTGCTGTTAGGTTAGTTAAAGTAATAATCTCAATTCTGAAGGTATATTTAGACTGTTGAGCTTTGATACAGTGCCATTTGACATGGGGTTGGTTTTTTCAACCAGTGTTTGGGAACTGGTGATATGAAATAAAAGTATAAATCTACGTTTGTGACTGTGGGCATGCTTTGCAGGAGTCAGTGTAGAACTATTTGCATTACCCTTTCTAGACACTTGCCTCAGTAATGAACTCTTCAATCCTGTGTTGAGATCCTATCCTTCCATGAAAAAAATTAATTCAGAAAATGAATGTTGGGGGTTTGCTCAGAGAAGAATAACAACGTTCATATTTTCAGAAGCAAGTTCTTGTCATTTCCATGGAAATAATATTATCTTCTAGTGCATGTGCTTTTAGTATTAATTCTTTGCATTTAATTCTCTTTCATTAAAATGGTATTAAAATAATATAAAGGCAATGTTCTTTTAACAGAACCTTACAAATTCTTAATTTGAGTAATATTTATATAGAGCTGTGCTTAAGGAATATGTAAGTGGTTTTCCTCTAAAACACAGAGACTGTTCTTAATATAACATTTGGCCTCCAAAATAAATACTTTAAAAAGATGTCATTGTACTTAGACAATACAATTTACTAAATTTATGTTTATGCTTGAAATATTTAACACAACAATCTAGGAATAAATTAGTAAAATAGTAAACAAATAAATAAGTCTTTGTCACCAAGAATGATTGTATGATACAAAAAGGAATAGTTCACTTTACATTGTTTATTAATTTACTTTTTGAACCAATAAAAAATCAGTAAAGATAAACTTTTAGTGAGCTAGTTACTTATAGAAGTGCTGATTGACCACACTTCCAGATTACGTCCCCTAGTCACAAACCAAGGGCTAGTGTGTGTCTAGTTCCTCTACCTCAGCCAAGTTTCTCTTTGTTCAGAAGGCCATACCTTTCCTCCTCCTGGTGATTCCTCCATTCCTGACAGGGATTGTTGGTAGGGAGCAGGCACCACCTGCCTCTCAGGGTGTGAATTTTCCTTCCTGCACTCTTGTGAATGTGTTACAGGAGAGAAGGTTGTGCAGTGACCACCCAGAGACAGAGCACTGTCACTGAACACTTTAGAGGAGCAGGGTTATGTCATCCAGCATCCTGTGCAAAGGGTTGACATGGAACTTAGATGAGGTTGTTCAGAGTCAAATCCAGTTGAAGTTCATGTGACCCCAAAGACAGATTCCACAGCTTCTCTGTGCAAGGTCCTCTGATCCTTCATCATCTTCACCATGACAATTTTTCCTTTAGAGTCTATGGGAATTCCTCTTTTTTGAAGTTTTATCTGTTGCATTTTGTCTTCTCATCATGAATTTCTGAGAATAGTGGCTCCCTCTTCTCTACAATTACTCATTAAAGGAAGTTAAGAGAGCATTTAAGTCTCCCACATGATTAAGTATCCTGATTTTACAAAACTTGATTTTACTCATCTGCTGCACCACTGAGGAAGTGATGGCACTACTGTGGCACTTGGCACACTAACCTGTAAGGAGACCTTGCCAAGAAAAAACTCAGTGAGAAGTATTTTATTCATCCACACTTGCCTTCCACCACACTTGCTTGACTTCCTGCATGGTGGAAGGGACAATTCTTGTGCTTTGAGGAACTTGATCTGGAGTTTTCCTTCTCTGATCTCAGTGTTCCCTTTGCTGTTGTTCACTCTTTGCCTCCATTCCCCCTCCCTTGTCTCTGACTGATGATTTCTTGTTTTTCCTAAGCACGTTTTCCCAGAGCCACCACCAAGCTCAGCAATGCACTCAGCAGTGTTCTGCAGAGCCTCTGCTTGTGCCCAGCTTGGGGCAGTGCCACAGGCCACACCTTCAGTCCTCCCAGTGCCCAAACCCTGCCACCCACACCAATGCAGTATTGTATTTCTGTGTATTTCTGAAAGAGTGTGATAATTGTCATGCTGACACGTGAAGATGAGGGTTTGGGGAAGCACACACTCACATCTTTCTTGATTATGACAAATGCTTTAAAATTCCTTACAGCTTACAGTGATGTCACTGTAGATACCTGGCTTTAATAACTAGACTCAAATCAAAATTTGCAGCATGTGACTGACTGGAAACTGATATATGCTGTGGAAAATGAAGATAGTGATTATATCCATTAACTTTTGTTCTAAATTTGCAGTTTGTAACCTAAAATCTTAGTAATTGATCACTCGCATCCAAATGAATTGCCTTAATTTGATTTACTTAAAAATAATTGCTTGCAATTTATACTAATTTAGTGTCAGCTTCAGTTTACTTCCAATTCTATACATCAATTTCATTCAAATACGTAAAGATCATCACTTAAACTAGTAAGGACATTTCCACTCAAAAAAATACATTTCTTTTAAATGTTTTAACTTAGGATTTTGTAAAGTAAAAGATGTGTGAATTTTAACATACTGGTTGAAGATGCTTACATTATTTATTTAATGAAAAAATACGACATATATGTTGATAAAAGGAAACTACTAGGGTTTGAGTGAGTGGGTGAGTTCAACTTTTTTTCACTTGTCCTCCAAAGCACAATAAAAGTAAACTAAAGGCAGCTACAGAAAAACATTTTCTTTTGCATAAGAGGCATTCTGGTTTTGTGGGTATTTACAATTCATAACTGGTAATTTTGATTTCTTTGTAGTCCTGCTGTGGCATAAAATTATGGTAGCTGAAGTACAACAAAGGTTTCCTACATTTCTGGTTTTTATTAAATGATTGCTCCATTGTGTTTCCCTTTTTTTCATTTACATTCTATTTTTCCAAATATAAGCAACTGTTTAGACCAGGTCTACCACTTTAGGTAGCATAACAATGTTGAAAGTGTGAGTACTTTAGCCTTCAAAATAATCCTAAAATACTTCTTACTTGTACCAACATTTTACTTATTGTTAGCCCTCCAGGGCCAAGGAGCCAGGTCCACAGAAATCCTGGCTCCTCTGTGCAGCAGAGCTACAGCAATCCAGCTGAAAATGGAAGCTGAATGTGAGATTCCATCTCCAGAGCAGTGCAAAGACACAGCCTGGTTGTGAGAATCTGATCCAGAGCACATTTCCTTTGATCTGGTTTTTTTTTTTCTACATAAATGCCTACACTTATTTTTCTACAGCATCTGTATGCATATCCCCAAGTCACATTTTGTGATATGTGCTTTATCCTTTCAATCTCAAAAATGTATTAATTTATTTGTATGCCTTTGAGTTTTTACCCTGCCTTGCTCACAGTTCTTATGAACACAATCCACAATCTCATTTCTGACACATTAGTTTCATTTCCTTTCCCACCTTACCCATATAACAGACCACACATAGCACAGCTCAGAAGATAAATTTGATTGTCCCCACCACCACAAAATGTTGGCATATAAGGAAGCTAACACATTGCATTTTTATCTTCATTCCTCTTACAATGCAATATCTGTTTAACCTAAGCAGTGTAAAATTGGGAGAGGATTCTTGGTATAAAAGCAAGGCTTAAGCAACAAACAGTGTTGCTTTAACAGGAAAAGCAACAAATGAATTGACAAGGTGGCTACTCCACCTCAGGAAAGGTTTCCTAAAACTTTACTCTCTGACTCTCCTTTTGTGGCTCTAGGCAGTAAAAAAGGAAGCAGCAGCAGGCATAGAAGCAAGAAAATAGGTCATTCCTTGTTTAAAAGTTCATGCTGCACAGCAGTTCCTGTCCTCAAAAGCTGTTTTCTTTCAGAAAAGCAGCAGGCTGAATGCAACACATTGTGCAAAAGTTATGAACTACATTCTTTCCAGGGTTAAAAAAGAAAACAGAAAAAAAAATGAACCCAAACCACAAAACACCAAAACACAGAATACTTGCCACAGTAAAAAAAAGAATCTTTGTTTTCCCAGAAAAAAAGTCAACATTGCATTATGCAGGTCTGACAAACCCTTTTTTCTATATAGGGGTTTGCTTTCAAGGGAAGGATTTAAGTTATTTACAGAGATTCATAGGTTCTGGCCTGATCTGACTTTCTGGGAGAAGCAGACCTCCACAGACCAAGGAGGTGTGCACAATATCTTCTGTCTTCTATTTGGTACCTGCTCACAGATTTTGCTGACAAATATTGAACATTCCTCCTTATCCATGCCGTTTATACAGTAAAGGCGTGGCTGACATTAGCATCAATCAGCAGCAATCAGTAATCAGCAGGCTGCAATGCCTCCCCAGCCTAAGGTCTAAAGTACTGGCTCTGTCTGCATTGTAGTTTATTCCTTGGAAAATTGGTGCTGTAAAGCAGTCTCTTTAAGTGCAATACCTGAGTTCTACCGATCTTCTCTCTTTACCTTTTGGGTACATGCTCAGATAGATGAGACCTAACTTCCTGATAAAACATCCATTCACTGATAGCTGTATTTAACCCCAGGGTACACCAATCCTCTCAGTTATTCACCTCTTGCTATTCATGTTTCAGCAGTGAAGTTACCTGATAAACACAGGCTGATTCACTTCAAAAGAGTACTTACCATTCAATCTTCCTTTTTTCTACAGAGAGGCTTCTCTCTAGTGAAGAGAACATGCAGAGCAGTGAAGTTAACATGGCCATGAAAATCAAACCATGCATGCTGAAAGGGACAGGACAGGGAAGGAGGAAAAATACCAATAGACATGTAATATGAACCTAAGAGATTAATGCACTGCTTTGGATTTGTATGATTTCCAAAGTAAGCAGAAGTAATGGCAGCACAAAGGTGTACAAGGCTCATCCAGGCATAGCTCTGAGATCATCATGATATGAATATAGTGTTTCTCCAGCTGCTTGAACACCCCGTGACCTCTGCTGCATGTAGAGTTCATACAGAGTCACAAACGTGACAAACGTGTACAGAGACACAAACGTGTAACTGCTGCCTTTCTCTCACTAAACAAGATCTTCTTAGATTTTAAGTAATCAAATACCGAGACCTGTTAACAGTTCTACCTCATACCCACACATCAAGAGTCACATACATGTATTGCACTGCATAAAAAGACAGATCGAGGCAAGTATCAGTGAGATTAAAATAGGCAGGCAGAACAAAAGGTGGGATCAGATGCAGATACCAATATTACTTACTCTTGTTAAGTATTTTTAGTTCAGCACTCAGCATCAGTGTGGATTATTTTTGAACATCAAGGACAAGTAGCATGAGTTAAATGGGGAAACAGACTAATAGAGGGAAATAAAGCAGATGCTACTAGTAGCAAGCTAAACTGAAGGAAAAAAAATCCTGCATCTTATCCCAAAATTGTCAAAAGCATGATGAGATTTCCAGTCACATTTCTGTACTTATCTTTGCTGATCTTACTGTAGTGGCAAAGAAGAAAAATTGGTCTTTTCTATTTGCAGTATTTTCAGCTTAGGGGTCAGACAGTTTGCACAGAACTTACACTGAAAAACAGGTCCTAGAGTAAAATCTCATAGAAGATTTTTAATACTCTGTGGAGGAACAAGCCTGAAAATACCCTCCAGACTAGCAGTCCTTTTAGTTTTCAGGATCCTCTTCAGTTCTATATTTTTCACAGTGCAAATCAAGACACTGATCTAATTTTTGAATATCATGTCTCCATTCTTTTGCATTCCTCCACACACAACTCACTGTCTGTCAACTTCTTTTGCCAATTTTTCTTTTGTTCTGTGCTTCCCTTCACATGATCCCATTTTCTTTATCATTACTATGCCAAAAATTGGAGCACCTTGCAACCATTATAAGCTCTTCCAATTTTCTACTTAACCAAATTCAGCACCAATCCATAAATCCTGCCTTTTTACTGGATGTTCCAATCAACAAAGTATGGCAGACAGAATACAAAAGGATCTTAGAAATGTACATGCCAATTAAAAATATGGCATGCTAATAAATTTAGATTGAAATTGAAGCTTTCATGTATTACAGGAGAAGAAAAATTATAAAGATTTGTGGGAATACGATAGTGTTATACATAGAGGTAGCAAGTGTCCTTAAAAGTCAGCTGTAAAACAAACCCCATCTAAACCATAATGAGGAGAGTCAGCACTTAAAATAATTATTACAGAGGTAAAAGTGCAAGTTTACCAATGACTGTATAACTCTGCTTTGAAATTGCAGACTGACAGTTAAGACAAAGGCAATTTTAAGGATCAAGGAAAACATAATGATCCAAGAGTTTGATGAATATGATGATTAAAAGTCTCTTAATTAATTTGATATAATGATTGAATCAAAACTTGTATCTTAATGGAAGATGACAATCTAATTGCAAAGCTGCACCAGATGTGAGTATACCAGGGGGAGATTCAAAAGAGTGTCAGAGTTCAGGTTTATTTTGCTGCAAGAAGGAACATGAAGATTTTCTATGAGTTACACAAGATTAAATATATTCAACTTGTGAGATTAAGTTCAAAGCTCCCCATTACACTGCTACTGGAAAAAAACAGACTCTAATAATTCCTAAGGAAAGAAATATTTATGGAAGAAAGGCACCTCTCCACACATTTCCTAAAATACCTGCCCATGCCACACAAAATCTTTATTCTCCCCTCTATTATCCCAAATATTTTACATTGTTGGAAAATCCTTGGTCCCTTAGGACCAATTCAGATTTGTTATGTATATCCTGTGCCTCAGATTACAGTAGGTAAGAGGATCTTTTGGCTTGCATTCCACCATAGAACAAATAAAAATTAAGTGCAATAAAATAAAAATGTGTTTAAATACAAGTCTTCCTTCCATACAACTGAGCTCAAGTATCTACTTCTCACCAGATTTATCATGACTTGTAAAAAAAGCATCAGTTTTGCACAGCTTTAGCCTTTCTAAGCCATTTAGGAATGTATTTCACCACAAATTTTTCCTCAGAGGCTTATCTTTAAAAGGAAATAAAACTGATAAGAAGAATAATAAGACTCTTACAAGAAAGAAAAATGATTTAAAAAAAAACATCTCTGATTACATGGTCAAAAATTGTTCAGGTTCCCCATCACTCTATGTCTTTCTCCCTCAAGGATCAGTGGAGTGTGGGATGGTTTCCTGGCAGGACCTGTGGAGAGAGAAGCAAAGGGCATTGATAAAGTGGCCCATGGATATGTGGTGTCCATCCAGGGTCAATCCACCATGGTATTTTAACTCTGTTTTAAATGCATATCCTGTTTTAACAGTGTTTATTTTTAAAAAAAATCAGGCAATCATTTATTTTAAATCTTGAACTTTTGTATATATTGAGGTAGTCATTAAGTTATATTTTGGAAAATATTTAGATTTCTCAAAACTTTCTCTTTTTCTTTTACCTTGAAATATATGGTTTTTTGCCTGCACATTTACTAAGTTGTACTGTTTTTGTTCAATTTTAAGACATTTTTGATGGAAACAAAAGTGTTTTCCCACTTCCTTTCTAGCATAAAAGAACAGGACTAGTAGACTAAAAAAATAATTTTTTTTTTTTCTACTGTTTTGAAATATAAAATATTTGAAAAGAAGTTTCCTGAGAAAATCTTTTGCCACAATTAAATTGTCATTGGAATATTTTCAGAGGAGAAACAGGTCTGCTAACAGATCTACAGACATCCAACTGCTTTTCCAGTCTGATTGTTTAGACTCTGCATATAGCAAGAAAACACTCCAAATGCTCTGTATAAGACACTTCCCTGAGCTACTGGAAGGACATTAATGCCCTTCAAAACAACCAATGCAAATACCTAATTAATTTTTTTTTTCCCTAGGAGTTTGATTCTTAATGTTATAAAAAAGAAGCTAAATCCCATCTGATTAACAGAGACAAAAAGAGACACAGTAGGGCAACATAAATTGTTTTTCTATATTGGAAGATCTTGCAAAGAACAATTAGAACCCAAACAGAACTCTTCAGCAAACCACAACAAAGGAGAATTAATCTACAGATTGATGTCTCATTTTTTTACCAAGACTCTCATTCACATACTTCTCTATCTGTCTTTTCTTTTTTACTTCAGTGAATAATACTATATATAGGTCTTTCCAGAGTAAAGTTCTACTTTATGAACTGAAGAAAGTAATAGTTAAAATACAAATGACTTATGATACCTAAACTTCATTTTGAATTCTGTTTCAAACAAAACAATGGCAGAGTGTAACTACAGAAGAAACTTTATTGAAAATATTTTCTTTATTCTCTTTGGTTTAGTATTTGGAATGATTAAAAAACTGTAATAGAAAAGTTTATCAGGATATGCAAGTATATCACAGAAATAAATCTGCATTACAAACCAGAATTTGCACTACAACACTATTTTCCATCACAATTCACAAAGATCTGTTCCAGGTGTTCCCTAATTAACAGAGTACCAGACTTTGCTGTTGCCATTCACATTATCTGTATTCACAGATTCACATTGCATTCATCAGCTTCTTAATCCCTCAAAGGTATTTTGTAAAACGTAAAGAAAAAAGCAGATTATGAACTCTGAGTGATCACTGTAACCTGTGTCAACTCAACCCTTCTTACAGCAGCTTTATTCTTTTCTGCCTTAGAAACATCAAAAAACACTTGGTTTTAGCAGTGCACAAAAATTCCTGTCCAAAAAGTTTTTGTCACACACATCTGTTTCTCCTGCCAGAAGCTTTCACCACTTCCTTTCCCTATGAAAACCATTAACTTGTCAGATCAATTTTGACATATTCTGAAAATAAGTAATTTCTTTCCTCATGATTCCTTTTTTTCATCCAAGGATTCAGCAAACTCAGGTAAACAAGAATGAGTTTTCACAGGAGAAAAATAAAATTATGTGATAGCAGGAGATAAACATAATACTAATAACAATCTCTTTCCAATTTATTTATTCACATGTAGTAAGCTCTTCTGTCATATTCAGGAATGTCATCCTTGTATAGATTCAGTCTGCTGGGTTTTCTGACCTTTGCTACATCAAATTAGCTACTCTTCTCACAGTGGCACTCATCTGGAATTGGACCATGACTGGTAAAATAAAGCCATGATTAATTTACTACGAACATATTCCCACTCTATATATTTCATTTACTTCATATGTCATCTTCAAAAAAAAAAAAGAGACATAATGACAAAATAATAATATTACCAAATTTTTAAATAGTGTTTTCAATTGCTGTTCTCGAGACAGTCTTTAAAATGCATGAGCTGTAGCTGCCATAACTTTTGCTCTAGACATTCTATTACAGTTTCTATGAGCTGTTTCCCAGTGAATATATTTGAGTTTTCTAGACATGAGCATGTACCTAAATACTGCTAACAGGGCAACACTTGTGATAGAAAACCAAAGGTGTAAATATGCAAATTTAACATGCCTTTTCCATAGGCTGGTTACTCAGGAAATACTGGGGAGGAAGGTGAGGTACAATGTGATTTTCTTCCTCTTATTGACCCAGTGTTAGAGCCCCAAATCATTACACTTACCATCATTTTGGTATTTCCTTTCCCATGGATTAACTCAGAATTTGGTCTTCATAAGCTGAAAGAAGACTGCTGAAGTCAATACACTTACATTGCTATAAATTCTGGATTAGTTTTCAGTTTTAAATATTTCTAGATTTCTAGACTGACTTTTCAGAAAGTTGAGAATGCATCAGGCCATGTGCAAATGGCATTTGTTGTGTTACACAATTCCTATTGCTGCTGCTGCAGATAGCCTATACTGACTTCCTAAAATTTTTGCTATATGTTACCTTTTCTTCTACTATGAGGAAAAATTATTTTTTATCTTATGCAGGTGCCACTGATTTACTGAGATAATCTCTAAAGCTATGATTCATCAAAGTGAAAGCCAAATAAATACCACACCGGCATATATATAATAGCAAGTGCTACCTAGCTGGGCTTGTGTCACTACAAATCACCTCAGAAGACATTGGCATTATCCTTTTCCTTAGGCTCAGTGGGTCATTTGTAGCTGCAGGTGAACACACGTTTGCAGGTGATGTTTGCAGCAGTTGGCTGATTTGGAGGTTTGGCACAGCGTGAGGACCCGAGTTCCCATTGCAGCTGCGGCATTTCACCGAGGACAAAGGGAGAGGAAGGGAAAGGCGAGAGCTTCTGAAAGGCAAGGGGTGCCCATGAGTTAGCAGGGTGTTACAGGGGTTCAGTAAGTTAAATCCTTACAAGGAAAATGGGATTGTTTTCACCACCTTACTCTCATGTTCTCATTCACACATGGAAACAACCAAGACAACAAGCAAAAGTAGACGTGCATCCATTTAAGGACAGGTAGTGGCATAAAAGAATAAAGAGGTAAATGCATCTCCTAAACACAACTCTTTTTCTCTCCAGGTCTTTTCTGCATGATGGGCTTCAAAGAAGCATTAATAACGAGAGAATGTAGCATGGACTGAAATTTGGGGTAATTTTTGGTGAAAGAACCAAGTATCCATTTCAGGATATAAGAGGCCTAGGAGACAATTATAAGAATTTATTTAATGTACTGCACTAATAATTAAACCTGTCAAGAAAATTGGTGAGTAAATTAAATTTACTGTTCAGTTGTACTTACTAGTCAAAATATTTATAAAATTGAAAATATATTATAAACATATTTAATGAGGAAAAAAATATTCAGAAAATGTAGGAGTTTGGAGATTGTTGCCTACACTTCCTCAGCAAAGCTAGTTCCATGCTGGAATCTACCATCTATCTTGTGCTACATTTTCTAAAGAAAAATATGGACCCAAGGTCTGTGATATGCAAAATGAGCCATGTATTGTAAAATATATTGTGTGTTCTGGAACTTTTCATAGGAAAGAACTACAAGGGACATAATCAATACCAGTAAAAATGAGAATTCTTTTTAATTGAACTATCTGATGTTTCAGCATTTGTACAAATTTCTGGAGCCTTAAATAATATATTGGCTGGTTTAAAGCCTGGATTCAAAATTATTTCAATCTTTAAATATTTTAAATCATTGTAAAATTCTGTAATTATTCAGAATAGTGTGGAATTCATCTTAGATGAATTTGAAATAGGTTTGCATGGTCACATGCCATGGGCTCTTACAGATGAAACATGCTCACATATCTTTGTTCCATAAAACCTAAATTATCAGATCACCAAAACTACTTATTGCAATTGCTGTGCTTTAAGACTCTTTTGCTGCTGTTATTTGCCTTTAAGAAAGTAAAAAAATCAAACCACTTTGTTGTTTTGGGATTTGTTTTGTGGGGACTTCTTAGTCGGGAACTGTCCAGGGAAAAATTTCAGCTACCTCAGTTGGGAAAAGAAGCCTGGTCTTGGTCATCTCTGGATTGAAAAGTGGATCTTTGGTGCAATGAAACCAAGCCTCAAAGGAGCACTGAAGTCTCTTACAAAATTCTATATGTCTTTGACCCTGTTGATACTTCACTGTGAGGATATAATGATATTTGATGATATAATGATTAACATGGCTATATATTTCAAATGATTGATAAGGTTAGCACAGTTTATTAGAAGGCTAATAAAGTTTAATCTTATTCAAACAGGCACAGAGTGCACATTCTTCTGAAGAAAAAAGTATTTACAGCTGCTGTGAGGCCAAAATAATTAATCATTAATCAGTGCCAATTGAACAAACTTTTTTAATTACATGCAAATATAGGCTCTCGTCTTAAAAAAAATTATACACACTTCCTCCACACTTTCCTCCACACTTTCCTTGCTATTGTCTCTTCTTTTAAATCCTTAATCCTTTTATATTCTTTTATTGTTTCAGGCAGAAAGAGATATTTATCATTCAGCTTAGTTCTACTAAGCAGGACATCTGTGCATGTTTATTTAACCAGTTTCAAGGCTGGACCCACACTTTTATTCTTTTTATGGTTATTTCTACTGCCTTCAGCAGGGATGTCTCTGTAAGAATTTGCAGGTGTTGTGTCCAAAGCCTGCTCCTGACTTCACAGAGTTCAGAACATGTATTTAGGTACAAAGATTAAGTCTTGTGAAACAAAATAATTCTTTGCATTAAGACAGCAAGGATTAGAGGTATAGAAAAGATGTCTTGGGTAGCTGGATAGAAGTGAAATATTGGAGTCCTTATCCTAAACACATATTTTGCCATGTGCCTGATTTCCTTGCCTGTTTCAAATGGACCTGAAAAAGGAAAGTTAATGAACATGATGTGAAGTTCCACTGATTAAGACACTGGAATAGTCAGACTTCTCTTCCTAGCCTCACTTTTGCTTTCTGTGCTAGCAGCCACTGGCTAACTGCAGGAATAGTCCACAAAGAGATCTATTACTATTAAAACCTTTGTTATCCAACAGCCTGACCCCAGAGCCAGAGATGGTGTGGTCCTTGCCTAATGGCTGGTTGAAGGGGATTCTTGTGGAGCATAAGGGTCTGAACTTCAAAGGAGCCAGTAAATCCAAGGCTCTTGTTTTCATCTCATAAAGGCTAGGAAGCATCAATTTCAGCTGGTTTTATTTTAATGGAATCAGCTCTCAGTATTACATGTATTCCAAGCAGAACTGTCCATTTTAGGCCTTTCAAAGAATTTGATCTCAGGGACCTTTGATTTCAGATGCACACAGGACAGACTCAAGTTAGAAGCACACAGCTGTTGTGAGAGGAGCTGTTGTTTGCTTGCAAAGAATAAATGAAGGCACCTAAGAACTTGGTTTTGTAAAACTGAGTGCACTACAATTTTGCATGCATAAATAAGACAGGAGTTTTTTGGATTTGTTAGACACTTAAATTTGGCTGGTGTGATACACAATGCTGCCTCTATTATGGTTCTTCATAGCCACTTTGAAGAGTTAAAGGTATACAGATAAAACTAGTATAATTTTTTGGTCTACAGTAATTAGCTCTCTCACACACACTTCCTGAATAATCACATGTCATCATAGTTGAGTAGTAATTCCCAAAATACAGTAGTTCACATGTTTTTTCAGTTTTATCACAGGAGTTCAAACTGGAAAAAAAAAAAATAAACCCAAAGCTGTCATATGAACCGATTAGAAAAGATAATTTCTCTCTCAAAAAGAAAGAGAAAAGAGAAAGCTCAACCTTTTCTCTGATGCTAATTCACATCTCTTTGAGGCAGAGCTTTATCCCATATGAACATCTTGAGAATGATTTGTGCAAATAAATGAATACATTCGTTAACATGTTGAATCTCTCTGCAAAAGATCTTCCAGGCAAAATATCTATACACTCTACATTTTTCCCTAGTGTCTTCAGTCATTTCCAAGACAGTACTTAACTGTGTAATAATTGAGTGCACATTATGGTTCTGCTCCTTCATTATCCTAAATCCTCTTTTCCACTAAATATAGACCTATTTATAAGCAGGTAACTGAGTGGGTAATATCAGTGTTATGCGAGCATTTTCCTATATCAAGGTAATATTAGCATAATTCTTAGGAACAACCTTTCTAGAAGAGAAATAGTGTTAAAAACAAAATCTTGGCATAAAAAGAAGCATCTATTTTGCTTTTTCCTTGAATTCTGAATTTATTTAACAAATAAAACTGGCTTTCTTGTTGGCAGTTATCAAATACAAATTGTTAATCAAATTAATGACACTACAATTAGCTAGATTCTTTCCTACCTATTGTAGGTGGTCCCAAAAATGAAACTGATACCTGCATTTCATTTTTTTTTGTAAGATGCTCATACTGTAAGTGATCATAGAATTTAAATCTGCATTGTATAAAAACAAAAGAACAGACATTCAAATGAAAACAGGCATTCAAATATTTATCTCATCTCCAATAATGGCAAAAAAAGCAAACATTTAGGAAAAGAGCATAAAATCAGAATTACTATCCAGATTATACTCTGCAGTAGAGTTTTCAAACACAATATCCTCATAATTTTCAGATTCATTAAGGAAGATTAAGAATAAATATCTTTTTAGGGGAAAATATCTTTTGCTGAATTTTCATTGTGTCTGCTGGACCCAAGATCTGACTAGCTGACATTAGAAAGGTAATTTATCTGATCAGGTCTGATAATCCATAGGACTCATCTATTCCTTCTTCAAGTATATTCCCTGCAGTGATATAGAAAAAGAATACCATCATTCTTTCTTGAGTATAGAAGGCTTCATGCCTTCACTACTTGAGCTGATAACATATCCAAACACAGCCTTTTGGAGTTCATGCACTTCAAACTCAAAACTTTCTGTGGATCAGTCTCTTTGATGAAGTTTCAAAAGTCAAAAGTTTCATTTTCAAATGCAGTCTCATGAAATTTTGAACCTCTTCTGTTTCCCCTTTTAATTCTATTTTAAAGTGGTAAGTATTGCACAAATTAAATTGGATGTATTAAAATGTGTTCCAGACCTCTTAAACCACTGTAAAGATAGAAAAGGAAGACAGCATAAATATGCCAGAAGTTGGATACTCAGTAAATACCCAGAATATATCAGCGTACAGGAAAAATCAATATTTTTACAGAAAGTAGAATATAAGATAAAAAATGATGAATCACATGGAAGCTCATAATCTTATGAGTGTCATATCAGCCTAGCAGGCATTCATTTTGGATAAGTAATCTTAATATCACAGGATAAAGATTATAGAAAGGAATTGCCAATATTTTGTTATGGAAATGAGAAAATTCAGGGTTAAAATAGAGATGAGCGATTTCTTTTCATCATCAAGTGAAAAAGATCAGCAAAAACTCACATGGAGCATCTTTCTGTATCTCTGTGGGAATTCTGCTTCTTGTGATCTGCTGCTGCCAGATTTAATGTGCTGAATTTATTATACACAAAGTTGTCTAACTCACAAGTTGTTTTTATTTCCTCAGTATGGGTACTGCTATATGTTGTTCAACAGCATAAAATGGTTAAATAAAGTGTGTAATAATTTTAAATAAATACTCTACATTTTAACAAAAATGAACATGGGTTTTCAAATATATTAAATACATACTAAAAATAAGTGGGTTTGCCAGCTGCATGTTACTTGTAAAGCAGCCTTTAATTGCTTCTTCAGATTCCTCTTTTAAACATTCATCATACACAATGATTCTTGTTCACCTCTGACTGCATCACCTCTCATCCCTGAAGAAGGTATTCATCTGGTCAGGATAAGAAATAATTGTTTTTCTAGTTTGCTCCATTTTTGCTCCATTTTCTTATTTGAAACACAAGAAAGCAGAGCAAAGAAATGAGAGGGGGGTCCCTTTCTTATTTGGGTTGGCCATATCACTGCATCACTGAGTGTTGCCAGTGAGGAAACAAGGGTGGAAATGTGCAGAGAGTACTTTTATTTGAGCACCTTTTATCTTGCACACCTAGCATACACAATTTAAGACTTTTCAGATATAATTTCTTGGTCAGCAGTAAATAACAAGGACTAAATACAAGTAGCATCATCATTAATCTCTTTACCAATCCCATGGTGGGGGCAATCAATGAGCCTCTCTCAGCCAGGGACTTGTCAGGTCTGTGGGGAAGGGTTGGATCTGTTATGTTTTGAAACTGACTCTATGTTGTTGAAATGTTGTCTTCTGATGTTCTGCTTTGTCTTGTTTGTTTTATCCTTTTTCATGTCAGTATTTTTCCTCTTGTGTCCTTCAACTGCTGAAGACAACTATCTCAGCTACTGTGCACTTCCTGTTTTTCTTGCATAGCTCTAGTTCCCACACTTTCTTATTTTTTAATAACAGTTTTCTTAATAAAGCCAAGTCTTAGTCACAGAGTTACCATGTACCAAACTCAGTCTGGCTCACATTCAGCTGAATCTTTAGACAGTGGGTTACAACAACAACAGCATTCAGAGCTGAACAGATTTACTCAGTTTGTAGTGAGCCTGGATTACAGTCTGGCCATCCCTGCTGAGCTCAATGCCTTATCTACTAGGACACATTGCCTGCCCTCAGTAACAGCACAAATATACCAGCAGTGCCCTACCCCTGTGCTAAAGAGTACCATTAAGTTTGCAAAGTCATTCAAAGTCAGTATTTATTTGCAGATGCTGTAGAGGAGTTATCTGATATCACCCAACTCACTGCTTTTCCTATATCTATAATCTGAGATAGACTAATCATATGACCACTTACTCTTTTAAACAGAAATCCTGCACTATTTAGCCCTCGTTTGGAAAGGAGTTATTCAATACTCTGTTACCTTCCATTTCCAATGTCCTATTTGTTGCACCTTATTAAAGAGAATTATTAATTCCTCATGGCATTCCCTGCAAAGCTCACTTCTTCACTTACCTACAAAGTTGACCCAGAAATTTTGGCTGTGACTTTCAGGTTAGTTAGGATCTCACTTGTCTAGACAAGACTTTTACATAACACTTCATTGTTTCCACTCATGCCATGAAAATGCAAAGCTCTAGCATCAAACAATCTTCAAAATTACTAGGGTTTATTCTTGTACTAATGGTAGCTAATAGTCCAGGATTAAAAATCTGCTATACTTTTCCCTTTAATTTTTGGTTGTCATGAAAAATAAAGGTATCAAAGTCAGGAATACTTCAGAGCTGTGAGAAGCCTTTTAGAAGAAGCCTACAGAAAATGGGCCCGAGTATTCATGTCAAGATTAACTGTTGCACATTCTGCTGTTTGCAGGAATTCTTGATCTCCCTCTGCAACTGTCCTAGGGTCCTGGAGGAGAGAAAGATGAACTAAGAAATATTAAGGAAAAGCTATCTGCAAATAATTTCATTGTCTGGTACTAAAAATCAGAGATTTTTAGGTAACAGCTATTTCTGTGACTGACCAATCTTGAGATTTCTGGTTAGAACTATTTTAAGCCCTCATTCCTTTTTTTCCCTACATCTACAAGCAGATCCAGCCCCAATTCCAGTCTCTGTTATTTAAAGGTGAACTAAAGCACTGAAAATATACTTTATACCTCAAGGGATGTTTACCAAATAGACAACCACTCATTATTCTCTAGTTTAAGAGTAAAGTCTTCACTGTGCAGATAATTAAGGCAATGTAAGTAATGTAAGCTGAAGAGGAAACCCTTGTGTCTGAATCGATGCAATTAAAAGGAGGCAATAAAATCTCACAAGTAACTACAATTCCAATAGGTATATTTGGTGTCTGTCCACTTAAGAGGTGCTCACTTCCTAATGTCTTCTTTGTTTTCTACAACTAGAAATTCTGGGAAACAAAATTCTCATTTTATTGAGACTGAATAGGTATCTGCAGAAGGTTTATTCTTGCTCTATACCTTTGGTCAAAATCATGTTTCCTTGAATATAATTTCTACTGTATATGTGACTGGCACATCAATTGCCTAGTAGTCCTGACTAGTGTTTTTCTTATATTTTGGTAGTTCCTAACTCTTATCCCTGTCAGCCTACAAAAATAATATTGTCATAAAGGAGCAATGTGACTGTATCCATAAAAACCCAAGAACGAATACTGTTCTAGCAAAACAAATGACATGTATATTTTATTTTCTTTCTCATTTATGAAGATATACACTGATAAAAAAAAAGCTCACAGAATGCAGGGCCCTACTATTTTGGTAGATAATGAAGCTCTCCATTAGCCCACAATTTCACTAGATGTGACTTTCCCATTTATACAAAATTTCCTTTCTCTAATTTGTTAGAGAATTTAGAAAATAAGGTTTTGGAGTACAGATTCTCAATTAATTGGTTGAAATTAATAATAGTACAATTTGGGAATCTATTAACTAGTAACGAGAGATTATACTTTCCACAAATATACTAACAATTTTTCATTTTAAAGGTTATAGGGTTTTCACATTTACACCAGCTTTTTTTCAGCAGAAGTGACATGACATTTTCCTTTCTGCTTGAAGAAATTCCTGATAGTTGCATATGACTAAAAGAATCAGCGTCCCCAACATTTCTTAAAGCAATGACTATCGATTATTCTTCTCCTGGTGCAGCTCAAGTTCAGTGCCATTCATTGGCTGTACTGCACACATGAGGTATTTCCTTATACAGGTTCCTGATTTTTTTAATAAGAATTTTGCATTTTGGTAGTCAATGAGACTTTTTCAGATAATTAATGAATATTCTTGCTCACAAATTAAACTTAATCAGTTCTGGAGAAATCCAGAACAACTTTTTGTGTGTGAAAGCATGGTGCATATTTTACATGATAAAGTGATACTCTTCTAACCCCTCATCTTTCTGTAGATATTAAGTGCTGACTGTCTTCACTTTTCTGAAAAGGACCTCTCTGATTTATAATACTCCACTTACTAATTTATCTGTAAAGGCCAATTAGCTGACTGAAGTGCTCAAATGAGTCAGTAGTAAAATGGCCATTGCAGCAAGGACTTTGCCACTATCAAAGTAAATCATTTCTCCCTTTTAATAAGACTCAAAAAAATTATTTCACCTGTCCATTGCCTATGCCTCCTTCACTGACTCAGATTCAGTGTTCTAAAGGCCAATTAAAGTTATGTTTGCTGAAATACATTTCAACACGATTTAGCAGGATGCAGTAAGTGGAGAAAATGAAAAAAACAAGGAAGAGGTTTGGATTAACTGAGTACAACCTTTGCAGTGGACTCAGACTTTAGAAATTATTTTTATCTAGAAAAAGATAAACTAAAAACATAATTTCATAATAAAATTAACAGAAATTAAGGTTACACTACTGATTTTCCCAGCATGAACACTGTTAAGATAGGAGCTGTCACAGAGCTGGCTTTTTTTTTATTTTTTTACACTATTTTATCTTATATCTTGTTTAGTAGGTGGGGGACGTTGCAGATTTGTAGAGTTCACCAACAACAGTACTGGTTGTGTTACCATTTGTCATCAAAGCAATTCTCTGCCTAAAAGACACTTCATATCCTAAAGTCTGTTCCTTCCTGTGCCCTCTGCAGCTCTAGCAATCTAAATAAATCAAGGTCCCTTTACAGCAATGTGTTAGTGTGGAAGTAACCCAGAGCTTCTACCCAGCTCATCAGAGTTTACATCTTCTCATATATTTTTACCTTGCAGTTATATAGTGAGTTTGAAGGAGATGAGGGTATTATCTGAAAATTGCATACATATATTTTGTCAGGTAGCAAAATTTATATAGACCTATTATTTGTCTGAGTCCTCCACATCCATCCTGAGAATATATGCTCTCTTTAAAGTACCGTAAATTGTACTGTCCCCTAAATCACCTTGGAGACTTCTGACAAAATTAATAGGATTAAAGCTATCATGAGTTTTCCAAAGTACTTGTCTTTCTAAAAATCGTAATGCTGGTTTTATTTTATTTTTATGACAATGCAAAATAATTATTGATTTATCCAAAGGTAGCAAAGAGTCTTTCTTAAAGTGTTGGAAGGCATTCTGAGTTGGAATGATGAAGTGCCTAACAGCCCATATTCTACAGCAAAAAGTAGATCTCTGTCATTAAAATATATGTAACAGTCAGGCTTTTGCTAACATGTCTTTCATTTTAGAATGTATTATTTATTCAATAAACTTGATTTTCATTGCCTCTTTTATTATCTTCTTCCTTTTCTATTGTTCCAGGATATTTTGTAGCCATTTGTATTCAAAACTGAATGTTAAGAATGTAGAGTATTTCCTGGTAGATGAGAGGTTTAAAAAGTCCAAAGAAATTCATAGCAAATGGCAGCATATAACTGATGAAGGCTTACTGGTTGTTTTATTTACCAAAGTTGTGTGGTATTGTAGGCCTGGTACTTCATCAAGTAGATGTCTTAAATTTAAAGATGCAGTTGTCTCCTCTTTAAATTGGACACTTCTAGTATTGCAGTTACTGAACATAGCTTAGCTATTTAGTCTTTGAATTGTTATTTTAATGCATTGAAGTATAACCATAATAGAATCATTTCATACCCCTGTTAAAATCATGGAATGAAGCTGAAAGAAAGTAACAGGATCATCCAGGATCATTAATAATGGTAAAGAGTGACCAGAATGAGAACAGGATGGAAGAGCATCTCAGGACATAACTGCATAAGGAAATGGTAAGGGAAAAAAATTAGGGAAACACCATGGAGCACTAGGAAAGTTAAGCTCTAGGTAAAAGTTGTATAATGGTGGTCCTTATTCCATTTCCAATAAAGCCTCTAAACAGCATACTTAACCTGGCTAGAACAAAAGTCTTTGCCATTGAGCTAGAGACACTCAAAAATACAAAAATATTTGTTTGACACCTTGAAAGCCAACTAGAGTATTTATCTATCCAACTCCAGTAATTGATTCCATAGCTAGGGCTGATTCTTTTCCCTGGTAGGCTGGATTTTGAGGTATGAGCTGGGGGGGAGGAATGGGGGGAGGATGTGGAGGCAGAACATTGAACAGTTTAAACACATGCTTGCCTCAGTCCTACTTAAAGCCACCACAAAACATCAAAGCCATTCCTAGCTCCTCCTTCATAGGTTTAAAAGATAATTAAGTTCTTTCCTTGGTATCTTCAGCTTGCTGAGTACCACTTGAGTTAAAAAGTAAGGAAACAGTCTAATAATGTACACACTGAAGTGCACTTAGCTATTCATAGCTCATATATCTTTCTGAGAAGAGAGGTTTAGTGGCTCAAAATCCTAGGCCAAGTTCAAAATCTCTTCCATTCCTCCTGTGCAGTAAACAACAACACATCTGCAGACATGCACTCTCACACATGGTGGCTGGGAAGTGTCTTTTGTGCTGGAAAAAAGCTGTATTAACAGTTAGACAGAAAATTAGAATATAATTTCCCAAGGAATGAGTATGGCTTCCTGATTTCAAAAGGCCAATCAGGAGGATGCCTTTATGAGCAAAGAAATTCATCTATCACATGGTCTTCCACTTACTGATGGTAAGATGGGAAAATTAACTGAATGGACTCACAGCTGCACTAATACCCAAAAACAAAGGTAGTTTTCTGCTCCAAAGATTTAACTCAGCATGTATTCAATCAAGATTGTATTCTTCTATCTTAGTAATTAGATTGAAGATAAAATGTACTTTCTTCTCACATTTCTGCTCTCTTTGTACAAATAAAAATGCTATCCTCTGCTACACTTCATCTGCAGTTCATAGTTAGTTTTGAAAGCTTAATAAACAAATTTTTATAGAATAAATTACTCTGATGCATTTCATGGAAAAATGCTAGCATGAAAGCGAATGAGACTGTATTATTTTGCAGACCTTATTTTTTTTCCAAAAAAGGAAATCGTTACAAATTAAATTAGTTGTAACAAAACATGTCAAAAAGAAACAATTTAAAAAAAAAAACCACGCACAAAACCAACCCTAAGAGTTCAGAAGTCGGTTGCAAGTAGAAATTTATCTTACAGATGAAATGAGGACCTCCTTACAAAAGATGCCTCTGCTATCAGTTTAAAATGATCACAGTCCCTCACTGGTACCTGCAGCCCAGATTCATAGCAGCTACTAGAGTCGTACTGAAATCTGCTGATATAAAGCACAAGATAAAAAAAATATAGCCAGCAGTCTGAAATACCTTATCTACAGGGCACTAGTGATGCACTTAGGAAAAATTACTACAAAGGACCTAGCACCTAACTCTTTACAAGGCATCTGCGTGACACATTAAAAAAAGGAAAAAAAGAAGTCAACATATAAGACTTCGAATCTATTTTGCATGTGATAAAAGGCTGTTTTTTACTTGTGTTTTCAGTGTGGCAGAGGTAACAAAACCAACATGTCTTGAGGTATGGAGACCAATTTCAGCAATATCTGAGGATCACTGAAATACTCCTGAGGCTATTAGGCTTCAATCAACAGACTACTGGGAGTCAATAAATAATTTTCAAGAGAGTAATGAATTTATTTCTAAAACCCACAGCAGCTTCAGTAGGTTTTAGTGAACTTTAGACTTTGTGAAAAACGGACTGGAAAATCTTCTTAATGGAAATGATTAGCCAGTCTGTAGCCAGTCTGCAGCAATAGAAGCCTCAGTTCATCAAGATGTTGTTCTGGTTTTGACTGGGTCAGAGTTCCTTTTCTTTTCAGTAGCTGGTACAATGCAGTGCTCTGGATTCAGGGGGAGAATACTGGTGGTAGCACACAGATGTTATGGCTGCTGCTCAGTAGTGCTTAGCCTGAGGCAAGGAGTTTTCAGCTAATGAGGAGGTACACAAAAATCTGGGAGAGCTCATGACCAGGAAAGATGACCCAAACTGTCCAAAAGGATGTTCCATACCATAATACATCATTACCAGTATATAAACTGTGGGGAGTTAACATGAAGGGGGATGATCACTGCTGGGGGGAGGCTGGGCTTTCATCAGAGGGTGGTGAGTAATAGTAGTCTGCACCACTTGTTCCTCTTGGGTTTTGTCTCCTTTCCCACTCCTTTTTATCAAAATTATTAGTGCTAGAAGTATCATTTTTATATTTCACTTTTCCATAATTATTAAACTTGAGTTTTCTTTTCTTTCCTGATTGTCTTCCCCATCCCACCATGGGGGCAGAAGGGAAGTGAGTGAGCAGCTGTGTGGTACTTGGCTGCCAGCTGGGGTTAAACCATGACAGATGCACAAGCAAAAGCTTGGAGATAAGCGAGTTGCATCTTTTTTGATCTGATATAAACTCCAGTTCTCAAGTGATAGAAACAACAGTTAAGGTTTCAGGGAGGCGTAACACATTAAGATCTTCATCTTAAATCATTTTGCAAGTGCAATGAGAAAGAATGTTCTGTTGGAAAGAGCATGATTGCTGAAGGGTGATATACTTCATCAAAGGGTGTGTTACAGGAGATGATTTCAAACATGGAGAGAAATTAGGACTGACAAGCTAAATAGTTCTGACATTTCTGTGTGTGGGCAGGGTCTATTCTGGTACAGTTTTTACCACTGGAACTCTGCAACAGCCCTGGTTGCCAGCCAAAATTCACAATCCCTTGAAATAGAAGCAGTAGGCAAAGACCCATTTCTTGGACCATTTCCATATTGGTTTTTTTTTGTTTTTTTTTTGGCTAATAGTAGAATTTGCACTTTAGCCAGCTGGATGGGATCTTAAAAACTCTTAAAATTTGCATAGAAATTCAGCACAACTAAAAGGTATCTGAGATCAAAAAGCCTACCAATTCAAAATCCCACCCATCCATCTGCATTTTTTGCTATGTCCATTATGCTAATTTCAAATGCTTTCAACAAAAAAGATATAATTTTAGCCTAGTGAAAACTATTCCCTGAGAAACAATGGAAGCATCACATATATCCAATAACAGAACTTAGAGGTAAGGGAATGTTATTGAATTGGAAGAAGCTTCATATCTTATTCCGATAGAACTAGATAAAAGGGATAATTTAAAGTGTATTGTATAACACTGAGCTTTTGACTTCATGGACATTCTTTGTTTTTCCTGTGTAACATATTTCAGATAACTGCATTAGCATAAGAAAGCTATCTTAGCAATGCAAAGACATCTGTCATTATTCTAAAGTACACGGCTGATGATGGTGTTTACCAAAAAGTTGTCCAAATTTCCCTAGTAAAGACCTATTTTTACTTTCTCACCCCATTATGAACTTTGAAATCACTTAGGCTTAACTGTTCTGTGATCCAAATGCCTCTGTCAAGTGAACTGTGTCTGCATGTGGAAGGAAAGCTTCAGACCAATTGATGTCAATGGGCTTGTCTTGAAAAGCTGACCAAAAGCAAATAATTCTCTCTTTAAGTCTCCCACACTGTGCTTTGTTACTGAGCTCAATTTACATATACTTTCCCCTCAGTGTCAGAGTGGTGGATAAGATTTAATTAAATCTTTCTTAACCACAAGTTATCACTTCACAATGTATCAGAAAATGGTCTGGGGAGGAAGGGATCTTAAAGATGATCTAGTTCTGACCCACCTCCCATGGACAGAGACACCTTTCACTAGAGCAGGTTGCTCAAACCCCATCCAACCTGGCATTGAAGACTACTGCAAATAGAGTCAGAAATTACATCTACTTGTTGTAGCTGTTACCAGGTTGAGGGAAGGAGTGAAAAGAGACAAACCCACACACAAAACTTGAATATCATTGAGATCCTGCTGGATTTGGGTAGCTTAGCAAATTGTGGCTGCATCTGTCAAAGAATTTCTATGGATTTTCATTTTCTTATGTCTCTAGACCATGCTGTATCAGGGTTTGACAGGTATTTGCTATGCCACTGCCTTAAATCCTTAAAACCAGACAGCTATTTCCATCATCTGTAAAGAAACAGCATGGCAGAGATGAAAAAATGGGACAAGGACCCTGGGTGAGAGGTCGGGACTGAGACTTTGGGAAGTGCTATTGAGGGAGAAGACCTGATACGCACAAATGTTGTTGTCAGGAGTCTGGGGGGTGCACAGGGAGCTGGGAGGGGACACATACTGGACAGTTAAACCCACCTGACCATGGGTTATTTAAAATCATATGGCATCATGCTTAGCAAGAAAAACAGGAGAAGAATCACAGAATAACAGAATAAATTAGGTTGGAAAACACCTCTGAGATCATTGAGTCCAACCTATGAATAAACACAACTATGTCAATTAGATTATCTCACCAAGTTCCACATCCATTCTTTCCTAAAAAAATCCATGACAATTTTTCCACCTCCCTGGGCAGTCCATTCCAATGTCTAATCACCCTTTCTATGAGGAATTTTCTCCTGACAGACAACCTGAACCTCTCCTGGCACAACTTGAGGCCATTTCCTCTCTGGCTGGTTGCCTGGGAGGAGCCCCCAGTTCTACCTGGATACAAGCTCCTTTCAGGCAGCTGAAGGGTGTGCTAAGGGCTGCCCTGAGCCTCCTCCTTGCCTAAGCACACCCTCAGCTGCTCCTCATAAAACTTGTGCTTCACACCATTCACCAGCTTCATTGCCTTTCTCTGGACTTACTCCAACACCTCAATGTCCTTCCTGAAATGAGGCAGGAAGGAGAGGATATTTAGAGTGATGGTATTTGTCTTTCCAAGTAACTGTTAGGCATGATAGAGCCCTGCTTTCCTGGGGATGGCTGAACACCTGCCTGTCCGTGGGAAGTCTAGAGAGAATTCCTTGTTTTGCTTGCACAGGTCTCTTTTGCTTTACCCATCAAACTGTCTTTATCTCAACCCACAAGTTTTCTCCCTTTTACCCCTCCAGTTCTCTTCCCCATCCCACCAGGGGTAAACTGGTTTGGTTAGTGGCTAGGGTTAAACAAAGGCATCTTCAATTTACTATCATTTTTCCTGTTTCTCTTTTATGTTTCTCATGTCATGTGTGTGTCCATATTCTTACATGGAAAAGACCTACACGAGTAACTGTGATATTTGGTATGACTGAGGTATGCTCTCTACTCAAAGCAGTGATTCAGCCCTTTTGTTAGTCTCCAAAAAATATTCAGCTTTCATTTTCAGCACCAGAATGAGTTGGTGAAATTAGTTAATAGCTGTACCTTATGACTAATTTTGGGAAAAAAGCCCTATCACAGTTTCACCTTTCCTTCTAGTGATATTATTAATAATCACAGATTTAACTCTTATTGAAAATCTTATTCCCAGGTTTAACTAAGGTGTTAGCAATTATTTGCTTATATTATTACAACACTATGAGCAGGCTCACAATCATTTTTAAAAGGACACCCAGGCACTCATCTTTCTTCTACTCATGATTTGCACCAGCAAGTTCTTTGTTGTGATGATTCAGTAATAAGGCAGAGACTGACACGTGTCAGGAGTTCTTATCAATCCTTGGTTTCTCCCATTGGCCATTCCAGGCTTTGGCTTCATGTTACCATGAAAAATGTTTTCCAAAACTGGTAATTATGCTTCTCTAGCTGATGCAAGTCAACCAAACAGCAGCGTTAGGGACAAAAAGGCTTTGGAAGGTATATTTAATGAAAAAATAAAAAAGCTTGTTTGTTTGCTTTTGAGAAAGATTTAAGGATTATTTTTTTCATTAAAAATAACTCAATATTTTCTTAGGATTTAATTCAGGATTAGTGTTTATTTATGAAAACTACTATTTTGTAGGAACTATAATTTCCAAAAAATAGTATTATATTTGAATGGAATTAAAGTTGATAGAATATAAGTAACAAAATAAAAAGAATAATTTTCTCATAGTCAAGTTATTTTATATCTGGGAAACCAGACTTACATTTAAAATGTAAAGAAACCATGAGCTCCAGAAAAAAAAAATCTTAATCAAATACTAGGTAAAAAATATAGAAATTAATGGGTTTTGCATGTCCTAATATCTAAATCTACACTAAGACCTTTTTCATCCATCCCTCACATGACTTTAATTATTATTATAAAAATATCTCTGAACTAAACTTATATACTGGGGGAAAGTGAAATATTCAATGACTATTTTATATTAATGTTAATGTGAGTTGAGCTAGAGTGTTTTCAACTCAGAATAGATTTGACTTTGCTTTAAGATTATGATTTTTCAAAAAAGTAATTTATAAATCCTAGTTGTTCCAATAGAAATAAGAAAAAAAGTCTTAAATTTAAAAATACTTTTTTACAATCTCACAAGCATCCACACTAAGTGAAGATTTATCAAGAAAGCATTATACATGAAAAAATTTACATAATTTGGTAAAAGCAACATTTTATGTACATCCTAGCATTTAAGGACTTTTTCCAGTTCTTTCTTTTCATCCTATTTAGAATAGTCCATCTCATTTTCTGTTAATACTTTTAAACACGTTGGTAAACAAAATATTGCAATGTCAGGTAATATAGGATTGAAAAACAAATAAATTTCATTTTGAAGTTCACAACTATGCAGAGTAAAGACAATTCTGCTCATCCTAGGAGTATTCACAGAATTAATTGGAGAACACCTAAATTTTGATATCAGTATGATTAATATTTTAATGTTAAGGGTTTCTTCAGTAGAATTTTTACACTGAGATTATTTATACTGTAAGTAGGAATATTTTTTAACATTGTGTCTTCCTACACTATTTACAGAACTGACAGAGAAACTAAACTATTCTGTATGAAAAGGGAAAAAAACCCAAAATTTGTCAAAAATCAAATATCATAACAAAGAAAAGATAAAGTTCCTCAATTAGAAAATTTCAGAAATCATTAGGCAAATAAAAAATTAACAGAGCTAGATATTTCCATCAGTTTATAAGAGCTAGAGATACAGCCTTCAAAGAGCAACAAACTCAACATACTGTACATCACAAACTTCAACAGACCACACACAGAGACCCCAAAAGCCCTTCAATGTTAGTTTTATTCTTCATGTGTCAAGATCTGCCATCTGTCTTAAACTGCATGCATTCTCTCCTTCGGTAAAATCAAAACTAGGTGGCAAAATAATAGTGCAGAACCCTCCTCTCCACTGCTTTCTACAGCCACATCCAAAGGACCCTTAAACTCAACAGAAACCTACAAGCCCAGATAAATAAAACGATTACCATGTTTTGACAGTTCCTTGTCACACATGTAAAAAAACACTATTCTTTTCAGCTATGAGGAAAAAGAGAGAAATAAATCTTCATGTCACCTACCATGCAAGGGCAGAGCCTGTATCTATTCTTTCCTCTTAATCTGAACTAATTGACTCCAGGTGCCCCTCTGCAGGAGTGGTGCTGGGAAGAATCACTGGTTTAAGGGTTTTGACAGGTCCTGTATAACAGCACAGTGTTCAAACATTTCTGTGTCTTAGTCTTAGCAGGTTATTCTTCAGAATGTTTTTGCCTGCTGAAGCACTGAAAGACACTATTTTCACTTTTGAGACAAAAAATGGGGTAGCTATTTCCTTAGAGGAAAAGCGTAAGATGAATCAGGCTACATTTCAACACAAGCTTGTGGAATCTTAAGAACATTTGCATGGGAAATCTACCAGTGTGTTAGAAGGAAAAATAAAGCATAGGAAATAAATCCCTCTATAGATATCCAATGAATTCAGACCTCCTGTTACTGTGTTGTTCCACCCCATAACCAAGCTTTATACTCCTCCAGGAGTAGCGCAGCTTGATTTCTGTTATGGCAATGCAGTAGCAAGTTCCAATGTTTGAAAGTGACTCAGTGACTTAGGACTCCTTTTCCAAATTACCACTCAGAAATGGAATGCCTTTTTGAAAGTACAAAAAAGAAATTGCTGATATAAACCATATATATATCTATATATAGATATATAAGTTTTTATATATGAAAATTTTAATCACATTGAATCAGCCACATAATTAGAAAAGCTGACCCTGCATATTTTTGTAACTTCAACCTTAGTCCAGATATACTTTTAAACTGAGATATTAATAAAACACAAAATCAACCTTGAGACTGTCTAGACCATACATATAAACATTTTGAGTTTAGCCACTATCTGTAGTTTCAGACTGCAGCTTTGCTGATAGGCTAGAGCTCTAGGGACTCATGTCTGTCAAGGATCCTCCTTCTGCACAAAATTTACTCCACTTAATTTTTAGCAGCTGGAGATTAGAAAAAAGCAATTATCACTCACAGCCATGGCTGGCAGAGAAACAGATTGGGGTGACATGGCCAGATGATTATATTACTTAGAGACAAGGACATTTTTTTTTTTTCCTGACAGTATTTCAAGAACTTGTTCAGACCTAAAGAGGTGAGAAAATTATGGAACTCAAACAAGTGCAAGTATCTCTCCAGAACCCTCAGAGCTTTGGTCCACTGTTCTGGCATCTCATTTAACTATAGCACAGCCAAAAGATCAGGAGGAAAAGAAAAAAATCAGACTGTATCTTTAAAATTTGTAGGTTCTACCACTGTCCACACAAAGCAGGTGATAAATTCCCTAAACATTTATTTTGCATGCACTAAAGTGATATATCTCAGTCTGTTTTTCAGCAAAAGGTCTCCCTAAGACAACTAAAGCAAACCACCAAATCCAAACAAATGTAGAGGTATGGTCATTTCTTAGCCCCTAAGCTCTCATTCAACCTACAACCACTTTCTATACCTTTGAACAACTATTCTCAAATCTTATATATTGAATTATAATAATAAAGCAACAATGAAGGAAAACTTTTGAACTTTGAAAATAGACTTGAGAAAATACTTAAGGAAAATTCCAAACTGATAATACTCAAAATGTATAGTGAAAAGCCAAGAATACATCATTATATGGGGAGTTTCAGGAGAAAATCTTCTGTGTAAAGAGAGTCGGACAATAGAAACTTGGAAAGCTAACCTTTAAAAAAAATTACCAATTTTCCCATGTCATGATGCCATGCAACAACAAAAAAAGTAATAGAATAGTAAAACAATCCCAGTCTCTCTAAAGCAGGTCCCAAAATCTTTCACTTACAAACCCTTGACTAAGCCAAATGGAATAATTTGTTATTTAAAAGAAAAAGTAATAAATTGGATTTTATGCTGGGAGAACAACCTAATAAAGGTGATGTTGGATGCTGATAATGAGACTTTACCAGGAAATCTGGAGATTAGTTTATTGCTTTCCTACATGTTATTTGAGTTCAGATCCTATTTATAAATGCAGGCACATTCTCAGTTAGGTCATTCCAATTACTAGGTATATAATTCAGCACCTGGATCAATTCTAGCAAGCCGAAGATGATGCACTTGACGAGATCCTATTTGCTGAACAATAGGTGGATAGAAGCTTCCTTAATAAAAGAAATAGAAAAAACCTGTGAGCAAGTAAGACAAAGTGGAAAGTTGCTCTAGAAATGCAGGCCTGTTTGCTGTGGCACGATGAGTCCCAGCCCAGCATTTGCATGGTGGAGCATTACTTACAAATGGAACTGTCAAAATTTGGTTTTCATTGTACAGGATGACAAATGTAGTCCTTATGGGAGAAACTTCTCAGCATAATGAAATCTAATCTCTCTGGAAAGTAAAAGATTAATTCCCCATTCATTTCATTTCTCTTCAACTTCCCTCTAACTACTGCATGTTTTATAAGGGTTTCATACTTTTGTCAGACATGACCAAATATCAGGAGATAGAGGGAGAAGAGGCAGACTTGCCCATAATTTTAAACTTTTCTCCCTCCTATGCATAGCTGATTTCTTCCATTTCTGCTCTGTACCACAACGACACCCAACTGGTGGAACACAACAGGGAGTGCAAACAAGATCTGCCAGATCTATTCCAGCTGGACCCAGCTCAGTTCTCTAATTTTTTCCTACTGTGAGTTCATGCGCGTCTTCAGATATTCCTGTGCATTTAAAATATGTGACTAAAGGCACTGTACTGCAGTTACCTTTTCATCATTTCTTTGATCATTTGCTGTGGAATCAGATTTCTCCATGATGCTTTGCTTTTCCTTGTTCTCATCCCTTAAAATTACTGATGGCTTGGAACATCTTTCTGGCTGGAATTTTAAAATGGATAAAATGTATAAAATCATATCTATAGCTCACAAACTCCAGATAGATAGGTAGCCGCTTCCTTTGTGAGTTTTCTTTCATAAACATGAATTTTGAATCTGCTGATAGAGCTCCGCGTCTAACACTACACAGCCAAAGCATAAAGTTTCTCAGCTTGTTTACCCTCTAATTTCTACACCATGTTATTTCTGCTCTTGTGCATCTTAGCAACATCTGTGATGGTGAGAAATGAGCATAACGTGCAAGATAACTAAAAAGTTGAAAGTCATTGTAATCATATCGAAATGATTCTAAATTAAGAAGACGGAGTACAGACTTACTTTTATATCTGTAAGGAAAGATGAAGATTACACTGAGACCGGTACTTAATGCTGTCTTCATTTGCTCTTGTTCAGCATGAGTTCACTTTTCAGAAAGCCCCTCTGTGTCTGTGGGAGTGTGTGCAAACTTCAGTACTGGTATTTGTAGAAACAAACAGGTGTTGGCTTGTCAAGTCAGTTATAATATCCATAATAACTAGTTTGCACAAACCAACATGCTTGTGTGAGGTAAACAGATGGCATCACATTTTCCCTCATGATGCAAGCACTTTTTAAAAGCTTTTGCAAATATTGCTTAAGGATAGTTAACAGTGTCAAATGCAAACATATTTAGCACCTCTCTTCATTTCTGTATCAAGGTATGGGTGCATTTGGTATTTCTCTATCCATATTTGAATGCCTCAAGATATATATGTTATCTTTCTGATACTATGCTTGATTATAACTAGGCAGTCTTTAATTCAGAGGAACTTTTCTCATTAGTGGTAAGAAGATTACCTCTCTATTAAAGTTTTTTGTTTTTATCAGAAGCTTTCTCCATATTTCAAAATTCTGCCACTGCAGCTTGGATCTTCCAAGTACACAGCAGGCAATGCTTTCACCTTGATACAGCTCATGTGCTTGAGGGGGAAGCACATGCTTACATGTTTGTAGAATACTGTGAACAAAACCTCAGAGTTCTGCAAACATTGTGTAAATTCTATGCATTTATATTGATTTTTCCTACAAGTCTCAGATCAAATTAAGACATCAAAAATCTAATTAATTAATAATTTCTCTGGATGGGAAATTATTTCATTTAATTACCTAAATGACGACTGAATATTATTTATTGACTGTCTCAGGACACAAGTCATAGTAATTTCTATTCCTTCTGCTCCCTTCATTTGATTTTCTTTGCACAAAAGGGACAAGTATTCTGTTTAATCACCTGTAGGAGCCTCTGTCAGAACCAGTAGTGCAGTATGCAAAGCCAGTGTACAACACCACAAAAAATAACCAGCTGACATATTTGGTAGGATTCACCTCACTTAATTCTACCTTCCTTCAAATAAGCTAATTTGCTAACCTGGCTTCACCTCAATAAGGAGAGAGAGACATTGGATACAGAACTCATGTTACTTTATTTAGATTCACTTTCACCTGAAAAGACAGGATATTGATTACATTGACTATAAAGTGTAACTAGGACAATTAACTCCTGATGTAGACACTAGTTCTCTGATCAGAAGAGCTTACTATTTAATTTGGAAGTTAGATTCAAGCCATTGCTGCTAATCCATAGGCTGCCAAAGTAAGGGAGAGATCCTACAGTGCTGATCCCTGACTCTATACACATTGTACTTGGAAACTGTGTTTGGAAACATAAAAAAATTACCAGAACAGTTTTTTCTAAGACCACATTAAGAAATACAGAGCAAGACTAAAGATGTACCATCAGGATACAATATTTTGGCAAAGCTGTATCTTCATAATGAAGATATGGATGGAAAGACTTTAAAGAAGAAACAGAATCCTCCTTCCATCCACTTCTCTCACAGCTCCATGGAGAAAAGCAGTACAGTCAAGGAATATTATGAAGTAAAAGAGCAGAAGAATGAGCAGCTGAGGGCCCCACAGCTGATGGATGGCATGTCCTGGCACAGGGTGCATCTGCAAAGCACAGTGCTCTATGTGCATTTCACTTCCCCTGGCTTCCTTTAAAAATAAAAAGGCAGGACAAATTCAAGGCAGGGGGGAAAAAAGTATTTGCAAACAGAAGTGATATATTTAGAGGAACACAAGGTCTCTGTGTAGAATTCAAAATGCTCAGCATTTAATAGATATAGAGATTCAATGTCAAATGAAGAGTCCAAAACAAATGGTGACATAAAATAAAAATCAAACACCTAGACTACCGATAAATCAATTGATTTTTAAAAATATGATTCAGATTTCTTTCTCTTTCATTGTGGCAGAAAACAAAAATGAAAAATAAAAAAATTTATATTGCAGTTTTAAAAAACTGTGAACACACTGTCTGAAAGCACTATTTACTCTTCTTTAGTGAATTTATAACTGAGAAGCCATTGACAATAATGTTATGAGCTCAAACTATAGTACTGCTTAATTTTGATGAACCCTGGTGAGTAATCAAAGTTTTAGACATTTCCTTCTCATAGCATTAGCATTCAGGACAGTAATAAAAGGCAAGTCAGGAAGAAAAACAAGGGAAGAATGAATATTAGCAAAGTTACTGTGAAGGACAGGAGGAAAACCTTACTACAGAAGGAAACCTGCTGGCAATTCCTGTACCTAATTCAATGTTCAGGTACAAGTCATACTGCAGGGTCTTGGCAATGAGTCCTTTGTAACTGTACCCACTATGAAACTCTATCATGAAGTTTTGTTATTTTATGTTTAGTGATGAACTATTAAGAAAAAAAGACTCAGAAACAATTAGATCAGACTATAATTTCAGCATTTTTGAGATTTTTTTATGGAGCCCTATTTCTCTCTTTAAAAAATATATTGATAAGCCATATTGAGAAGCAAATTCCTTTAAAGTGGAATATAACTGAAGATCAGAGTGTAGTAGCAAATTTTGTGCACCTCTCAGAAAACCAAAAATGGCATCCACTGTCCTGTATGAAACTCTGCTTCTGTTTGATGTATACAGTTCTGAAAAGTTACCAGTGTAAATTATTGCTCTTATGATAACATATTCAAACTCTCTTTAGTTAAACAGGTGGACTGAAATAGAGGGAAAATTCCCCATCAATACAGCACTGATGCCAAAGAACAAAAATTCTGAACAGTTAACAGAACTGAGAAAAGAGTACAAGAAGGGAAGGGACCACACATATGCCACATTATTTGATCATTTTAACATGGAGATGAGAAACCTTTACTGACAATTGTTTATCTCAGAAAGGATTTGAACAGCCAGCTTAATGCAGGACTCACAAGTAGCTTTGCTAGTACGAATTAACAAGGCCCTTGATTTTGTGACATTTGATGTCTACATTTAGAGGACTATAAGTGTTATTAACATCAGTTCCCTGAATAAAAATATGTAGATACAAAGATAATACAGAATTATTCTGGAAAAATATTCTCATGGAACACTAAATATGATGTAATGGAGAGGAAAAAAAGACTGAGAACGTTTCAGGACTACAAGACAGATTGCTCACTAACAGATAATTACAGAATAATGATGTAATATTAGTTTGATTTTCAGGCAAGGATTACTAGAAAAAAAGCAAAAAAATCTGCATAAAATCAAATTCATAGAATAGTTCAGGTTGGGAAGGGGCCTACTGAGATCATCTAACTCCTACTCAAGCAGGGTCACATAGAACTGGCTACCCAGAACCATGTCCAGTTGGTCTCCTGGCAATATGCAGCAGTGCTTGGTCACCCTCAAAGTTTCTTTCTTGTGTTTGCATGGAATTTCATATTTTTTCACTGATGCCCTTTGATTCAGGTCCTGTCAGTGGGCACTGGTAAAAAGATCCTGATTTCCTTGTCTTCATTTGCTACCACAAGAAGGGAATACACACAGATAAGGTCCCCTCTTGAGCCTTCCCTTCTCCAGGCTGTGCAGTCACAGCTCTCAAGCTCTACAGGAAAAAGATGCTTCAGTCTCTTAATTGTCATGTCTTAATCGTCATGTGACCCTTTGTCAGACTCACTTCAGTAAATCCATATCACCATGTATTGGTGATTCCAGTAAATCCAAATTAGTCCAAATGTGTTAGTGTATTGCTTTATAGAATGTTGCAGAAAAAAAATATACAAAATCTACAAAAAAATATACAAAAATATCCAAAATAAATGAGAAGAAAATCTTCAAGAGGATTTTGCATGTTGCAAAAGTTCATTTTTTTTTTGTATTTGTATTTGATCTCATTCTGGTCAATGAAAGACTTAGTAGACACCAAAAGCAGAAGGAAGCTTGCTGCAACATGCAAAAAGAGGGCAAATCAGTGAAGAAAAGAAAACCAAGCGAATCATTCACTCATGACTTACTTGTTTCCTACGGATGTAAGGCCACACTGATACCAAAGAATGCAGTAAGACAGTGCTACAGAAGCAGAAGCTGTCAGCACAGTAAAGGCACCTTGTGAAAAAGAGGAAATCAAGCAATTCACAGCAACAACAATCTGTGGACAATCTGTGGGAATATTCATCAAAGTATGTTGAACAGATAATCTGGAGTGAGCATGCACAAGGTAAAAATAGGCGACAAAGCTGTTCAAACATTACCTGACTTCTCCTTTTACAGTTTCCTCACATAATATTTATTTTCTCATCTTTCTGCTCTGGGTTTCTTCCATGACTGAAATGAGCAGACATGCATATTGAGGCTCACCATATGTGCTCTGGCTCTTTTCTATGACTGTGTTGGATGCTGTTCTACTGAAACAGGGACTTAAGATGCCTGCAAGCCCAGATCTTGCTTTAATTTCTCAGCATAACTCTAGATGTGCCCACAAGCCACCCTCTGGATCACACTGTTCTTCAGAGTACCTGTTCCTTATTTTGGCCTTCATACCCATTCACAGTATGCTGACAGACCCACAGAGAGGTTTTACACAAATGCTGTCCTTGGGCAACACTTCACTAGGGACAACCTACCACTCACCCCAATGTTCCACAGAATTTGTGAGTAGTATTGAAATAGCATGAAGATCTCCAGTCTCTTCTGCTGCATACTGCTTCTAGTGCCCATGGAGATTCAAGCTTTGTGGTTTTCTTAACCCTAAATCTAGGCACCACACTAATAATAATAAGTGGAGAAGCAAAAGAAGTCATTTGTCAGGCTGAGATTGCCAGCAGGTATGTGGTGCCAAGGAGAAAGATGTGGAGGGAGCAATGCTGTGGCAGTGCCACGCTCCCAATGGCTTGCCTTTTGTAATTGTAGTGTCCCTGGAACTCTGGGCTTTGTGGTTTTTTCAACCCTAACCCCAAACATAACACTGACCCTAAGCAGAGCATTAAACACAGCCATTGGTGAGGCAGTGGGGCCAAGGCATTGCTCCCTCCTGACCTTTCTCCTCAGCAGCACCCATGTCCTGGGTACCTCAAACTCACAAATGCCTCCTTTTAACTGCTGAGATCTCAGCCTGACACATTCTCCACACTTCTCCTCTACTCCAGTGCAAAGTTTAGAGGTTCAAAGGCACTGCTGTGGGAAGTCTCACACCTTTTGCAGAATGTGAGGTAAAAGCTGTATCTTCTCAAGACACGTAAAAACCTAAGTGATTTCTTTACTACTTTTAGTTCATTAATTTCTTTTCCTCTTACAATTTGTAATTGGTAGAAGGTCATTCTTTTCATACTGGGGTTAGAGTTTACAGAGGATAAATGTAAGTAGTGATATAAATTACATCAATTAGTTCACTGATTTTTGTGTTGCTTCATACCTATTGAAGAGCTATATCATTATTTTGGTTTCTCTCTCCCATCTACAATAATTTTAAATAATACTTTCAATTACAACTTTCAGTTACAAGTCTTCCCAAACTTTTCTTTCTTTTCTGTCATATAACCACAACACAATCCTTTTGGTCCTATCTGCAAAATTTTGCAAACAGCAAAAATATACTCTCAAGCAGCTCATCCACAAAGCACCTCTCTCTGATGTTACTGCAATTTTCCATCTCATATGTTTGTTTATTTTCTCACTTGCTGGAATTTTGAATTTCTCAACCAGACACATTGGCACAATTATTTTTACCCTATTTTATGCACCCTGCTGAGTATGTCTACAGGCTCACAGTCAAACGTCTGCTTCCTCAGCAGCTGATAATCTTCTAAGCTCTGTGGGACTTGTTTACTAGTCTGTGCCAAAGGGGCACAGTGTTCTTTGAGTGGCTCTCATAGAGAGATGTTGAATTTTTTACCAAGAGGAAAATCAGCAATGAACAGAAGCAAGGATAAATTTTCTTTTACTTAATTAACTCAGAAAACTACATTTTCATACAGTGTCCCATTTACTCAAGTCTGCTATAGTAAAGACATAAACTTCATAATTATTTGGGATATTGCTTTAACTAAAGCATAAACTTCCAATCAGAACCTAAGAAAATTAAAAGGGTACTTTGGTTCTTTCTTAAAATATCACAGTTAAAATACTGGTAGATTGTGGCAGATGCACAGCATAGGTGCATAAAGCCACCATAACTAAGTGCTTAGTCATGCCAAGCTTGTGGTCACCTTATATCTATGTTTAAAATGAAACTCTATCTATATATTTGCTGTTGAATCAGACCATGGCTTCTTTTTTTCTTAAGAAGTGATCTACCCTATGGCATAATTAAGATGAAACAAATAGGGTTTTCCTCTCTGCACTCCCTTGTGCACAGAAGACATCTTGTCCCACTAGACAACCAAACCTAATTGCACTTATCTGTCCATTTCTGATTCAGCCCCTGTATGCTGGACAAATCACTTTACTTTTGCTTTTCCTGGGAAGTCTTAATAATAATACTGACTTCCACTGCAAATTGCTTTGAGATTTAATGATAGAAACAAAATAGAGAAGACAGGAATTATCACAAGATGATAATAATTCAATTGTTCACCCATCAATAAAACTTAAAAGGTAGTGCAATAACCTTAGAATCGTATGAAAATTCCTCTTTCGAAGACTGCTCTGCTGTGCATTTGCTAAACAATACACAGTGGTTTCCAACATTCATTTTTCAAGAAGAAATTATTGCTTGTCACCTGGAGGTATAGCAATTATCAGCAATGTTACTGATAAGCAATAACTTACAACAGATAATTTAAGTCCTTCTTCTGCGAAAATTGAGCATTTGTTTTAATATATTTGATTATTTTCAGCATGCTCAGATTTTCATTTTCTGAAAAGTGGAATAGCTATTAACTACTTCTGTTAAACTATCAAGGGATTGGATAAGCTCCGTGCAAAATTTAACACAATCAAATTTCAGTGAAAGGTAGAGCTCTAACAGCATCCCTCTGAGCTGCACTGCCTCATGGGGGCAAATGGAGGAATGACCCATTTCAAATTTATCACCTCAAAGTTCCTGGTGTCACAAGATTTTTTTAACCTTGCTATGTAAATCTTACTAAACATAATCCTTAGAAAATCCTTCTGGTATTGGTATCATCCCTTCAACAGCTTGCATTAAGTGAGGCAGAAAGATTAAAAAATATGTGTGCTAAATCACAGGAGTCAGCATCAGATTGTGGAGTTCCCCCTAATGGCAAAGCAGTTACACTGGGACACTCACAGCAGATACCAGGCTATCTTTCCCCCATGCCCTCCCAAAAATAAACAGGCCCCTCATTGATATTCACCTATTCAGCCTAGTTCCTTTGGTGAGTTTTGGGAATAAAGTGTAAATTAGGTATTTGGTGGAAAAGCATGCATTTTCTGATTAAGGAAAACATTTTCTCTGTAATTCTGAGCGTTGTTAATTGCCTTACTAGTCCAATGCTGAAATATAAGAAGTGGTCGTTGTTGTAACAACCATGTGACATGTTACATCTTGACAGTGTTACAGCACAGAACCAATTGATACTGGGGTTTGTTTATGTTTATCTGGGGAACAATAGAACAGTTTTTTTCTTGTATTTAACCAATATCTTCTATAGTAGCAGGAGTCTGGGAAAATTAAAAAAAAGATATGTACGAGAGAAATTTTGTGATTTCTTTTTTCCTAGAGGCTTCTCCTGGAGCCCTCACAATAACAGAGGCAGGGATACCAGGGGGTAAACAGTCAGCCAGATTTTGACATGAAAAATACAATATATACATCAGCTTCAGGAAGGATGAAAGGAATTATGCCTTGAGTACTAGGCCAAATTTGAGGTATCTTGCTGAGCTGACTGTCAAATTTCCTCTGCCATGCGTTATAGACTCACCAGATGAAACAAATTGTTAAATAAGGGTTGAAAAAACCTTCTAATATTCAGTGATGATTGCTTTTTCATCTTTACATAACATACAACTCAAGTATTAGAATGAACAGTGTAATATAGTAAGCTACAGCAGAAGTGATAGATGCAGTCATTAGATTAGAAATGGGGAAAGTTGTCTTCTGCAGATTGAATATCTAAGATTCAAGGAAATAGGCAAAGTAAAACAAGCATCTATAATAGAACAAAGATAAAATGAGGCAATAAGGATTCATTAATTAATTTTTAAAAATATTGATGTTGTTCTTTTCCATTTGACATATTCACTGGCTCTTTAAATTATTATTCCTATCACTGGATAGTATTAGTAAAAAGCTCCATACTTTGATTTGATCTGAATATATTCTCATTAACATTTAGTGGCCTAATGAAATAAGAATAAATAAATAAAATTTTCAGTGTAAAACTATATCTCATATGTATTATTGCTATATCACAGTATGTTTTGTAGGCTGTTTTTATCCACATAAAGTAATAATCTTAAACAGAATGCAGAAAAACTCATTTAATAATGAAAATTACTAATTGTTTCATAGCTTCATAAGTTGGGCCATATGGAAGATATTCAAGTGTTTTCCTCTAGGGAATTCATAATTCATAAGGAAAATGAAATATATTTGGGGGCACATTCTAATCCAGTGTACAATACTAGAGATACAGCTATACAATTCAGAAATCCCATATTTTAAGTAAGCATATATTAAAAATTTGTTTAGAAAATTTGATTGGTGAACTTTTAGCATCCTTGACTGACATGAAGTTCCATGCAGTAAGAATAGAAATTCTTCACAACAACAATTGAGAGCAATTATTGTTACAATGATCAGTGGTTTAACATCATTTTTCCTTTATTTGTTCTTCAAGTCCCAATTAACATTGGGAACATGTTTAAAAATTTCAATCTAAATATTTACCTGCATAGTATTTTCTTTCTTGACATGTTTTCTGTAAAATGTTAATACCTAAATTACAGTGAGGAGAAAAAAAATAAATAATTGAGCCAAAGTTTTGTGCCAAGACAGCACATTAAGGTCTCTAAAAAGCTAGATGAGTTTAAGTAAATTCTTTTCCTCTCTGAACGGGAACCTTTTCCTACTGTGTTTAAATCAAATGCATTAATGCACCAAGGCCCACAGAATCAATGGCATGTCTGTGTCTGTAGCTTCTGTTACATCCAGTTTAATGGATCTTTGAGGGTGGGGTGCCAATTGCAACTGTACTTTCTGTGGAGCAAGAGGTGTAACTTAGAAAAAGTTCCCTTCTTGATGTGAGTGCATTTCTCTTTTCTCTCTGTTGTGCCTGTAAATTAAAAGATGGGTGAATCTTCTCAACATTGTTAACCTTCTTAGATATAATTTCTATAGATTAAAGATCCAAACAAGGCTCCACATCCCTTCTCATTTCAGATGCAAGGGGTGAATTGAAAATAAAGCACATTAGAAATTTTTGCCTCAAGATCAAAAATATTTCTGCATATTATGTTATTCAACCCAAAGATTTAACAGAAGAAACAAAACAAAACCCCCATATTCTATGTTGGATGTTATGACCAATCCTTGATCTTTGCAGTATCAGGAATGGAAAAACCTACAATCAAAATACCAAATGCTCCCATTCGAATAAGCACAACCCAGTCAGCATTTCCAGTCTATTGTCCAGAGCCATGGGCTCAAACTCTGACCATGGACTGGGGTCCTTGTTCAGCTCATAAAACTCTGCAGTGAACTTGCTTTAGATCCTATAATCAGTGCCTACACAGCCTGAGCCCACACTCACATTTGCACAGTCTTCATCAAAGCATCAAGCTGCCTTTCAGCAGTAATTGCTTGTCTTTCTAAATTCCTCATTATGGCTTCTTTTAGACAAACAGACTAGAAAACAAGGGAGCACAGACTTAGCCATGCCAGGCCAGGCTTAGCCAAGGAATATGCTGCACCCTTGCCATTTAAAAGCATTGCAGGATTGGGGTGATCTGTTCTGTTGAGAAAAGCAGTCCTTTCTTTTTCTTCTTCACAGGCAAGCTGAATACTTACAGCAGCTCAAACTACTGCTGAGGAGACAATCCACTGTTATGAGGCACTGGACCTGCAGTTCTGAGGCAGTAAAAGATGGTCCTTAATTGTTGTGTCATCTTTGCCACTCACAAACCTTCCAGAGTTTGTCACAAACCTTCTGTGGAATACATCAGAGCAGGTTTGCCTGGTCAAGCTTAGACACACACTTAGCACTTACCACAAAAATCTGAGTGCACTCCCTGCATCACAGCCACCTTCCACCATTCCACCTTCCGTTTAGAAATAAAATTGAGCTGCTGATCATTAACAGTCCCTGACATTACCACAATATTTTTCTCCATTATTTTATCACTGGTATCCAAGCCACTGGATAGTTTATTCCTGTATTCTACTTTCTCACACTCCTTGTTATCCTTAAACTGGATTAGATATTTTCTCTCACATCCTGTTCTAAACTCATAAATGTCTCTAATTTTCCATCTCCCTACTTTTAACTAATCAAAGTGATTGCTGCAATTATGTGACCTACTTGCATTTTTTATACTAAAACTGGTGCAGTTAGTGCTTGCTACTGTTCTTTCCTATATATTCATTCTGTCTACCAAAATCTATAAAAACTCAAATCCACACTTACTATAACTAAAGAAATCGTTTTTCAAATATTTTTTTCTAAAAAAATCTGCCCCAAATGAAAATGCATTAAATGAATAATGCAAATCAAAGGCATGTGATACCAATTGGATAACATAATCTCAATTTTACTTATCTCATAGCAATCATGGCATTTATGATTTACAATAAGGGACACAGCATGAGGTACTTTCATAAAACCATTAAGGATTACAGCTGAACATAAACAAAACAATCCATGGAACTGGAAATAGCTTTAAGATCATCCTTTTTCCATAAATATGTATGAATTTAGCAAAGAAAGAAAAGGCTCAGTTATTTTATCTCACTGGCTTCTTATCACTTGTCACAAATGATAACTACTCTATACTCTCTCAATATATTACCCCTTTGCTCTCAAGCTATGATTTTTCAGTGTGAAGAGATTCTGCTTTCAGCAAAACACACTCAAACTATGCAGTGGAAGGATACAGGTTATCTGGACACCGACTTGAATGTTAAAAGCCAGCCTCCAAAAAGGTAACACCTGTCCAAGTTCCACAGCCTGCTTTCTCATCTGATTTTTCCTGAGAAGGTGTTGGTTACATAGTTCAGAAAATCTGTAGATAAAATAATGCATCTCTACTGCAGACAGATCTTCTGAGACTATTGCATACTTACCAGAAATAAAGGAACACCAGTGATAGAAATAAAATGATGTCATTTGCATAGCTGTCTATGACCACAGATTTTTATCACAAATAGAAAGAAACCCAACATTTTTAATGGCTCCTGGACCCTCAAAGCTTTGACTGTAAAAATTCTCATTTTCCTTCTACAACTCTGACTTCCCAAATCCTCACACTTTTTCTTTCAAAAGTGTTCATCTTTGCAATGCTTTTTCTTCTAAGATTACAGATACTCAGCCTTATATGCCTTTTAACAAGTAGCCACACTCTACAAGGCAATTTCTTTGAGAGATCAAGGAGGACTCACAGCTCCTTTACAACCTTTCTATTCTGGAGGATTCAGCAAGATTTAATCCCTTTGTTCATGTTCTAAGACTAAAAATCTAGTGTAAAATTATGATCTACAGATACTTTCACCAGATCAGTGCCCTCATGATTTAAAACACTGTATCTGGGAGTCCTTCCTTAAATTTCATCAAGAGAGAATTAAAATGATGGAGTATCTTTCAGCACCAGCCATATAATCAAAACAAAAATGGTTATCCACTAAATCTATTTGCAGATGTGACTAATGGAAATCATTGATCTAGTAAGTTAATTACAGCTTTGATTTAACCATATTTTTGTTCTTTTTGTAATAGATGTAATAGTAAAAACTCAATAATAAATTATATATATAAATCACTTTGATTTCATTAGAAAGTTGAGCAAGCAATGTAAGGAGAAAAAAAAATGCACAAATGGGAGTGCATCCCCAGTCATCTGCATCATGTCACTGCTAGACAGCATTGCCTTTGCTGCAGCTCTCTCCAGCCAGCTCTTTTCAAGACAGCTCTTCTATAAGGAAGATAAGTCCTAAAATATTCAGACATGATCCAGTCATTTGCATTTATACTGAGTATTAATGGCCCCTTCTTGGCCCTCTTTTGCTTGGTAGCACAGACACAGGATGCAAAAAACCTGACAGCTCCAGAGATTTCAGGAAAGCAGCCCACACACCACAAAGCTCTACTTCCAAATGAAAGGCAGTCCATTCATGTAGCTGTGTAGGACTATATCAAATCCTTCTAGAATAATATGACAATTAAAGAGCTGTCAATATATTCAGCTCAGCATTTTAATAAGTTTTTATAACCAGCTTTCTGAATCTTTTTGAGAAGAACATGGTCTGAGTGCAGCCCTGCAACATGCAAGATTTAACAGCAATCAAAGGCTGGTTAGATCTGATATACTTTCACTTAAAGTGACAACTGAAATTAAGAGCCATAATGTAAATTCTGTGGAGTGTACAGCATTCAGTAATATAAATAGTGACTTTTTAAAACTGACGGAATGAATTTGAGAATCCAACACATTACAATTTCCCTAAAAGTGTAAGTTTTGCATGAAGGAAATTAATGTAACAGAATATGCCATCACCTTAACCTAATAGCATTCTTAATCAACAGGTTTCTGACTTCAGTAAACATCAGGTCTCTTCCTGGATTTTACCTTTCTTGTGCTGCAATGAAAACTTGTTCAAAGATGCAAGGCTGTCAAAACCAGATACCACTAGTGACAGAAATCATATTCCTATAATCCAAATACTGGTGTCCACCACTGGAGCTGAAGAGCCATTCAACTCCTATCAGCCTGAGACTTTTGAGTAGCACTTGACCAAAGTCGCTGGTAGATTTATCACAGCTTAAAAAAAAAATATTTCCCTAGAAATTTACATTGTTTCTTCATTTTCTTCTGCATCCATTTCTCTCTCCCTTACGAACATCTTTCATGGCATCATTTATTCTAATGAGTGAGCCATACCAGTTGTGTTCCAGTATGTATGGAATCATGCCATTTCTAGTGGCTGAGTATCTACACCAGGTATGGGAATATGAGACAAATTCTACAAATTTACTGGCATAGTAGTTGTACTGACTGTATTAAGTATTAATGTGGGTAACACTGCTGTGAGCTGTGACATGCTGGGTACAGCTACACCCGCTATATGTCAGCACAGATAAGTTCTGAAAATTATCAGGGCTATACACCATTATTTTACCTTATGAGTCAGCATCCCTGAGAGATAACAGGAGGACTTTAAAAACCATGAGTTCCATTCTTCATTCTCTTTTTAAGTAAGAGTATCCCAAAACTTTTGTGTCATACTTAGGCTGAATGGTTCAGTTCCTATTTCACATAAAAGTCTTATACATATTGACAATCCTTGTCCTTCTTTCCTCATTTTGAAATAGTCACTGCCATTTACTGTGTCTTCTTAAGTCCATGAGGGGACTGATTATGAACATTCCTCCTATTTCTACTTTTCCTATTGCACCAAGCACCAAATGTCACTATTATGACTTTTTCCCCTCTATGCAAGAGAAGACAGTCTGTTAAATATAGATTTTGTTTTAGTGGGAGGGGTTTTCCCAAACATAGTTTTCCTGACAGTTCTGAATTTGTAATTTACATATAAAGTGTGAATTGCATGGATTGCTTAGACAATATACAGGCAAACCAAGAAAGGAACACCATAATCAAGTGTTACTGCAACATATCTGTGGTTACTGGGTACACTTTCCATCTTCATTTTACTGGAGGTCAAGAAATGCAAATGCTAACAAATAGGTATTGCACACTCTGAAGATTTTTCTGGTTCTGTTTCAGCATTTTATGATGAGGGTCCATTGTCCCCTCCAAGGATATCTGAAGAAAGTATGCCCTTTGACAAATATGTATCTCCAAATTAAAGGCAGAATTTTATGTTGAAAACAGCATAGAACAGATATGTTTTCACAGTACTCCCTAAAAAATCATTTTTAAAATTATTTTAACAGGTGTAATGCAAATCAAGAGTTTTGACAGAAGAGAAAAAATAAACAACAAATAAAACGGGTAAATGGAATTAATAAAATTGCATAAATGAACATAAAAGAAAACTTATTTATACAATGAAAAAAAGAATAGAAGGAATAAAACCAGCTTTAAAACTAGCTCTTAAAACTCTCAGGTGCTAAACCAAGAGCTCCCAAAGAAGAAATATAAAGCCACTTGAGGTCATACAAATTACCAGTAAAGTTCTGAACTTGATGGAAATTCTATTGCAAAAGTGGTTCTTGCAATCAAACCTGGGAACCAACAGCTGCCAAAGAAACTTCGTTCTCAGGCTAACAAAGAGCTTCATTTAAAATCATAATCTCAAATACAGCAATAAATAAAGATGCAGATAAAAACAGTTTACAGAAAAAGCATGTAAAGCAGCATAAAATCAGAGTGCCTGGATAGTAAACCAAAAAGAAATGTTTGTACTCATAACTTCAAGTATTAACATGAATATCACTAATGAGTCACTGTTTCATTGGAAAGGCAGCTAACTTCAGTTTAGAGACATAGTTCCAAAGACCCAGGGGACTGAACTCAGTGGAAACTAGAACCTGTTCCTGAACATAAATTTAGTGCAAGGTAAATACCATTTGAAAGCACAGCTTCTCTGTAATGCAGAATTATTTTCTTACTCTGAATGAGTTAAGTGAATATTATCATATGATTTTCAACCACATAAGACAAATAAGTATACATATTTTAAGTTTTAATGATTTTAAATTATTTCATGTTTTAAAAGAAACCTACTGGTCTATTTTGAATTAAAATGCCTTTCTAAACTTTGTCTGTAAAAAGCCCTGAATCATTTGTTATTTCTGATTCTCCTTTCTGACAACAGTTTCCAGTCATCTTATTTCCCATTCATACAACTAAAGCCAAACCAGATCTGTATTATCTATGACTTTCACTTATGCTTTGCTAAGCTTTATTTATTAAATCTTTTTTAAGGACTATAAAATGAATTAGTGCTTGATGACAGACCTCAGAAATAAGGTCAAGACACTGGAAACAAGGTCACCTGTGAATATGTTTGAAACTGCTGCTGTGGAGAAAGAAGAGCTCTTTAGAATGACAGGAAGTGTAAAGAGCATCCTCAAAGCTGCTTTGTGTATGTGTGTGATTTAGCTCAGATACAAGTACAACTCCATAATGAAGGAACCTTCTATCCCTGTCTAGATGAATGAAGAGAAAGACAGCTTCACTGGCACTAGATTTCTACTCAGATATCTTTTAAAGATACTTTGTCTTTAAAACAACAACTTAGCATGAACTCAGTACTAACTAGCAGTTGAACTCAGACAAGAAAAATTTCCATCTTAAGCCCATCAATTTAGCTTTGGCAATGAAAATTTTGCTTAAGTGTCTCAGATATATTAGTTCTCTGCTTGAGTGTCATAGTGAATATGTGGTTGAGCACAGGTACTGAAAGCAGAGGATGACACAGAGATGATTTTCTGGAAGACTGCAACACAAAGAGATTTGTTGATGTCTCAGAGGACAACAGCACAAACTAGCTTTCCTAATCTGTTGCTATATAATTTTGAAATCATTAAATCTAAATGAGATGCAGGAAATACAAGTCTTGTGCCCAACATCACTTGCTGAGGCAATTTTCCTCATGGACATATCAAAACTGTAGAGCTGTAATACTTGTTGTAACCAAACCATAAGTGGGTTTCATGGGACAAGTGAGTGAAAGGGATAATGAAAAGGATAATTTGTCTCTCACAGATGCATGTGTCTCTGTGAAGAATCATCTAGCATCTTCCTGACAACTCTGTTATGCTTCCTTTTTCATTTGTTACACAACTGTCACACTCTATACTCAATTTGTATGTTATTGCTTTTCCTTCTCTCCCCTCTTCCTCCCCACAACCTCAATTCTCTCTGCTTCAATTTTCAGCATGCACAATCAGCAATCCAAGCAGTCAAAGTAAGAAGTTCCATGCTGGATTAAAAAAAAAAAAAAAAAGGTGCTGTCTCTGCCAGTCCCCCAGTTGTCAGTGCTAACAGAACAACTTAAGTCCTGAAGCATAATGTAGGACATATTTTAAAAACAAGGGCTGTAATACCCTTTCACAGAGATTGGTATTCCTTCTGCCTACCAATATGTCCCTTCCTTTAAAAAAATTGCTAGTATATTGGTGTGTGATACTGAATTTGAGTCTCACGTACATGAAGGAAAAGGATGGGAAGGGGAAGAATTTAATCATTTTACTCAGAAAATCTTTTGATTTATCTCAGTCTGTTTGCTCTTGTGTTGCTCTGTTTGCCCTATCAGCACAATATGCCAGATTTAATAAAGTCCATTTGTGCTTCACTGTCATTTTTATTTAAAGATTATTAAAGCACTGATATTTAGAAATTTCAATTTAACTAAAGGTAAAGGTTTCGGTTTCTTAAGTGTCCTCAGATGCTTAAGCAGAAATGTTAAAGTATCAAAGGGTGGCTAAATCTCAGGTTTTGGATTACTGGTCTTAATCTGAACTTTTGACATCTGGCATTTCACTCAACTCACTAAGAAACATGCTTCAGAAGTGATATTGCTGTGGAGATCACAACACAAGCTAATTAGCACCAACAGATGAAGTGTTGATTTCTCACCACAAGTGAAACTTGAAATAAAAAGAAAAATAAAATAACTGATAAATGTTAGTGATTAGCATTTGTAATCTTTGTTTTCATGGTACACAAAAATATATGGAAGGTTTGCATTGACAGCCTGTATGAAAATACCTGCACCTGTACTGTGAGAGAGGGAGGAAACACGAGGTGGCAGATGGGGGAGCCACATGGACTCTTCACTTTCTCTGCTTTCAGCTAAGTGCTTTCTGTCACCTGTTCCATTGCCCAAATGAGAAGGCAGTGCAGGCACAGGCTACATGACAGTGCAGATGAAGGTATGGATTTGTAAGAGCCAGAGCCCTATGGATCTCTCCAGTGCAAGGCATCTGTGTTTGCAGTGGTTGGAGTAGCAGCCACAAAGGCAGTGACACAATCACCAGCTCAGCCCTGCTGATGGAGGCTCTGTCCATGCCTCCAGAGACACTGACCTTGAAATCCTCATAGGATACTTCCTAGAGTAAAAAATTTTAAAAGCCTTGAGTTGTTGTAGCCTAATCCTTTTGCTAAACATCTATGTTTCAGAGGACAAAGGACTGGAGACATAAATTGCTGTCTTAGTCTAAATTAACCATCTACACTCCTCTGGATTCAATGAAGAGAGATGGACACTGAAAAAAAAGGTAATTCATCTCATCTATATTAAGACAGAGTGAATAGCTCTCTGGAGATAGCTCTTTCTCTCCACTGACTACAGAGTGAACCTAGATGACTACTTTAGATTAGAGCTGTAACTTTTTTGATGGCTGAAATAAAGTAAGATGAATCTAGGCAAAAATTACTAGAATTTCTAAAAGCCCATTTATTTTTCTTTCATCTCAGGTTACCTGCAATCACTGGAAACCATACAGATGAGTAAATTTTCTCTGCTCATTAAATTTAATTCAGTAGTATTCCTTAGAAAGTATAATATAAATTTCTTTAAAAATGTCATATGCTGCCCAACTCTAATAAATTCCTACTAAACCTTCAACTGTTTAATTTTTGAAATTGATTATTTTAACCCTACATCATAAATTATGCAGTATTTCTGTTTATTTTAATGGTCTGAACAGTGGTCTGTAGGATCTAAAATTCTGTTTGCTAATTCTCTGTCACTTTTCTATTTTATCTTTTTACTCTTAATGGCTATTTAAAAGACAAATCTATAGGAGCTATCATGTTTTAGAGCTAGCATTAACTAATTGGGAAAAAAATATTTTTTTAATTCAACAGAAAGACTTTAGCAGATTTAGATTTGCCTTTTTGTGCTGGAATAACTAAGGTTTAGTTTAGTATATATCCTGCCTGGGCCTCTCCTTTCTTTTACGTAAAATGATGTAAAAATCTCTTCACCAACTTGCAGAGGATAACTTGCTTTCAAAGACACATGGAAAGGAATCATTCCACATTCTTTCTGCTTAATTACCTTTCTTCCCTTCTCCAGAACAAATGCAAAGGAGAGGTGAAGAATGTGTTAGACTTTGGTTGTGCCTTTTACAGAGAACTCTGCACTACTGAATTGATGGCACCAGAAGCTTGCAGACCCTGGAGTCCCTGAAGCTGGAAAGAATTTGGATCAGCAGTATTTCAGGAGAACACTTTCGTAAAAGACAACACAGAACAAGTGATAATAAGGTGAAAAAATTCAGGAATATTCTGCAGACCTGCTTATTTATGGCACTATTTGGAAATGCCAAATTTTTAATGAAGTTTTGTACAATGCACCCTTCTCCAGGAAAAAATTAAAAATTAAAAACAAAACAAAATCAATGTTCTGTTCATCAAATCCAGAATTATGAGCAGCCTCCTTCTGCGTAGGGGACACACATTGCTACCTAGGCGATGACACAGTGGTAATAAATAGCAAAAAAACAGCAAAATGGAAAGCACTTCTTGTCCAGAAAAGGGCAACAAAGCTGGTGAAGGGGCTGGAGCTCCTCCTTTGGGAAGTGGCTGAGGGAGCTGTGGGTGTTTAGCCTGGAGAAAAGGAGTCTCAAGGGGACCTGATCACTCTCTGTAACTCCCTGAAAAGAGGTGGAACCCAGGTGGAGGTCGACCTCTTCTCCCTCCTAATGAGAACAAGACAAAATGGCCTCAGGTTGCACCAGGAGAGGTTTAGGTTGGATATTAGGAAAAATTTCTACACCAAAAGGGTGTTCAAGAACGAGAACAGGCTGCCCATGGAAATGATGTCATCATTCCTGGAAGTACTTGAAAAACATGTAGTTGTGCCACCTGGGGACACAGTGAACACTGCGGCTTTGGGTTAAAGGCTGTACTCTATGATATTAGAGGTCTTTCTAACATTAAAAATTCTGTGATTCTCTGGAAAGTTTTCCACATGCCTTGAAAAAAACCTGTTTGTACTCATCCTTGAGCACAAAAGGAAGGTGTTTGTTTCTCGGCCAACAAGCCACATTTGTGGTTCTCCCCAGCACAATGATCTGCCGCTGTGGGGCCCAGAGGAAGGCTGGGCATTAACTGGTTTGCCTAATGATGCTTCATTACCTTCCCATCTCATGCTACTTTAGTCAGGACTAGATTTAGTCAGGACTGCTTTCGTGCCTGCTTTACCACATGGAAGCTGGCTGACCTGCACCACCTCTCTGCAGCATGGCCTGAGGTGGGGGAAATTTGGGGGCTGCTCCTGAGGGCCCTGAAAATGGGGTGGCCACTGGCAGGGCGGTGTCCAGCTGCTGTTTGTGGTCAGCACCCACAGTGTGCAGCACTGACATGGACATGGCTCGGAGTAACCCAGTCACTCCCGCTCCAGCTGAGGGAGGGAGGGTTAAGATGGCCTCCGTGGGTCCCTTTTCACTCAAATTGTGGTTCAATAACATTATTGTCACTGAATGTTGATAAACAGGCTGGGGCACTGCTCAGCAGCACAGCAAAAAAGGTGGAGCTACAGTGTCAGTGTGATCCTTGGTGCAGGCAAAGCTTGTGGCATCAGGTGATGCAGTGGGACAGTGTGCAATAACACACACTTGACAAATGTCAATCGTTAGATGCAAGTCCCAGTTCACACGTTAAACTGCTTGGAAGTGTCTCCTTAAGCTTACACCTGAGTGCAGACCACAAGAGAGAGCTGGGCAGGCTGGAGTCACTGCTCACTGTGCTTGTCACCACTCAGTGACACCTCTGTAGGGGCAGGGAATTGGGCAAGAGAAAGTACACGAAGGGTAGTGTTAATGGGAAAGGGAAAGGACCTATAAAATAAGAAAGTATTTGATACTTGAAAGAAAAATTCAATGCTTTATCATTAGTTTTATAATATATTCAGACATAAATCTATTATTAATTTGATTATCAGTGGAACTTCTGCAAATATGAATCATTATTTCATAAGCTAACATTTGAAAGACATTTCATTGAATAGAAATGATTGGGTTTTTTCTCTTTATTGTTGAGAATTTGTCAAAGATATTAAAAAGAAGTAGCATTTGGAGTAAGACTCCTGCTGCTTACTGTGTGCAGGGATCTGCCTGAGCCTCTCAGAAGGGGCATCATGTTCCCACTAGGCAGCCCCCACCTTTGGGAGTTACCCAAGCACAGAAAGCTGCAAGCCCTTTCATATTACACTTAATTTTTCTAACTGAGCCCTACAAACAAGGTCAGACCCTGCCCAGGTGCACATACACATGTGAGGTGCATGAGAGGACAGAGATTTCCAACTTCCTGTGGGCCACTTCAGCAGTTAAAATGTGTTTATACTGGTGGTTTGGGTGGTCAACATCTCCCCCATAATTCTGGAAAATACTGCACTAACAGCCTCACTGTTTCAAACCCACTGGTTTCTTTTCCTTTTTTTTTCTTCCTGATAGGAAGAGAGCAATTGCTCATAAGTTTCATACTGTTATGGCTGGTTCTGCAGGAGTGTTTATCTAGAAATCACCCTATCCAGGGCTCAGCTGACATCAGTGATGAAGCAGGTGCACTACATGAGCAAACATGCTTTGGCATAGACAAAGACAAAGCAACATTTCCGCTAAAATTGCGATTCTGCAACGAAACCAGAAATCTTAACTGAAGTTTCACTGGGGGGAAATCAACAAGGGTTGTAAAGGCAAATTTTCAGTCTTCTTAAAGAGTGTTACAGATGAAAAAAATATCTTACTTCAGTCTTTACTCTGGTTTTACTTAACCTGTAGCCTCCCTTGTAATGGACTTGAGGACTGAAGAGACCTTAGCACTCCAATCTGCATACATTGCTCTCCTGTATCACAGTTTTATGCTTTCTGTGCAATGCCTGCCTTCAGCTTTTAGTCTGGCAAGTTCTCAACAGAAGAAAGAGATGAATTCTATAATGCTAATTCTTTTATGGATAGCTCCTAAGAAGATAATATATTTTTCACAGAGGAATCTTGGCAATGATAGCTACATAACCTGGTGAATGCATAGTTGTTTTGTCCTGGCTTCAGATTGGAAGTTTTAACTGTTCCTCCCATCCTACTTGTCAACAATTGGCACAAATTTCACAGATTTCCATTAGCACTAATTAGAATTAATTTGCTTTGTAGTACATGGCAATTTTGTCACTTCTTTAAACTTTCCAGACTTTGCAGAGTTATCAGATTAGAAAATTTGGAACTATGTGACCTCAAAAGTTCAATAATTATTTGATGCCAGTAAATGCCTATTCCAAATGGCATCTATTTCCCTTTGATATTAAAAAGGATGTATTTTTATTTACATTTCCCATTCCATTCCTGCATATAAGTCTAAAGAAAACCTATTATAACATAGAAGTAAATCAGATTAAATTTAGATGCACCTGTGCTTTCATAATTATATAAATATGTCTGAAAATTCTGCATGGTTCCCACTGCTGAATTAACTCAGCTTTGTGTCCCTAGAAATGGATTCAATCTGATCAAATCAATAGGCTTTTCTTTTGACATATTGGAGAGACAAAACACAAAATGAGCTGACGGTGATTCCATTAAGAAGGTAGTTCCATTCTGATGTGTCTGCAATAGCAATTGACTCAGAATTTGGTCTCTCAATGCTCAAATCCCCTACCAGTGCTAATAAAGAGTATGGTGCTCCTGCATGGCTAAGAGGCAATTTTAAATATTTTAAAAATAGAAAATATGAAGGAGCAAATGATTATTCAACAGGGACAACATGCAAATACCCAAATACTGCACTTTGGACATGCATTAAAAACATGGGTCTTCACAGTCCATTGCTTCCATTAATTCACCTATAAGAAGTTTTAATTAATTTCCAAAGGCGTTGCAAATGCTATTACTTTATCCCTGTAGAAATATCCATCTATCCTGTCTGTTTTGAAATCTAAGAATAAATAGAAATTCCACTAATCCTACATGAATAGCTGAATCTCAGATACTCTTTTCTGAAGAATGACTCGACACAATGAAATCCTGCTAATACTTAAATTTAGTGCACAATTAAAAACATGAAGAATTTAATATACATTTTTTAAAGTTATTATGTGCTCTCCAAGGATCTATCCATGTAGCTGTTCCAGAAGCTTCTTGTACACCATTAACTAGTACAAAGCTGCAGATAAGTGAGGCCCTGGTTTGCAAATAATGAATGTTATGTTACAATTATTTGTAGCTTCATGACATCTCAGCAATGTAATAGGGTGAGTAACAGAGGAAGGGAGAGTATGAAATGAGAGACTTAAAGATGCTGCACACTAACTAAGCCCAGAGTATCAAAGATATCAGGTGGCAGAGCTCAAACTTTTTATTGTCCTTTCCTTGACAGAAAACTGCCCTTAGAACTGATCTGCTCATGTGATAGCATCAGATTATTTTAATTCAGTTTTTCTTATGAAAATGTAGCTTTCAATTTTCCAGTCTGCTCTATTGCAACATCTTCAGAAAAATAATTAAGACTTCCTCTAGACATTCTAAAACATCTATAAGACTATAATATAATCAAATATTTACTATATAACTCCAGCAAACTATAAGAACAGTTATGTGTGTTCTTCAGTTCATACACACCCACAATTTCAGAGTGAGACCTCTGGTTGCCTTGACAAACAGGTTGATGTGAATTCAAGTCTAGTATTGATGCACAGACCTTACCAAACATGTTTTCTACTTAACCATTTGGCAGTTTTGCCCAAGCTGTATTGGGAACATGCTGCCACTTATTTGAAGAAGGTCTATAATTTATTTTTAAAACGAGCTTTCATTGCTTTATTGTTAAATTCAAACATGAACCACTCTCAGAACAATCACTAATAGGATAGAAAAATTTAGGAACTACGTGGCCAAACATGCCATTGATCATTGGATTTCTACTGACCTTGTTCAAAAAACTGTCAGGATATTCTCAGAAAAAATTCCTTCCTGATGAACTTTTTAAGGCATTTTGGAAGGAGGTGTTAGTGTGTTACATACAAACCTTTCAGCACTTTGAAATGGCTACCAGCCATGAATTTGAGGCATAGATGTTTCAGGGAGAGTTAAATCTCCACCCCCCAAATAATCAATATCAAATGCCATATGAAAACCTGACCTTAGGCTGATCTAGGCATCCCCTTATCCCTCTGACATAGGTCTAGGCTCTACCTGCATCTGGATCCAGACCAATTTATTTTTATCCATCATTAAAACTGGTATTTCCAGCTATTTTTAATAGCTATTTACTCTGCCAGTGTTTGTTTTCCACGAACACCTGCTCTCTAATGGAAATAAATTAAGCTTTAAGCTTTTTGCCAGTCTGGTTTTTTTTAGCGCATGAAAGCACTGTCAATTGTCAGTTTTCTTAAGATAGGTTTTAAAATAGAAAATAGCCAATACCAATATTTCTTTGTAAATAATAAGAAGTTTACATTTTAATCTGCCTTGCTTTTTCTACAAGTCCAGTGCATCAGCTTTGGCAAATATCACTGGAAATGAGGCAGCAGAATCAGAGTTCTGCACAGGTGGAGTCAGAGATGTGCACCCTGACATAGTCTTCTAACACTAAAGTCAGTGAATAAGCAGCAAATAGAGTTTCTCCACTACTATAAGGTATATTTTCTGCAAAAAGTGATGGTAGGAAGGAATGTCCTCGTGAGGACATTGTGTCACTAGGGTGTAAGAAGCATTTTTTTCCCAGATATGAAAGCCAATGTGAAAAAACAACCTTTAAGAATTTTGTGATCTCATAATTACTCAGATCAAGAGTTTTCCTTCTGGATTTACAATTTCCAGATGTTTCAGGATTATAATGCCAGCCTAAATTCTGATATGACATCAAAAAGGAGAGAAAAAGAATGAACAACAAGTTTCAAAGGGAAGTAAAGGACAAAACATGTTTGTTGGAGAGTTCTTTATACATTTTTAAAAATAATTATCACTTTTAAATGTCACACAGACGTCCCTGCATAAGTCACCCCTCCCAAAACATTGATACTTTACACTTCCAGACGAGACCCTGAGTGAAATCACTCATCTATTTCATGTCTTCATTTACCCAGCTAGGAGGCTCAGGAGGACAGGAGGTTTTCCAACCTCACACCCTTTTGGTTACAGAATGTGCAACTGTTTAATTGGCTTGTTCACAATCAGTGCAGCTTTACATGGTTTTCATCCTTTACTAAGTTATATCTGGGCAAGTAGAAAAGTTGCTTCATTTTCTTTGGCTCAGCATGTGCCCTCTGAGTCAAGGACACCTGAAAAAGGGGGAAAGTTTCTCCTTTCTTGGGGGGAGATGAGGGGAAACCAATGGGAAGAAATGGATACTCAGCACTCTGATGATGTCAGATCCAGAGTGATTTCTTGAAAGAAAAACACCTTAAATAATTCATCACTGTTTACCCAACACATAACTAAACATACATATATATATGCAAAAATTTTAAAATGTGCATAAATAATCAAATTTCAGATCACTTAATTCAGTATTATTTTCTTTTACTCAGATAAGTAGCTTAGATACTACCTTGGATTTTGACAAAGGAACTTTAGTGCAAACATGTTTTTTACTAAGTCTTTCAGGGATAAAGCAATAATGATGTTTCAGCTACCAGGCACTTTTAGTCAGTACTCTACCACAAATTCTCCAAAGGCTTGTGTTCACAGCAAGTTCTGGCATCTTCATTTTTTCCTGCTGTGCTCTGGCTTTACTTTGCCTCTCTCCAAATAAAAATAAAAAACATTCCACCTAAACAGTTCTAACCTTTAAGTGATTATACATGTGCTTTTTTTTATTTGGAAAATTTTTTCTCATAGGTTCTGCAATCATAAGTTCAGGGCAGGGCCACAGCCTCACTCAGCTAAGTCTGTTTAAGATTTATTAGCTTTGTACTAATAAGTATTGCATTTATTTCCTGTCTTTTAAAGTAGACTATTCTTTTGCTCACTTTGAGTTTTCTATAAAGAAATGAAATTTCTAAACACCTATTTTACCTTAGCATACCAGATGATCTTTAAGGTCTCTTCCAATCTAAACCATTCTATGATTTTAGGATTCTTAAATAAATGAATAAATAAACTTTTGAAATTTCTTAATATGATGCCAAGTATGATATATATAATTTTTTGAAGTTATTTATTGTTTTTGTTGGTATGGAGACATATTTATTGCAGTTCCAAAAACCCCTCATTTTACTCTGTGACAAATTCTTTTATTCCTCTGCTGCCAGCAGGACTCCAGATAAAGATTAAAAAAATGATAAAGATTGGTGGCCTCCCTCCTATTAAGTGCAATATATGGCTTTTTTTCTTCTGCCTTAGAGGATGAATTCAGGTCTCCAGCATCTGTTTGTCCCCAGCTCCAAAGCACTTCATAGCACTTCGGGTTCTATTCCACTCAAAAGCAGGTGACTGACTCTTGTGGAACAGGATTTTTTCTCACAGTTTAAAAGACAGCTTCTCCCTCGAGCCTTTCTTCTCTGAAACTGTAACACAAATTCTTTTCATTGATTTATATAGCCTTCTAACTTTAACATTTGTATAACCTTTTAACTTTAACATTTGTCTAAATTTAGTCACATTTATGTTCTCATACACACTTGTTCCTGTGAGAATTTAGTTTAGATAACTCTTGTCTCCCTGTTACTTTCACTCCTAGTATGGAGAATCTCCTCACAGACTTTGTTATACAAACTGTTCCTGTTTATTTTCATCAAATATACATTTTGTTTACCTTCTCATTACATTCTGTATTTCAATTTCTTATTTTCAAGTAAGATTCTAGAAAACATTCTTGCTCCCCACTAACCTGCAGCAACATTTACATAAGGACCTTTGTTTGGAAATAATTTAATGAGAAAGAAGGAGTTGAGCATTCTAATTCTCTTCTTTTAAATTTCTAAAGAAAAACAGACTTGATCACTCAAAAAGCAAGCCAATAATAATGGCAACACAAACACACCCACATCCACCTTGGTCATATTTTGGCAAAGAGCCGTCAGTGATGGAGAAAAGTTATGAAAAGTTGAATCTTGTGGACATTGTGAAAAAAAATTCACAGTGAAACTGAGGATTCTGTAGAATGATAAAGTAATAATACACTGTTTTCTATAGAAAGGTGAGAATTTCTTTTAATCTTCTAGCCATAACCATGTCATCTGTTGTATAGAAACCTTTCAGATTTTTCTTCCAAACAACAAAGACAAATGGACCTCTCTTAACAGACATTTTTATGCCCAGTTTCACATCTGTCCTCCTGTTTCACAAGGAACAAGTTATCTGCTTCACATTAGTAGTTCAACAGGTACTTAAATTTTCTGCTGAACAAGCAGCTATCAGCAAAAACAAATCATTATCATATAGCCCACACTTTGGAGAATGGTATAATATGCCTAAAACTTTTCAGTCATGGTACAGCATTGCACTCAAAAATCAATGAAATTTCATGTAAACACAAAGACATGCCTGAGACCACAGCTACAAACTCCAGGGCTCTGTATCTATTATAGAATAATGTTTTTTAAAAATTAATTTCCCCTGTGATATTCAAATAGACTGAATGTGCAGGGAATTCTTGCTCAGCCTGAGTCACACTCGTGTACAACTAATAAGAATGTTAAAGTTGAAAATGTTTGTTTCTGTATATTCTCTAGATACTTCTGTCTCTCCTGAGTGAGGGATACAGGTTGCTTCTATTCTTACTCCTCATTTCATATAAACTTGAGCCATTTGGCAGCTTTTTGGGTGAAGGCATATCATGGTATTTAAAGTATTAGCTTTTTTAATCTACAGCTCTTTGAAATTGTTCTCTATCAAATTTTCAATTAGTTGTCCCCCTTAAGTCAGGCTGACAAAGTGAAATTATTCATTCTAGTGCAGAAGCTCCTCAGCCACAGGAATGCATGACTATAAGGCTGGCTCAAAAGATCCTCATTATTTTCTGACAACTCCTTAGGAACAGTTGTTTTGAAAACATGGTGAAATAGGTTGCATTTGAATAATGTAGAGGTGCCTGTAAATGCATCCTGATTCAAAGCAAAAGCAACAAAATGTCAAGGCTGGCTAATTTTAGCAGGGGTAAAACGGAATAGTTTTAAACTTATCTTTTCAGGTTTTGAGTTTCCAGCTCTGCCTATATCCATCCTTCATCCTCTTTTTCTCTCTCCAAACCTTTATTTCTGCTTATCCCTGTCCTTCTATTTAAAAAGCACCAAGAGTAAACCCACCCTAGCCTCAGCTCCTCAGCTCCAGCTCTGTGCTCAAGCCATCACACCACCCCTCACTTTCTTTCCACTACAAAGCCCCAGGTGGGAGGCTGCAGTAGTGTCAGCACCTCTGCTGGCAACCCCACTGGTCTTCAAACCTGGACATTCAAAGCAACACTGCTAAATGAGACCATTCAAGAGCTGAAGCACTTAGAAGTATTTTGGATGGGGGGAAAAAAACTGCTCTCATTGTTCACACCAGGAGTGTTTGAATATTTTTTAAAAGTATAGGCTTTATATATTCAGGTTTTTCCTCTGAGGGTTAGAAACATAATTCCCATTTAAAGAAAAGCTGAATCTCACATAACCATGTGATTTGGGGACTGTGGCCTGTTAGAGACAGATGTAATGTATTACAAGAGTCACCCATGAGAACTGGCAGAGTGAATGCAATGATAGCATTTCAATCATCCTAACAGAATGTTTGGAATCAAATACATGAAATCAGAATAAAATGTGACAAATATTTCTGCCAGTCTCAATTATATAAAAGTTTGTTTATATGCAGTGTTAGTATGCAAGCCAAATCTAAGTTGGCATAGTCCCCAGAAAACAGAATGAGGAAGAAAGTTCTAGATAAATATAATATTTTTCAAGAACAAAAGCTTGTCTGAATCTCAATAAAAGTAATGCTCTTGAAGACATGATAACCATTACTTCTTATTTTATTTTCCTTTTATAATGTATCCTTAGTGATTTTTTTAGGAAGTAGTAGAAAGAGACTTTTAATGACATAATAATTAAGATGTTAAAATGAATTTGAATTGTGAGGCTTTGCTATGCTTCTTTTCATAACAGAAAACATAGTCACACCAGAAATTAATCATTGCAAGCAATAACTTCTAAGAAATTGAAAATCACAGCCTATCTATTTGTCTCTAAGACATTGTTTTTCTTACAGTACTTAACACCATGATGCTTTATTGTGGCACACAGCTAAGGAGCTTTCTTTTTGGTGACTTCAGTATGCTTTGAACTAGGTTCTAGTCGAGAATCCCAACAAAATATATTACATTATGTGAAACAGATGTATCTGTTATTTTAAAAATTCCAGCCACCTATAAAAATAATGGTTTGAGTGCCCAAAACCACTGTTTGGAAAAAATATACTAAAAAAAAAATCGGTATTATCCAAATCAGCCCCTTGCATAAACACAGCAGTAGCGGAGCAAAATATTTACTGGAAGGTAGCTTCTGTTCAGCCAGTTCCCATTCTGCAGATATTTCAGAGAAATCTTCATGCAACCATCTCTCTTAAAAAACCTGCTCTTTTCTATCCCTGTGTCATTACAGGCACTTTTAGGAATCATTCTTTGTGCAGTTTGAAGTAGACATCTGTATTTAATCTACATATATACTGGTAATGTACAGTACTTCTCATTGGGGTGTGCTCCTGACACACATTCATAAACACAATTATTTGACACAATCATTCAATTCAAAGCATCAAAGTCCTAGAAAATATTTTCAGTATATTTGTCTCCTCAGTCAGCTTGTGAGGTTCAGAAATTGCTGGTTATTTGTGAAGGGCTGGCTTTTGGTGGAGGATACTAATGAGTTACACCCAGTCAGCAGGATGGACCTTGTATACGATGAGAGGCATGTGCAAAGATGAAAACTGCTTCAGTAACTGCCCAGAAGTGCCTTGAAGGACTAAATGTATAAAAGAAATATGAATAACAAAATAAAAAGCCAAAACCACACATGAGACCTCAGCATAAAGAGACACTGACACACTTCCTATTCTGGTTTACTCTGAAGAACTAGTTCTCATTTGGTTTGCTAAACACTTTTGCTCTCATTTAATACAATGGTAGGTGTTTTTAGTTTTTGCACTCCTGTGTTAGAAAAGTGGCCTTTTCTGTAGCATACAGGGCAGAATTCTTACTGGTGATTAAAAAAATTTACAGATGCACTTTAACATACTAAATACATAATGTAAATGCAGAGAAATAATAAATATACAAAGTTCACCAGTGAATTTGCTTGCAAAATAATGAGTACATTGTATAGAACTAGAGCCCTAAAGGGATATTTCCTCTGCATATTACAGGAACATTATAGAAAAACTAACATAGAAATTATTGTATGTAGCACTAAGAGCACATAATAGACTCTGCCAACAATGACAGGCTAATTAGAGGATCTGTCAATGAACAGCTATGGACCCACATCCAGTGTTAGTAAGACCAGTGCAAGCAATGTTGTATCTTCTCTGTTGTCCACAGATGAAAGATGTGAAAATGCAAAGGCAGTTCAAAGGAGGGCCAAAATAATGAACGAAGGGATAGGAAAAATAAATCCCATTATATGAGTCTTAAAGAGCTCAACTTATAAAATAAGTGCTTGATCATGAATACATGAAATAGTGGGAGGCCTTTGAACCTTGCTGACAATGACATAATGAGATCCAATGACTAGAAATGGAAATTAGGCAACTCAACTTCAAAGTAGCTGAAATTTCACAAAAGATGAAATTTCAGAGAAATGACACCGATTAAATACTTCAACAACTTAGCTTTACTAACACCTTGAACCTGTAAAGTGAGATTAGATACATTTCTCCAGAACAGAATTAATTCATCTTTTGGAAGAAATTCTTTGGCTTGTGATCATGGCTTGAAAGGAAGAATAAGACTGGAGAATCTTCCTGGGTTTGAACTCCTTGAATTGGATTAGTATCAGTCATGTCTTTTATTTCTGGGCCTCAGGGAAAGCAGGACCTGCATGCACATCGACCACAAGCTCTGAAGTTCTGCATTAAGATAAGGATTACAAATTTCATGCTTTTGGATTTTTCAAAATGCCTGTGAAGAATTGAAAATAAGTGTTTTGCCATGAAACTTTTTTTGGTGCAGAATGGGGAAAAGGTTCTCACCTCCCCCAGAAGCAAAAGAGCTTAACTATGGGGAAGGGTAAAACATGGAGAATTATCACTCTCTGAGTGATAACTCACCAATTTCCAGTTGGTGTACTTTATAAATAAATCAATTAATTAATAATATAAATTGATGTAGGGAAATAAATTTCCTCACCAGTGAGGATGGCATAAACACTCATTTTCCACAATTTTATAATGTAAGAAGAATAGTTCTTCTTTCTCCATGTAATTTTCACTGCAGAAAAACCAATTCATTGTTATGTGTAGTAAGCATTTATTTTCCAGGTACTGAAGTCCTTGATCGTGTGTATTATGTCTGACAAGCTGTAATATAAAAAAATATCAAGCAAGTTCTCATGGACTACTAGTGTTTGACCTGATTAATTAAATTTAATTAATTAAAATTAACGTAAAAATTTTAAATACTGCATTTAACATCTGGCCAGTCAGTGTAAGCAAAAGGTCATACACAATACCTGCATGCATATATAGGCAAATATGATTAATTGCCTTAATAGAGCAATTTTGCTAACAGAAACTTCCTCTTCCAGGTACTACTAAAAGATGATCAGATTCCTCTATGTGCTATTACTAATCTATTTCTTATAATTTTTTATATTCCTATTGCACTTAAAAACTCAGAGAAAACCAAGAAAAATATTTTAATGATTTCCTGCCTTGATCCAAATGACTCAGTTATTTGTAAGGTGGATACTAAAGATTATTATAATATTTTTCCCACGTACACCTTTAGATACATTATAATCACATCAGAATAATTTTCACTGTTTAATGTAGAAATCTAGTTTTCCAGCACTCAAAGTTTAAAGAAAGTCTGTGACAGAAAAATGGTGTTTATATATAGACACTTTTTCTACTCACAAAAATTAGCTGTATTTTGAAGATTTCTGCAGATCAAATAGTCTCATAGATCTATAGGTGCTTAGACTACTGAGCTGTAAGATTTCTGAGTGACTTCTAGAAGAATTTTGCCAGTTCTGACTCTGAAAATTCCTGTCCTTGCAGAGTACTCCAGGGTCTTCCAAAGTCCTAAGTCTCAGCTTCACAGCAAAGTGTCTAGAAACAGGAAGATGTGACTTATACTGAGTGGACTCCCAAAATTAATGGAAGATTTTACCTGAATCCCTCAGTTTTTCATCAGTCAAATTTGGATAATAGCATGCCTTCACCCCTCAAGGGTGCTGTGAAGATTTATTAGTTACTGCTTATGAAACACTCAGATACCTCAGCAGTCAAGCCATAGGAAATCTGTCAAGTAAATACCCACTCTTCAAAGCAGGTCTCCAACAAAATGAAACAAAAAGATGAGGGACAAAGTTAACAGCAAAGAAAGAATAAACTATTTCTGAGCAAATCCCACTCACTGAATGTACCTAGCACTGCATCTTAATGCTTTTTGTTTTGTTTTTTTTAAATCTAAACAAGAAATTAAACAGGGGAAAAGGGAATCTGAATGAATTTGCCCACACAGAAATTACAGCATTTCTTAATTATGAGTACAGATGGTGCAACTTCCAGAAAGCTCTTCTCAAGTTGGATTTTTATATAATTTCTCACAGATTAAAACACACTGTTAGATGTAGTTTACCATAGAGCCTTAATACATTTAATGTACCATGCATCATGTACAAGCATGTGTTCTACTATTTTTATGTAAATGAGAATCTATTTTCTAAGCTCTACAGTAAATATATTTTTGTTTTTTAACAAGTAGTTTTATTAACTGAATGCTTAGCTCTAGTAACCTGTTCCAGGAAGTATGGCCAACCACAAAAAAGATTAAATTTAAAAAATAGTATCTTACATAAAAGATAAGTTTACACAGAGGTTTTCAAGTTTTTCAATTCAGTATGAGTTTTTGCTAACTTCTCTATTTCTAAAATTGGTCAACTCACATTTGGACTTGTTCAATTCAAAGTAAAATTTTGAAGTACTTAGTCTTGGGTCAGACACAAGAATGGGATATGTTATTTTTTTAAGAAAATATTCTAAAATGAAAGGGGTGGTCATGCAGAAGAAATGCAGTACCCAAAAATCAGTCTCATCCATTGATTTTTCTTTCTGAGCAGAATATCAGCAAAGTGACTCTTCCAGTAGAAAACAGCTGGGGATGTGCACAGGAACCCAGTGAGAGATAATGAATTCTCAACTAGACAGCTCAGCTCAAGAAGCCTCACAGTTCACAAAGGAAAAGTGATTGTTTTGTTCACAGTATCTTGGCTTGGTTCCTGACTTGGGCTTCCTGCTGAACTTTGAGCTTAGCATTTGCTGAAGGTCTGTTGTGCCAGGGTGGACAGTGGCTTTTGGACAGGCAGCAAGTCCTACTTGACACTTTTTTCAGCTGCATGTCTCATTAGAAGCCCAATGCTCCTCAGGGTGGCAAAAATTCCTCAGCCTTAGGATCAGCGTGGTCCTCTGCACTGCACAGGTTAATGCAGGATGAGAGCTGGGCATCCATGATGGACAGTGTTAAACCAGTGTACACTGGTGAAATTTTGTATTTGTGCCTTCAGTACTTGATACTGAGGTACACAATACAGGTGGGCTAATTTTAACTGTTTGAAACCCCCCCACGTGCAAACATCTCAGAGCGGGCACAAGAAGCAAAAAAAAAGACAAAACCAGAAACAAAAACAAACCAAAACCAACCAAACAAACAAACAAAAAAAAACCCAAAGAAATCATGCTTCCCATCTATAGAATTTTGGAATTTGGAGTGCAGGTTGAGCCTCTTTTATGAAAATTGAAAAGACATGGTATGACATGTAATGCCTGGGCAGTGTGATCATGGCTCTGAAACAGAGGAAAGAAAACATACAGGAAAGCAGCTGCCTCAACGACTCAGTTGCTCTTTCATGTACCAATTAGATATAAGACATTGAATGTTATCTCACCATATAAGCTGAATTGGAAGAGGCAGAAATAAAGTAGAGTTTGAGTGTTTTTGGAAGCCGAGGATTCAGGAGTGCTTTGCTGATCCTTTTGCCAATCCCACATTAACACCAGCAATAGGGAGCATTCTGCTTCAAAAGCATGCTCATGTTGTTGAGGAATTTCAAAACATTTCACAAAGGTATCTTTGGGTTTACTTAAAATGCACCATTGAACTTTTCCCTAGCCTCAAACTTGATTAGAGAGATATTCTTGCAATTTACACAAACTAACCTGAACACTCTTATTCCACAAATGCATTGATGTCAGCAACTTTTACTCAAACCCATATTTGGTAACTCTGCTATTTAAACCCACAGGCTGAGTACAAAATGCCACCTAAGCTGAAAGTAGCTAAGTTCATAATGATTTGTGCTGGTTTTAATTACAATATTCTATAGGAAGCTGAATTGGAATAAAATATTAATAGATGTTATTTTCATTGTTCAGCAGGCCTGATAGGTTTTTATTTCTTAAACAGTGCTAAAACTTCCATCTTATTTAAGTCACACTTCTTGACAGCACTGTATGTAGTTTTCAAAGCTTGTATCTCTGGAAAAACAATAAAATAAATCCCATGCAAATGAGCATAATCAGCATAATATCAATGAAAATTTGATTTGTTATCAGTCAAAACCCCTATCATTTGTTTCAGTACATTTCTGTACCTCACAGACAGACACTTTTCCTACATGCAAATATCACATTTCTAATCAACTTGGAGAAAAGGGGATTACTGCAATGGAAAGGAAACCAAAAATATTGGTAAATTTGATCAAAGTATAATGTCCTGATCCAAAAATAGCAAAATTTATTTTGACAAAAAAAAAATAATACTGTATTGCAACCTCACCTGACCAGTAATTAAGCAAAGGCTCCCATAAGGTTTCCTTGGAATTATGGTATTTTAATTTAGCTTTGAAGAAGAATACATTTGGATTAAAAAGATATGTTCTAACTTCATTTATATTGACAGAGTTACTGTTACTGTAGAGTCTGTGACTTTGATAACACAGACATTTTAATATGGACATGATCTCCACTCAAAAAATTGCAGAGGCACATTGTACACAGAGCTTCCCCATCAGATACACCAGCCTTATTTATATTAGCATTCCATACAGGAGGTTTCAGCCTTGTAAGTGACACTGAGGAATGTATAAAAAGAAAACTGAGAAGTCAGCAAAATGCCTTGTAAATAGAGGGGCATACTTGGCTTTTCAATGCAGTATTACAAGCAAGAGTACAGTGAGAACTGTCTATAAGAGATTGAAAAATAACCTTCCTAGAAAGGTTTAATTACAATTCTGTAATGCTACAAGCACCTTATTATTGCTTCAGGGAAGAGATGCAGAATAAACATGTTCCACATATACTAGAAATTCCATTATGGATTTGCCCATAAAACTATCCATAATCAAAATATAACTTGGGAAAAAAAGATGGGCAAATGTTGTGGGTTTTTTCATTGACCAAGACACAAGGACAATGTCTGTCAGACAGGATGTCATCTGTACAGCACAAGCATAAACAGCATATAAATAATAGGTCTTGTCCTGCCATTTAAAAATTCCTTTTCTCAGCACTGGGTTTGGATGAACCCAGGTAAGACAGAAGGTTCCTGCTAGACACTCATACCTTTAAATATTTTTATAACCTTTCACTGAAATTGGAAAAGCAAATTTTCATTCCATTTATCTCAAAGCTGAGTTTATTCATCATTCAAATTGTGTTGTAAAAACTGTCTTTCTCTGTTTACTTTCCCATCATAATTGTATTGTTAGAAAACAAGTCTGGTGATTCTGGCATTTCATCCTGTGCTGGTGGCTACCTGTAGTATTTAATAATGTGAGGGATATTCCCATGCTGTCATGAATAACAAGATAATTGACTAAAAAGAAAAAGAGAAGATGCAGAAATTAATTGAAGTAAATTGGAGATGTGAATGTAGGACATTCAATTCTTCATCCAAGAACATAAGGGAATGAACAGAAAAGAGAATGTCCTGCAACACAGAAGAGTCAATGCTCTCCAAACCAGAAAAGGCAAAGTACAGCCTTCTACAGCAATTCTTCTCTTTACCTCATAGAGAAAAATGCTCTTTATAATTCATGAAAGGGCACTTCTATTGGCCCCATCAAGCCTCAACTCTTCAGTATGGGAGGCCTGCAAGAGTGGCTTTACCAGGGACAGGAAGCCTCCTTTCCAGCAGAAGAGAACTTGCAGGTCCAAGGCTGCCCAGCGTGCTCGTGTGCATTAAGCCTGTCCCACAGGCAGCCATGCAGATGGAAAGCTTGCAGGGGGTGAGCCATGCTGTGCTTACATCTGTCCTGGGAGGCTGCACTTTCAGAGGCACAGAGACACGGCCACTGAGTCCCTCCACTGTAAATGAGACATTTTCTCACAGTGAACAGCTTGGGTATTAAAGAAGTAATGTACCGTTCACTAAAGGCAAAGTGCTATTGATGTTAATTATACAGCTAAAACAACATTTTCTAAAGGAAAGAGACTTTGAGGGAATTCAAAAGCTAAGTCTCATTTTGAGACTCGGAAAAATTTTCTAGGGAAGTAAGAGTTTTCAAATTCATTGAAACAGGAGGTCAGTGCTTGCACTTCAGCTTTTGTCAGTGTCTGTCACTGGAATGATGGTTACACAAAAAATTGTTAGACTGGTCACTCCATAGCAGTAGCACGTACCTTATTGCTTAGCCATTAAAAAGATGTATTTGTCATAAACATTTTGCATGAAAAGTTTCTCAGGGAGGTTTTTTTCATTGGAATCAAATAGTATAATGAAATAGTATCATTAAATAATTATAGTATAGAAAGAGTAATAAGAGTAAGAGTAAGAGTAAGAGTAAAAGAGTAAGAGTAAGAGTAAGAGTAAGAGTAAGAGTAAGAGTAAGAGTAAGAGTAAGAGTAATATTGTGGTACCTTTGTGAACTTTCTGAACCTAGTCTAGCAAATGTTTAATTTAAAAAATTTCAAAACAAACTGTTTCAAAATGGCTGATATTTTTCCCCCAGTTTTTCTTCAATTGAACTCTTACTGGATCCCAGTGTTAACAGACTCTGCAAGTAGATGTAGATAAACTGAAATTATTTTTTATCAACAATTAAAGCAAGTAAGTCTCAGCAAAAGAATACCACAGTCATAGAGTCATAAGCATAGCACAAAAACACTGTCCCTCAGAAACTGCCACACAGCTCCAGAACTTTTTGTTCTGCAAATCATGAGCAAGAACAGACTCCTGGAACAAAACCAAAAGTCACATTATTACTGCTCCAGTCAGATGAAACCCTGACCTGAGCAGAAAGCAAGCGATGATGAGCAGATGTGGAGGCATTTCTGCAGTGTGCACCACAAAGGTCCATCCTGCAAGAGACAGTACTAGGATCATCACTCCATCAAAACTCTTCCTAAGGATTCCTGTAGTTACTCCTCCTCAGCAGGACTGTAAGGACTGCCCATAGCACAGCAATAAAAGAAAGAAGAAACAGAATTTGCAAGGGTGTTTTACAAAGGACACCATAGTGTGCATCTTCATTCTCTAAAGCAACAAGTAATGAGAAGAATGGGACTCATGTTGACTTCAGTTTATGCTAAACTGTCACTCTGCAGTTTTGCAGATAATAATTATAAATATGTTCATTTATCATAATGGTGGTTCCATGCAACATTTTAATTATAGTATTTTATTTATGCACAGAGTACTGTCAATGTTATGGCTTCAAATGTTTATAATTAAAAATTCCAAATAAAATATAGCATGCTTTCCAAACACAGAAAATGTATCAATTGGTTTGTGGGTCATAGGCTGATCTGATTGAGAGCTGGAAATTACTATTACATTTTTTACTGATTTTTTGTATAGAAAGCATATTTTCAGATAAAATACCCTTTCTTCCTGAGAAACACAATAAGCTAGCATAAAAGCTATTGGAAGAGGAGTCAGCTTAGAACACTATTTGTTTTGGAAATTCAACAAGATTTATTTGGGCTGTACGTTAGCGCCCTGTGCATTCTGGTTTCTGGGCTCTCTAAAATGCTGCCAATGTTCTTGTGCTGGGACACCATTCCTGTATACCATGGACTGATGTTTTCAGGACATACATTTGTCTCTCACAGCAACACTGACATTTTTTATGAAATGTTATTTTAATAGGAAAAAAATATTTAATTAAGTATACCTTTAGAAACCTCATACATATTTTCTATTTACATATAAATCTTGTTTTAAAATACAAGCAAAAAACATTCCTTCAGTTCCTCCATGATAGTCCTATACATAGGAACAAAGATTTACAGAAATCTCTTGAAGCCATGACATAAGAATAAGCACATTTTTCCCAAATTATTAATTTTGTTTTGAGATGTAGATAATGAAAATAGTTAAACATACCTTGAAATAATGTCTAAGCTCTTTGAAAAGCTTTAGAAGATAAGTAAATTTAAAATCAGGAGATATTTTTTTCCCCATTAAAATTAAGCAGCAGCCTATTGAAACAAAAAATTTTTTAGTGTTAACATTTGAAATAGGTATTGTCACGAAGACAGAGCTGCTGAATATGGGTTAAGGCTGATGAGAATGAGAACATTTTGTCTGTCATATTTCACTTTGAGGTATATTCTTAGAGCAGAAAGGATGAATATCTACCAGTCTCACAGAGCTGATTGGTGCCAGGGCTGTTGTGGCCGTCCACAGGAAACTCACCAAAACCAGAATATTTGTCCACTTGCACCATTTCAACCTCTGATCTTCAGACAGCTTTGTGGAGCATTTAGCAAAGCTGCAATCTATTTTTTTTTTTTTACAGGGGAAATCACCTGGGCATTGTGCTAGCTCCAAACTCACACTCTGGGAGGAAGACGTCTGTGAGTTGCCCTTGATTCTTCCTATGCTTTTCTGCTTTTAAAAGGTTTCTGCTGAAGAGTTCTATCCAAGTAATTAGCTTGTGTTTCACGGTCTGGTTTTGCTCTAGCAGATGCTTTCTATGCCTTGAAACCTGTGACTTTCATGGCATGAGGGTCCTAGAAATAGCCTGACACCTTGGGTGGTAGCATAGAGCGAAGTCTTGAGCCTGCCTTGTTCAGCTGCTTTCTTCTCCATTATGAAAATCTATAGAGCCCCTATAAACTAACTGTACTTGTTTTGCCTAATTTCACTGAATGTTTTTTCTGCATTACTAATTTATGTTTCTGGGTGAAAGTTAGGTATTAGAACTGCATTACAAGGTTACACTTAATAAACTCATGCAAATAGTTTTCTTAATATCTCTCTTTACAAAGAGCTTTGGCAGCTTCTATTAGAGATATATTTTGTTACTGTGAAGCTTCTGGTTGCATTTCTGGCAAGATTGGGAATCAAATTAGTGTGCTATTAAAATAAATTGAGCAACATGCTAATTATTGCCAGAAACAAATTAGTGAAGCTAGATTGTATTCATTTAAATCAGATAAATAAGTACTTCCTCCTACATGTAACTGTTTGTTGTTGCTGTAAAGACAGCCTTTGAAAAAAAATTTTGACAATGCCTTTTGACAACTGCTTTTCACTTGCTGGTGAAATGACTGTTTCAGTTTCTACCAGTGTTCCCTATTGTACCAAATACAATTGGCCTAGTGCTATAAAACACTTCAAAAGGAGACTCAGCAGCATAAAAATTAAGCTTCCCAAGAATTCCCACATCTTAACTGTAATCTCACGACTGATTTTCCAAACCAGGAATATAGTAGTGTCTATGGCAACTTCTACTCATTTCCATTTATCTTTAATGTGAGAATACAGATGGCCAAATGAGCAAGAATAACCAGTGAAAAGTTTACACTCTGTAGCACCATAGTCTCAGCACAAAGATCTGGCCCCTGGCAGACATTTTTAGCTATTTATAGGTTGAGTTAATGATTTACAGAACTGAAAACCAAATTCTTCAGTTCTTCCTTCAGTAGTGCTTTACAAGGAATCTGGCTATTCTGTCAGTAAAGTTTTCAAATCCAGTTTTCTAAAGGTGTCTAAATGATTTTAGAAGGTTATGTCCCATTTTCAGAAGCAAGTTACATTTTTGTTAACTCACATTTGATTATAAGAAATTTCTTTTTTTTTTCTGCACCAACTCCATGTAGGTTTGCTTTTGGTTATTTCTTGTTGGGTTTGCATTTGTTTGGGGTTTATACAGAAAATTTAAATGTCCTGAAGAGCCTGTATTTTTTTTCTTAGTCAAATAACAATGGTAAAAAAACCCCAAAAGCTCTAACAAGGATGTACTGTCTAGCAAGATATTAATAGAACAAACTTGAACTAACTATCCAAATGAACAGACAGAGACCTTCTCAGTTATAAAATGAAACACTTTAAAATGCTCAGCATTTTAATTTACTGGGTCAGCCCAAGGATAATGCAAGTTCCTCTGATTTGCTCCAGTCTGATGTTTGGAGAAACAACTCATGAAATTTCCTGCAGGGCCCTGAAATTTGTTTGCACTGCACATCCCTCTTCTGAAAGTAAAAGCCCCAGGAAATCTGCTGCCTTTTGTGCAACAGAGCTAAACCAAAAGCAAAGCTACACATCTTCATTTTTCCCTGACTTTCATTTTGAAATTTCATTTAAGTAACTATAATTGAAAGGTTTTGATCATTTTTTATTGTTCTTGGCAAATAGTACTTGGCCAAATTTTTAACTGTGCTTCATATGTTGACTAGTCAATTTTTTAGACAGCACATAAAAGCTAAGTCTCATTTTCTCATTACCCTCAGTTACGCTTTTTACAAACTCTTGGTGGCTTGGGGCTCTTTATTTCTCTTGCTTCTTTAAAGTTGCATAGAAGCATCCCTTCTGAGCCTAGTTTATGGGAGACTGGAATTTATTTTGTTGTTGAATTGACTAAGATGGTCCTTTAAGGACAGGGGCATGACTGGCATGTGCCCCTTCAGTTTGCTTGGCAAGGGGCCTCTGTTCCACAGGGTTTTAGCCAAAAGAAGCAGCCAATCTCCGTGACTGCTGCACAATGTGCTGCATGTCCTTGTGTTCCCATGTTTGATGGGCAGAGGGAGGACAGCAGGGTAAAGCTCATCATGAAGTCCCAGCTTTTTTTCTTGTCTGCAAAATATTTTGTGTTGCTGGTGAAAAGCAGACAGACATTTACAATTTGTTGTCACTTACTCCTCCTTTCATCCATGGAACATCTACATTTACAATCTGGGCAAAGCTTGCTAGTCTAAATGATTGCAAAAACCTCTTCTTAATCAATAACAGATGTGATTGGTAATTTTACTAGTCGTATTTATTCCAAGGATTTTATTTCCAAATGCCCCCCGCAACCCACAGTAAAGGCAGACACACAAATTCAGTAGGTGCAAAGTGCCAGAAAAGTGGCTTATCACAACACCTGTGTAAAGAAACTTAGTGTAGTGTTACTTCTGCGCTCTGAGTGATTTCCAGCTAGATTAAGTTATAAGAAATAAGGAGATATTTCTGTGATTCAGCTAAATAGGATTCTCAGTTGAATCTGGTAATGCTTTCTCCCTACAATAGTTTTCACCCCCACTACTGAAAACTTCAGTCTTTTAATACTCTCAAAGCAAACTTTACAAAAATAAGGGCTTTTTTCATGTGAGATTTCTCTTTTGTTCCCTGTCGCACTTAGACCTTGTATTTTAAGATCCAGTCTACATCAAAATGCCTATAAATTTTCATAAAAAGGGATTATTGCATAACTATGTAATTATTAAATTCATAAAAACACACTCATTTGCAATACTGTGAGTTATTAGAAGTTTACAGTTTGTCTCATGCCATTTTTGAATACTTTGAAATAGGTTCAACAAGTGCAGACACAAAGGAAATGTTTGCCAAACTGCTTCAAACACGATTGCACATTTGATAGCAAATTTTCAGGTAGCTTTCTTCAGAATACAAAGGACTTTTCAGACACTGGAAGCATAATGTTCAATATTTAAAGCAGGAAATATAGCTTTCATTCCTTTCATTCTTGTAGTATGTGGTAACAGAAGTCAGCACACTTTGGTGAACTTTTTAAAAAGAAGTTCTTTAGAGAAAAGTGCTGTTTCTTGCACATCTTCCAAAATTTTAATCCTTTCTTAATTTTCAAAAGTAACTAAGGAACCCTTTTTCTCAGATGTCCATCTGCTTTACTAACTTTGCTTACCAATACTGTAATTCACAAGCCATCATTGGCAATTTCCACTATCACAAACCCATTATGGTGATTTCAGAGAAAGAGCAACCTGCTCTAGAAACTTTTCCAAGAATACCAAAATACACAGGATAAATACAATCTGTACAGAACAACAGCAGTAGAAAAATAAAACAGTTTGGTTCACAACCAATATGATTCAGCAACAGCTAAAACTGGGTTAAAGCATTTTAAAATAAACTGAATGTGCACACTCATGGGTAAATAGAAAGCTTAATAATTTTTGTCTGTGAATTTATGGTAAATTTAAAAAGAAAATGTAAAATAGGGTGAAGATAATAGAAAGCTCAGAAACAGTTGATATACATACAGTTGCAAGTCCCTGCCATTTGACAAGTTGCTGCACATTAGGAGAGCAGACAATAAGATTATTTTTTACTCTCATTGCAGTTATTAAGCTGAGACAAAGTAATGGCAGTGGACAGAGATAGAGACAGAGTAAATGGAAAAGTTATAAATTCAATTTTTATGTCTAAATTATGTGACTACTGAGGCTTTTATTAGGAAATATCAGGCAGAGACAAGCAGACAATTGGAAAATTGATTGAGGCATCCACTTAAAAGTCTCGGCAATACAAGAGCTGACAACTCTGAAACAGGTTTTAGAATTCTAGATTTCTTCAACAAAATGGTAAAATAAAACTTTTGAAAACTGTGTGTGTGTGTGCTTTTTTCTGTGCATATACATAAGTATTTTAATTCCCTCTTTTATGACCAAGGAGTCTCACAGACCCATAGTGTTTAGATTCAGCTTTCAGAGATACTTTTCAAAATTTATGTTTGTTTTTTAAAACTTAAATTTCACTTCCAAAATTGTCATATAAATGCAGATTTGTATGTACAAGTTCCATTACTGACTGTGCAGATAGTAATGATAGAATAATGTGTGCAATAAATGAAAATTTGTCCATGTACAAATGGAGGTAACATTAAGGCCACTTTTAAAAGCATGATCACACTAAACATTTTTGGATGCTACTCAGTTATCACCATATCTTCAAACTCCTGCAGATTAACACCTGCCAAAACTGGAGCATTTCTTCCTTGGAATAGAGGATAACTCAAGTTCTTTTTCAGTTCAGCAAATATTCTTCTGGAAAAAAAAAATATTAAAAGGTACTGAAAATGAATACATCTAGATTTTTAATTCTCTAATTAAACAGTATGTTTATTTTTTTATCACAGACTCTTTGAGTATATGCATTTCCCTGACTCAGGAATCATGAACAAGGAGTAAGTACTGCACCTGAATGTTTGCCAACCTCTCTTTCCCAACCAATACTTCGCTGTTATTGCATTCAACTATTGATTATTGATGTTAGTTTTATGCTTCACTCATGCTAAGGATTACATGGCATCAGTCACAGTCTTTCCACATCTTCTAATCTGTTACTGCCCTCTACTTTTGCCTTTTCTGACACTGAAACTGCCATGTCCTACCTTATCTCCTCGTTCTCAAATCACCCCTCCATGATGATTTCTGAAGGGTGTCTTTAATTCCACTATACTTGCCTCTACACAAACTGAGTATAAACCTCTAAATACCAAGTATATAAACCTCACCTGTCTTTCTAGGAGGACATTTCAGGGTTTTTAAAGAAGGCTAAAGAGCCATCAGCCCCATGCAAGTCATGCATTGAGGGGATGTGTGGGAGGAAGTGAAATCACAGATTTCACACATGCAACTAAGGATCTTGCAATACCTGGGAAAAACAGATGTAGCACTCTAGACTCAGCTTGTAGGAACCTCTAGTAGGGCAAAAAGGTGAGGCTTGATTTTGAAGCCAGTTAAAACACATTGAATGCATGGCCAGACCCAAACTCATATAGAGATTCTGTAGCACATCCTAGCAGGGAATGCAAGCTTTCCAAATCCCACTCAGTGTGAAACACCACCTCCTGTGCTTCTTTTCAACTGGAGCCTTTGAACACAGAGTTTTTCAGAGCAATTCCAGAGTCATATATTAGTGGAGAGCTTAAGAATATGTTTTTAATAATCTGGAGCCAATGGACTTTTTCCATGTGTAAATAAGTGAACTTTAAAACTTTAAAATTATTACTGTGTATCACACTATCCCTAAAAATACTTCTCTTGTATAAACATCCAAAATTAACAACTCATCTGGGAGATGGACTCAATAACTTTTTACTTTCTTCATGTGTTTTTATTTTTTTCCTCTTGCATACTTCCCAAAATTTATGTCTGATTCTTGCAAAAATATTAAGACAGAAATGAGAGGCAAAGACTTAAAGGGACTTCTGTTTTGCTGTTGAGAGATTTTCCCCAAAGGAAATCTAATTGTCTAACAAGGTGACCCATCTTTCTTCTGCTATGAGGCATCTTGTCTTTTACCCACAATGAGTACCTGAACTTCTCAGGTTACCTCACTTTCACCACTTTCACTGCTATTGCATTGTTGTACAATGAATGCAATCCCTTTATCTTCATTTCAGAGTGGCTTTGCTTCTGGGTAGCATCACAAAATTACTGTCCATTTGCTGCACTTAGCCATCCCCACCCTCCTCTCTTCTGTAGCAAACATCTAAAGCACATTGACTCATACCAGCTGCCTGGAAGCGTGTGTGTTACATCAGGATTCAACAGCACACTCAGAAAGGAAATATTCAGCTCTGAAATATATTCCCTTTGCTGCAAAACAATTCACTTATAAGGAGCAGAGCACTTCATATGCTGCCAGGAATGTGTGTTTTATTTCAAAACATGTCTTAGGTAATTGAGAGCAATTACTAAAATTGACAAAGGGAAATAACTCCCCAAATCAGTCTTTTGTTTTAGATCCTTGTGTCTCAGATGTTAAAGCTTTACCTTCTTTCTCCTTTATATTTCTCATGCTTTATCCTTTGACTGTCTTTCCACATTGCCTCCTCTCCATGGGTTTTTTCACATTTCCTTCAGTGACCCCAAATGACAAGTCCACACCCCACAGGGCCTTCCTTTAAACACAATTTAATTCCTTGAACAGATCCTCTAAATACTAACATGAAAATGTATTTTTGACAGTTGGAAAGCTTTAATTTGACGTAATATGTAAGTGAACAAATCATGGAATGTTTGAGGTTGGAAAGTACATCTGAAAGTTGCCTTGTCCAGCCTCCCTGCTCAAGCAGCATCAGCTAGAACAACTTGTCCAGGGTTGTGTCCAGTTGAGTTCTGAATATCTTCATGGATAGAGACTATGAGAAAACTCTGGCAGTGCTTGACCACCCTCAGAGCAGGGAGTTTTTTTCTTGCATTTAAACAGAATTTCCTGTATTTTAGTCTGTGTCCATTGCCTCTTGTTCTGTCACTGCACATTACAGAGAAAAGCTTGGCTTCCCCTTCACTCCTCCTGTCAGGTATTTATGAACACTTGCAAGATCTCCCCAAGCCTTCTCTTTTACAGAGGGAGCAGTACCAGCTATCTCAGGCTCTCTTTGCATGAAAGAGACCAGTCCTCTGATCATCTTCATGGTCTTTTACTGGACCCACTCCAGCAAGTCCATCTTTTTCTTTTACCGGTTAGCCCCAAATTTCATACTCAAGGTGGGGCTTCACTGGTGCAGAGTCACCATCCTCAGCCTTGTTGGCAACACTGAGAATGCTCCTTGCCTTCTTTGCTGCCTCATGCTCAGCTTGGTGTCCAGCAGGACCCCTGGGTCCTTCTCTGCCAAGCTGCTTTCCAGCCTCAGCATGGGTTGGTGAATGGAGCTGTTTCTTCCCATATGCAGGAGTCTGCATTTCCCTTTCTTGAGCTTTGTGAGTTTCCTCTTTGCCCACGTCTCCATCCTGTCGAGGTCCCTCTGAATGACAGTACAACTGACTGCTGTTGACTACTGTACAACAACTCCTCCCAGCTTTCCATCTCCTGAAAAGAAATGGGTCAGTAATGAAGACATTAAACAGTATTGGCCCCAGTATCAACCCCTGTGCTACACCACTAGCAACTGTCCTCCAGCTGGAATTTGTGCCACTGATCACAACCCTTCAGGCCTGGCTTTCAGACAGTTTTCAATACTCTTTACTGACCACATGTCTAACTCACATTCAGCTTGTCTATGAGGGTGAATCATATGCACGTTCTATTATGCTGTAGCTCTTTTTTCCTATTATTTTCCCATTCTTCTAACATAATGTTAAAAGGGATGTATGTGTAAGCACATCCTGTACTTGCTTTAATGTCCCTGACATTCCCAGAGTGGGGCTTGATGAGCAATGCACCCTGTGATCGGTGTAGGGACTGTGCAGTTCAGGGAACAGTAATTTTGCTTCAAGTATTGAATTTTGCTGATTTGTAGTTTTCTTCCAGGAGCACAACCACATTTCACTTTTTTCATCTGGTGGTTTCAGGGAAGAACTGAAATTCACAGGGAACATAAAGGAGGCCATGAAATTTCCTGCTTAAAGGTTTGCAAAACCCTCAGGTTTAGCATGTCACAGAGGCTACACCAGAAGCCATACTTCAGATGTTATTTTTGGCAGCAGCAAGAGGTCATAGTTTGGGGAGGGTGTGGGGTTAGTGAAATCTTTTAAGGTATGGCACTCTTTCATTCAGACTTGGAACCATCAGTCAGAATCACCTCACAACGTTTCCATAGAGAGCAGGGGACCTGCAGCTTCTGCCTTGCACCCTAACTGGAATTATAAGGTTCTGTGAAAAAGGACTTCTTTCTGTAGAAAAGCTCAGCCTCTACTTCATTTTCTCCTGTGGTTATTTTTAGGCATCCTTGACACTAAGAAAATGTCTCTGCAGAAGCATCCTACAGCTACCATGACTTGTACAGAAACAGCTAACTCATCTTAAACTACACAGCTCACTACAGAGAGTAACATACCAAGAGCAGCTCACTGCTCGATGAAAGCAATCTCAGAGGATTTACCTCCATGAGCAGGAAAGCCTCTCAGTTCAAAACTAGCTCTAGCAGATTCACCTTGACTGAAGTCCCCCTGGTAACTAAATTAAAGTTATGGAGGCAGGTTTTATGCATGAAGTTGAATTTGTGCATGTGAAGGAGCACTGCCATAAAACCCAGTACAAATTTGTGTTCTGGCAGGTAACAGGGTTACCAGCTGATCAGCTGGTCAGCTCCTTACAGAAAAAAAAAAGGTTTGTGTATAATACCCAATATCAGGTAATGCTGTCTAAAAAATTATATCTATCTGCACTTGCAGATTTTTTTTCTTCTTCAGATGGGTAAGGGGACTGCTCAGGTTTAGCTAAATGAGAAGGCTTCATTAATATTCCTTCTATGAGCTATCACAAAAAACACACTTCATGTTTAAGGAAGTTAGACTTCAGTGGGACACTGGACTTACAAACAGAAAGGGACAAATGCAAATTCAAAAATTAAGGACTATTTCTGAGGTACTGACAAGTTTATATATACTTTGTTATAGCTTTTATAGATGTCAAATATGTAGCTAGACAGCTCTCTATCTGAGCTTACCCATGTTTTTTTTAACTGTGATCCTTGTGGGTCTCTTCCAACATAGGATATTCTATGATTCCATGACTGATCAGTGGCAGGACTCACCCAGTGTGGGTCTATAATTTTGAATGCTTGATAAAATCCAAAAAAAATGGTCATGTGTTAATTTACACCATGAGGTAAATACAGAAATGTATTGTATTCTGTAAATGTACAGAATGTATTCTGTAAATACAGAAATGTATTGATCACTGAATGAGCTACTGTAGTTCCTTCAGCTGGCAACAGAACACATGGCTGTGAACCTGCCCTGTATAACTCTGGTGGAAAAATCCCATATGTACAAAGTCACTTAGCATTTATCATATCAGAGTTATAGTCAGTAAAAAAATACAAAATAAGTGATGCACATGTTTTCTCTCCTATCATAAGAAAAATAAAAAGATATTCCCAAAACCTCTCAAAACCTTGCTCCAGTCAGTCCTCTGGTACAAAAGCAAAGACATAACCCATTATTCCTGATACTTTTAACTAACCACAAATGAAAACAATATCTCAAATGGAACTATCTTTGTACATATTAAATAACATCAAAGAGTACAAACAACCTTTGTGGTTGACCCTTCCACATACTCTCACAGTGCAGTACAGAAATGGGGTTAACACAGAGTTTCTGGAACAGTGCACCCATCCTCCTTTCTGTTTTTCGCTACATTTTCTCACAAAGCTGACCAGAGGGAAGGAACACACAGCTGCGATTACTCTCTTCAAGGTCTAATAACAGCCATGCAATATATCACTTTAAAATACATTTTTTTTAAATTAAGAAGTTGCCCTCGAGGCTGAAGACTGGTGAAATCTCCCATGTTAGATCAAACCACCACTTCTGGTGTCAGCAGCAGCCCCTGCTGCGACTGCTCCTTTGAAGTGCTCGCAGGTAGAGGCAGCTCAGCAGAGAATGCCCTGCTGTGCTAAACCAAGGAGCTTGAACCCAGAGATCTTATTTTCTGCTTGTTCTGGAAAAAATCCTGCAGAGCTGCAGGCATACAAATTCAAATAGGAGGGCTATAGGTGCATTAGAAATATTGCAATTGATTAAATGACATTTTGCATGGGAAAGGAGCTCAAATTTAAGCCAGGGTCTTTGTGCCTAAGTGTAACATAGCTATAAACTGAATTTCAACCTGTGTTTTAAAGCTGGTGGCTTACTTTTGCTGTGGGAGTGGGTTTTAACTACATCTGAGACTGAAGATGTGGCATCACCTGCCTCTAAAGTAAATTCAGAGATGTCTCTCTGCATTGAGAAACGGCTCTTCAAGTCAAGTTCCAACTAAGCTGCAGCAAATTTAAAGCCAGTGTTTTAAGACAGTGTATTTCTTTGTCTGCAGAGAGGAGCTTCAACCCCAGCTGTGAGTGCTTCAAAGGCATAGATTCCACAGCTGGTACTAGAGCTAGAATTAAGATGCCAGCTACAACATATGCTAGATTTTACGATTCAAAGTTTTTCATCATCATTTTTATCAATGTATACATTTTAATAAACTGGAAGTAATCTATAACACTAATTTGCAATTTTAAATACAGCTACACTCTAAATATTATTTAGATGAAGGAGACATTTTAGAATTTGTGAATTATTTACATTTTTCAGAGAGTATCCTTTTCAAAGGATCAGACATATATCTCCTGTAGTTTGGTAAGGTGCTGAAAGTAAGACTTGCCCTTATTAGCATATCTAGGTAGAACTTTCCTATGATCAGTCAAGGCCTCTGAAATATTTATGCTTTATACTGAGAAATTACTCCATATCCTAGCCAAGTACAATGTTCAAGCTGCAAAAAGGCCAGTGCTACTATATGGAAAGATGGCATTATTTCCCAGACTTTGTTCTGAAATAACTAAAACACTTCAAGCACACAGCTTGGCATGTGAAGGGAGAGCCAAGAGTGAGACTGCAGCTTTTACCACCCTGTAAGTGTGGCAAAGCAGGTGAGAACAGGCTCCTCATCACAGAGACTGTATCCAGGGGAAGCTTGGCTCACACTGGGGTAGAGGACAGATTTTATAATACTGCTTTAAAAAAATCCCACTGATACATTTTTAAATAGTATTTCCTAGATTAATCCACAGATCCACTCCTCTTATCCCTGACCCACAGATAATGTGGTTCCGCCGTTCTCCATCACCTGAGTTTGGAGCCTAAAGAAAGGATTTAGCAGTGGGCAAGGGGCACAATAGGAAAACTCCTGCTGGTCCATTGTCTGCAGGGTGTATTTAGCCAATAGGACTGGAAAAGTATCTTAAGTACAGGCTTTTTGGAGGCCATCAACTCCATTTTTAGTCAGGGTGTTTAGTTCATCTTAATTGAAGCCTTTGCCCTTTTATTTTTAATGAAAAATCTAAGTCAATAATTTACAGCCTTGCTTTGTAAAAAAAGGTCTCTTTTTAAAAATCCTTAATATTTTCTTGGTGAAACAGCTTTATTTGACTTTGTCTGAATCATTTCATAAATGAAGCATTCTAGTATATTTGGCTTTGTTTGTATTTTTCCTTTACTTCAAAATGAGATGAAAAGAGACAAAAATGTAGAGAATAAGATGAAATCAGGAGCAAAAGCTAAATTAAACTGTAGACAGCTTGAAGCTTCCTGAGAATCATTTCTGCATACTCATTACACCTCCCATTTCCTCCCTTCTCTAGGCAAGAGGCAACACTCCATTTTATTAGCCCACAATGAGAAGCAATGCAATGTCTGCTATCTGGCCAGGCTGGAATTAGTGTCAATTCAGCTGCTCTGTGCAAGAGACATTAAAGAGCATCTCTTGTTCCATACTGGGGTTTACATTTTGTCGGCAGCTATGAAGTTTTCCAGTCTTTAACAAGGGCAGCACAATGTCTTTGGAGGGATTATATGGTTGCCCTTTTCTTACTGCAACTTAAAGTATAATAGAGAACCACGGAGTAACTATAATGCTGTAATTAACTGGAGTGGCTCTGCTGATGTTATTAACCATGAGAGTATAATTCAAGTGGCTTCTGAATAGCCATAAAGCCCCAGGAGTGACATACAGCTCCATATTCACTTCATAACCATCTGTTATTATCAAAATATGTTGGATTTTCCAGTTTATGGTGAAAGTTTAAAAGTAATGCCTCTCTATGAGATGCTGGAAAATGCTTTTCTAGATGGTTCATAACTGGGGGAGTAGGCAAAAATTATAATACATTTGTACTAAATATTAGTTTTTCTTTTACTCTATCAGAGCAGAAATACTTTTATTTTACTCTGTCAGAAATACATGCTTGTAATTCTTATTATCCGTTTTTTCTTCCCCAGTGAAATATTCTTTTCCATTCTAATTCTTCATTCTGAGCAATTTATGAGCATCTGACATAACTGTAGCCTGCATTAGGGAGAAGTGGAAATCTCAGAGTTCAAAGTCATTATGACTCTCCCTGCCCTGTGGTGCAGAGTGAAGCTTGCACAAGTTGTCACAGCTTTATTAAGGTCAACATTCCAGTAACTGGTAGAGCATCTGATGCTCCTATGGTTTTGATCTGAACACACTCATGATTTCCTTCCCATCTGCTTTCCTTTGCATGTTAAATATTTATATTTCGAAAACTGTGTGCCTAGAATTTCACCTTTTAATTCACACACAAGTACTTAACAATTTTTAAGGTGCATATGCTATCTCTGGCTTCTGGGAAAGCAAGACAGGAACCATGGCTGGGAGGGCAGATTGAGTAGGCATCAATCCCCAAGTTTTTGGCAGAGAAATGGAATTTCCTGAATTTTTTTTTTTTGCTGCTTCCATTATTATATGCAATATCATTCTAATTCTATTTTTAGAAATTGAATAATTTTCAGGAAAAATTATTAATAACATTAAATGGGTCACAAGGAGCTAATAACCCAAAGGAATCCAATAAGCTGGGCAAGGTGAACTTGACCCCTTCCCTTTATCAGTAGTCTGGCCAAATGTCTCTAGCACAGGCCAGTATCCCTGGCTCTCTGCCAGGCCACTCTAGCTGTGTGGAAAGAGCTGGAGGCTGAGTAGAAAACAGTCAATAGAAGGGTGAATCCAGCCATGGGTGGGACGTGGAGATGGGGTTATGGAGCACTCTTTAAATTTGGGACACAATCAGATCTGGGACTGGAGTTTGAGTCTAAAGAAACCAGACCTTGTTTATCACAGGTCTCTGAAAGGTATTTGAGGTTAAGTGAATGCTGTTGCTGCTATGGACAACGAGTCTCTGTTGGTTTGAGGCTGTATTATAATTAGCACTAGAATCAGAGTTAGTGTAAAGTTCTCAGAGGGTAAGCAGTGAGAAGATGGCTGTATTGATGAATGACAGTGAGACCCAGAGGGACAACAAATGCACATCACCAAAGGTGACTTCACAAATGGATATGGTTTGCTGAGACACAGTAGTGTCTGGGGCAGAGGTGTGGGAATTAAATGAGCATGAATTGAGTTAAATATCATGGTCAATTTTATTGGACTGGTAGAGCTCAGATAAAAACTGTCCCAGGGGATGCAGAGCCAGGAGACAAGGGAATTGGTAGAGCTATCAGAGCAAGGGCTTTGCCAGGCAGTGATAGCCAGATTCAGCCCAGGGCCAAGACCAAACTCGTGGCAGTGAGGCAGGGGCAAGGCTAACATGGGAATTCAGGGTTCCATCTGATGGGGGTAGTAAGGGTCAGACTGTACTGTGGCTGCTGGGCAGGATCAAAATCATGCTGGGAAATCCTTTGTGGGTTGGGGTATCAATCAATAGGGTCCATGGACAGGCACTGGCATGGCCATGACTGAGTTGGAGCCTGGAATTTCTGAGAATTCATTGTGCAGGGCCTGACTGCCCCACTGGACTGAAAAGGGAATCCTGGGCCAGGAAGATGGGCTGGGCCAATGGCCCCGGGATTGGCTGCTCAGAGCCCTTAAGGACTTTAGTGCTCTCAGGGTCCTGACAGCAAATGATGAGTAGTGACAAGAGCTTCTGAACTACCTTTTAGGTTCAGAATTGGGGTGGAGGGTAAAGGCATAAATTTATGAGATAGCTTTAAGCTGTGCCAGATAAACCCCACAGAATCAGGATGTGGGCTGACAACAGCAGTATGGTGGTTAGGTCTATGAAAGGTTTAAGTCAAGTACAGTTAGAGTTAAGTTCCACTCAGGGAATAATATTTATTATAATATATATAATATATATTTGTATTATAGATAGAGAGGTAGATATAATTTATTATAAATAAATATAATAAAAGGTACCCTTTCTTTCCAGATCAGTGTAGGCTAGGATAAGAGCTGTGAATTAATGTAGTTGCCTGATGTGTTAAAGCACAGCAATGGAAAAAAAAAAAAAAAATGAAGATAAATTTCTTGAGTTTTTTACTTCTGGAAATGAACAGGAATAAATTGTAGATTGACCTAAAGCAAGGACAAAGGGTTTATCTAATCTTCTTCCTTCAGAAAAATAGATGGGGTTCTGTGTATGTGCCAACGGTCAATTCAGCATGGGCAAATACTGAATGTGGGTTCCCCTTCCAAAGAGGTTTTGGTTTAATTCACGTTATTGAGTGTTAGATATTACTAATAATATGCTTGAAGTTGAGACCAAAGTATCAGTCTTAGCAAATGTGTTGAACTAGATGGAAAATTATTCAGCCTTTCAGAGGACTTTCCTGAAGCCACCCCTTTGGGTACTCAATCACAGTAAAGCTGGCTGGGGTACAGGAGCACTGATCTTGGCACTGAGAGTAAATCAGCTGGTATCATTTTGATCACTCTCAGGGACAAGCAGCAGAGTCTGCACTTACACTGTGCCAGTGGGTTAGCTCAAAGTATGAGGGCATTATACAGGCAGTGAAAGACCTCTGAGTGTGATGTGTAACAGCCAAGGCAGAAGAGGATAAATGGTGCCTTCCTTTTGACTCTCCTGGGTGTCTTTCTCTAGGTTCTGTCCCATATTGTAATGGGAGAAAGAATACCAACAATAGTAATTTTGGGTGTACATTGAATGAAACTTTCATTTGTTGTAAACGGATTAAGTTTGAGTTAAAAGCCCAGCATAACTCTTCTCAGCTTTCACCAGACACTGGTGAAGTATCTTTTTTCCTCCAGTGAAGCCTATCAATTCTCATTTGAGTGACTTTCCCAGCAGAAGTTTCTATTTGCAGGCATTTTTCACACACTTCTTGACATTCAACCTTTCATTGTTTAATTTGGGACCGGAGGTAAGAGCTGGTTTTGTTTTGGTTTTTTTGCTAGCCATATAATCTGAACAGTGGATGCTAGGGATAGCTTTATTTCAAGTGTCATCTGTTAGCATTGTCAATCTAGTTCATTTTGCTGAATTCCTTCATTTGTTTGGAATGTACATCTACACACGTTCATACTAAAGTATTCTCCAGCATGCTAGAATAAGGGAATGCAGTAATGGTACCACTATTGAAGAAGGAAACCTGGAAAAGCAGTTTGCTCACAGTCCTGCTTTTTGACAGTCTTCTACTGCAAAGTAAATAAGTATATGAATCTGATCAAACCTTTTGAAATTTGGTGGGAATTTTCCCATAAACCTATTTGGCATTTATTAGATTATGAATGAAACTGATGATGGAATTATGTATCATTAATTTTCTGCCGTGAACTGCAGAAGCAATAGAGATGAAGCAGATTTTTTGAGAAAGTTATGACATAAAGTGAGCACTATTGGTTTTCACCAAGTAGTCTAATCACTGTACTCTCTCCAGATACAAAAACAGTACGTGTGCCCTGTGCTCCTCTATGCAATATCTGACAGCAACTAAAGATGTAAGAAATAAATACAAAAAATAAAAAGTAAATTATTACAGTTAACTGGAAGATATTAACTAGCCCAGTGTGGAGTCAAGCCCCATTCCCAGTCTAATTTCAAGACTATTTCATACACAAAGGATGGACAACTTGAGGACCGTTCAGGTTGTATCATCTTCAAATCCCCAGGCATCGCAGATAAACTATTTCTTTTAACAAACTTGTGCTGATCCTTTATGAAAATACTGTTATTTACAACAGTAAATATAGTAAATAGTTTGTGGTTCCCGGACTCTGTTTCTGTTGAATGGCCTTCATGAAGAGAAGAACTGAGACAAAGATTAAACATCAGGCGGCACTTAAAAGATGATTTAAGAAATCCTTCCTAAAAGTAGCATCGTGCTGCTTGTGAAACGTGTCTGGTTTTCATCTTACCAGTTCCCAGCATCAGGCACTTATTCACAAAGGCTTCCAAAACAGCAAGGGCTATTCCCCTCCAGTCCCCCTCCTTTAGCAAGCTTTCCAAGCAGACACCCAGCCATTCACTGAAGCACACATCTGCTGCTGTCAGGCAGCACCCACTGAAATCCCAGGAAGCCACGAGATGGGGAAGCCGGCAGCATGAGCAGGTACCCAGCCGTGACTTCTGTGGAATTTACTCAGAACTGTAAATTCTGAGGGTCACAAATGCGGTCAAAAGGGAGAAGAGGGTTAGTCTGGGATTAGTCAGAAACAGACACCAATTGCAATACAGGACAGGTCAAGAACATGAGCTTTCACTCCAAGATGGATAATTGAGAGGGAGGAAGGGAGAATTCTTCTGAAGCAGAAAACTTTTAGTTGTTTTTTTTATTTTCAGAGGCCCTTAGCTACAGCCAGAGAAAAGCTACTCTTCTGAACCATGAGTACTGACACTGAGTCAACAGCAGGTTAATTCAGCCTTGTAATTTATATTATAAAACCTCAGTCTGAGTAAAATGAATGTTTAAATATAATCTATTCAGCAAAATCTCTTCTTTTTCTCCCAAATGAAACATTTCTTACATTAGATTTTTCAGTGTGAGTTCAACAGATTGCTAAATCAAGATATCAAAATATTATGAAATTTACATATAATTAATACAGTTTTCCAGTCAGAAATCCCCTGCATAAACCACTGACTTATGATTTGTTGTTCTCCCTGAAGAACTTTGTGTTTAGGAAATGCCACTAGCTGTTTTCCTAAAAAAAAATACAATGAGGTAATTTAAAAACTGAAAAATAAAAAAATTAATTATTTTTATTTGTGTTTTGCTGATGATTCAAAAACTCCATCAATATGCTTATAAACAAAAGAAACAACTATGAAGGTCCTTGCTTGCTTTCATTTTTACTTGGAAGAATTACCACTATGCTTTCCTCTAATACAGCATGGAAACCATTCCTGTGGTAACACCTGGAGCAATCATTTCCATCCTCCCATAAACTGGAATTTATTGGCAACCTGTAAATACAGTATGACACTGTTGGATTCACAGATACTAAAAATGTGGATATAAGTTTAGAGGACAGTAGCTGTGGAGTGCTTCAGTGTCCCCTGATCTTTTCACTAGATACATATTTCTCTCCAACCTTGGGCAGGGTAATTTTATTCTCCCTGGATATTAAGAGCCATATTTTAAGCTATATTCTGTGTCTGTGAGGGAGGGATCAAGGACTTACATTATTACATTTATATGCAAATTAGTCCACCTTGACTCAGATAGAGTGAAATCAAATTAAAAGCTGCTTACCTGCTAGCTCCTTTCTGACAGCAGGTAGCAAGGAGGAGCAGAAATGGATTTTCTTCAAGTTCTACCTTGTTACTTGCCTGTCACGTGCAGTAGGTAGGCTCAGGTTGTTTTATGATTTGCTGTTGTAGAGAAGCAGCAAACCATCGACATAATGGGAATAAGGAGGGGGTTTTGATCCAGGCACTTTAAGTCAAATGTCTGCTGAAACAGTAGGCTTGCCCAGGGCTATGGGGCAGATTGCCAGACTCTGGCCTCTGGAATGTGCTAGGAAGAGCTACACATGTAATGAGAGCAGCCAGGGCAGTGCTGAGTCTCACAGAACCCCTGACGTTCTCTGGCACCGAGATACGGTATCATCTGCCTGACTTCTTGTTTGCTCCCAGGATGCTGCTCATCCACGGAACAGGGAGATAATAAATCTTCAGCTCCTCTGACTACCTAGGCTGGGATTCCTAGGTATTCCCTAGGTGAGTGGAAATAGTGGAAAACAAGAAGACTTTAGCTTCCTTTTTCACATGAAGCAGTCCCCAAAATGTCTGGCAGGTGGTAACTCCAAGATTTCAGGAGATTTAAGAAGTTAAATATTTTTCCCTCTGACTTCTCCAGGTGAAAAGGGATATGCACCCTTCATTACAAGATACAGGGACAGAGATAAAAAATAACTTGGTAGGTACTAACACAGAAAAAAGTCTGAAAACTGTACTGCTTATGAGGGAGACAAGAGAGAAAATAATTTAAAATACATACATGAACATTCAGAAAGACACACTGTCGGTGGAATTATCTTTAGATGGCATGTTTTCAAATTCCGTGTGTCTTCTGAGACTGCTTTTGTTACAAGGATCTTCATGAAAATTAAAACACATTTTCTGCCCATTCACACCTTTGCTCTTCATTCCAGAAGAAATCCTCTATGATTTAGATGTGAAATATCTCAAGGGTTTGCACAGAAGCCAGGGAATGCAAAAATTAGTGCAGTCATAGTGATGCACCCCTAAAACTCTACAAAGGGTTAATATCATCCCAAACAAATTCAGATGGAACATTTTAATTCAGTGACTTCCATTTCTATGATCACAAACCACCAGTGCTTCAAAAGCATCTTTTTTTTTACTGTTCTTATATTACTATAAACCACTTTACAAACATAAAGAATTCCCTCAGTCATGTCCACTCAGTTTAGTATTTACCTGCTTGGACTGAAAAATGTGAAAACCCTGTCCACATGATAGATTTGGTTCTTTTGTAGTCTTACTGATCTTCTCATAGAATACACGATTTTCAGTGAGTTTAGCAAAACTTACTGAGAGATAATTTTTATTCATTCTTAATAAGCATTTCTATTTCAAACCACTGCTTGCCTAATCTCTCTGCTCTATACTGTGCCATGGCAGAGCTGTTATTTTAGATAAGAAAGTGCTTGGCATAAGCAAGCACAGTAATATGAACAGTTTTACAGGTACCCAGGTCTCCCAGCAGCATTCTTTCAAGTGCCAAATATCTGTGGTTACCTTTCAGGTACCCACAGCCCCTGTCCTGCCTGACAACATCACTTCAGCCAGCCTGTCACTGCCTGACAAATTATCAGTAGCTCAGACTACAGGAACCTGACTAAATTTGGGTTGTCCTATGGTCCAGGAGTTTAACTGGATCATTCTTGTGAGTCCCTTCCAATATGCTGTGGACTCTGTAAAAGCAGGTTAGTCTCATTTATGGACTTGAGGTGAGAGATGTTATGCTTAAACAAGTACATATTATTAATTAAGCTATGACACTGCCTTGTGCAATGCATACCATTAGAGAAACATACAGGAAGGGTAATGCAAGGAGGGGGAAAGCTCATTGTTCATACCACTTTATTCAGAGGCAAAGTTTTCGTGACACACCTCCCCAGGAAATCTTTGCCATATGGTTCAGATTATATTGCAGCACTTGGCTTGAAATTACCCATACTACTCTGTTGCTGTGTGAATATGTTTTATCTGATTCAGTACAAAAGTTGTGGGAAGAAAACCATGCCAAACACTGAATCTTTTCCTGGCATTACTTTGCAAGGCGCGGTGTCATGCACCACAACAAAGACCAAGCAGTTTCAGAACAGCAATGGCTTAAAAGAAGTCTCTGTCATTATTTGCAATTGAGACTGAGTGAAACATTTTCCCCTCCTAAAAGATTGCAAGCTTTTGGTTTGAAACATGCCTTAGTAGAGTGGCAACCTTTACTTCATCCACAGGCTTTGTTCTCTTTTGCTCCCATCCAGTGCAGAGTCGCCTGGCTAAGATTCATTACAACATTTCCACTTGAGATGATATTTTAATACAAATAAAGAATATTCTGTGTATCCTAATTGTCAGCATGAATACCTGTACTAACCAGTGCTAGAGAAGTGGCATTTATAGCATATCCACCAAGGACTTGATTCCCTGTTAAAACTAGTTTCAATGTCTTCTACAATTTTGTATGCGGAACTAGGGTACTGCACCCTGTTCTGGAGTCCCCAGCACAGGGAGGACATGGACCTGCTGGAGTGAGCCCAGAGGAGGCCCCCAGGATGATCAGAGGGATGGAGAACCTCTCCCATAAGGAAAGGCTGACAGGATTGGGACTGTTCAGCCTGGAGAAGGCTTTGAGGTATCCTAATTGCAGCTGTCTAGTAGCTGATGGGAGCCTACAAGGAAGATGGAAAGAGACTTTTACAAGGGCATGTAAGAATAGGATGAGGGGAAATAACTTCAAACTGAAGACAGCAGGTTTAGATTAGATATTAGGAAGAAATTTTTTAATGTGAATGTAGTGAGACACTGAAATACAGTAAATATTTGTGGATGCCCTCTAAGAGTTGTGAATGCCTTCTAAGAGTTCAGGGTCAGGTTGGATGGGGTCCTGAACATCATGGTGTAGGGGAAGCTGTCCCTGCCCTCAGCAGGTTGGTTGGAACTAGATCATCTTTAAGGTCCTTTCCAATTCAAGCCAATCTATGATTATATGATTCTTGCAAGGAGTTGCCACTTTGCAGCTTGTTACTGCAGTTTGGTACTACAGTGCCTTGTTTCCATTTGACATTTCTAAAATCTGAATTTAACCAGTACAATAATTAATTGCTGTTCAAAATCTTTGTGTTTCTGTGGGGTTATATGAACAGATAGTGTGCTGATTGGTTTCTGTATTTACACATAGCATTTTACAGGTTGCCAGGGAAACCTAGAGCACTCTTTTAGGAAGAAGAGAATCCAAATTGATTGTGCCAATCATAAATTCTGAGTAGTTTTTCAAGTGGTCAGTTACATAATTTTGCTGAGATAATAGAGCTTTTAATATTTATTATTCTGTTGTTATTATTATGTTCTTAGCATTTACTTTAGGTAAAAGGAACAGAACAAGTGTCCTTCAACAGGGCACACTTGGAGGACTATAGTAGTTTAAATGTGGTAATCAGAAGAGCATCTGTTTTATGGAGTATTTATTGTAAGTCACAATAGTGAGTACAATGCTGCCATGGAAGATCTTACTACTGATTCATAAAACTGACCTTTAAAAGTTAAAATTAAAAAAAAAAGCTTCATTTTAGGGCAGTAGTTGGGATTATATCAAAGTGGTCAAGCCTTTTCCTTGGACCTCGGTGATATTTGTATGCCAGTGTCAAAACTGTGATCCTGAACCCCCTGTGATCGACTGAAAGGTCAAATGGCTCTTCCCTCCCTTCCTGTAATCCCTACCTGCTGATGTGCCTGCAGCAGGCTACCCATGGCTGGGGAAAGATGGAAAGCAAGTAAGGAAATCTGTGGGTTGAGACAGACACAGTTTAGTGAGTGAAGGAAAGAAAAAGAAAAAAAGCCTGAAACAAAACAAGTGGTATGAAGGCAATCCCTGAGCAGTGGCTGTTTTCCAAAAAGAATAAAAACCCCTCACTGGGATATTTTTAATTTTTTTTGTACTGAGCACATGCTGTGCAGTGTGGGATATCTCTGGGGTTAGCTGGGGTCAGCTGTGCCAGCTTTGTCCAATTCCAGCCTCTGCCCACCCCCAGCCTTCTCACTGGGAGGGCAGAACAGGAAAAAGAGAAAGCCTTGGTGCTGTGCAAGCACTGCTAACAACAGCCAAAGCACAGTCTGTTGTCAGCACTGTTCTGGTCACAGATCCACAGCACAGCACCCAACAGACTTCTCCCAGCACAATTAACTCCATCCCAGCCAGAGCCAGTACAGCAAAAATATCTGACATACGTAGGGAAGTAACTGTGCCTTTCCAAAACTCTCACACTGTCCTTCTGCATGTAGGTACAGCCTTCAGGAATAGAAATATTTGGGCTCACCTTTTGACCTTTTGGGAGATCCAAGCCCTCTTTGTGGATAGCACCCACAGAATGAGGACTGCAGGATATTCTGGTTAGAAGCCTTCACCACCTGCCCAGGCACTGTGCAGAAAACCTCCCCTCCTTTGTCAAAGCAAACTGTAGGGAAGATCCAAGGGGTGCAGGTGCCCAGCTGGGGTACAGGAGCCCACCCTGGGCTCCTGCACCTCTTTTCTTTCAGTGGAGAACTAAGCAAGACACAGAAATGATCACAGTACAAAGCTACATACCTTCTCTGACTACTAGATTATTTAATACAAAGGATGGTGGATAGCTATCCCTCGTGTTTCCTGAGGAAAGCGTCTGCCTGATGCTCCCAGCTGTGTACTGCAAGCACCTCCTCTGCAGCCTGAGCAGACTCCAAGATTCATTTCAGGCAGCTGCTCTTTGCTAGCTCGAGGCAGCTCTGTTCAGCAAGCTTGAGATTTCAGACCCTGCTTTGAGGTGGGCACCAGCTGAAGAAGTTCAAGATCTGAAAATGACCTCATGAGCAACATCTCAGGCCAGGCAGGATATACCCAGGCACCCAAAACAGAAAGGCACACGTGTTCAGCCAACTTTGAAATCCAAGCTTGTCTTCAAGAGTGACCTAGGCCAATCAAGCCATGTTCATACTCTCGTACTTGCAAGTACCATTTTCAAAAGTAAACTCTCTTCTGTGTAATTCCCTAGAAGTTTTTGGCTATGTTAACTGTTGTTTGATTTAAACTATTTCAAAGTTACTTCTGCCCTCCTGACTGCAGTTTTGCTTAATCTGGGCCACAGCAGATGTGGCTAAAACCTCCTCCCAGCCCAAACCCCCCTATTAAGTAAGAGCATCTATAGATAAAGATGTGACCAGAAGACAAAATGAACAGTACAATATTCATTTTGTGCACTTTCAAACCACTGTGTAGTTGAAGGACCCTGTGATTGCCAAGTGCCCCCAAGTCCAATGACACTGACATGTGTGGTGCACATACCACCTTTAGCAGCTGTTTCAGGAAACAGGATGGTTTCTGAATGAGAGCATCCCTTAATAGTCACCCTGGAAACAATTTATTTAGAAAACAGCTTTGAGCCTTGGATTCTGCTAAAATCAGAGTGCTAAACAGTATGATCTTTTTGTTGTATTAAGTAGCCCATAAAATATAGTACTGACCTCTTTCAATAGTAGTAATTGAAATGCAAATATGAAATACAAATGTGGTTTGTATTTCCACAGACCTGAGAGGTGCCTGTTTTTCAAACTGGGGACTGGCCCCATTTAGATGCCTACAGTCAGCACAGAGTTGCATGCTCCATGATTTATTCCTTTCCCTCAAGAAAAGCTCCTTTTACCTTCAGCTAGTTATTTTATCCCCATTTTTCAGTTGTATCCACCTATTTTCCCTTGGTTTATGCATTCTTTGGACAGGGACTAATTTTACAATTGTGACTCATCTGTCACAGGAGGTCTGTTCTATGATAGGAGCTCTCAAACATATCTGCAAAACCAAATAAATATGCAAATAACAAAATAAGAAACAATAAAACCAAATAACCAAAATAATGCTTAAGCAATAAGGAATTGCTTCTGGATATTTTGGGCCAGTTTAGGCCATTTACAGTCTATCATGAAGAAGGATTTGACATGAATATAGCAGGGCCTTTGCAATGTAGCAACTGATTGAACAAAACATCAGGCAATATTTCAGTGTTACACACAAAGTATTGCAGTCAGAGGAGAGCTGGTAAATATGATCACTACTTTTTATTGTTTCACTGTTGACAGAGAAGAAAAGAGAGAATATCAAAATAAAAGGAAATGGACTTTTGTCTCTTTTAATCATCTGTACTTAGCCTTTATTCCTAGCAAGTAACATTTACTCTGGTAACAAACCCCTTAAATGTTGTGAAATAAATAAACTTTCAAATGGAGTGTCTTAAAATTTAACTACTAATTTCATGGCTCTTAGAAATTATAGGATTTTTCAAACTTTTATACAACCAATTTATCATAAATTAATCATAATATTGCAACGGAATAATCAAGATGAATTCAGTAGGCTTTAATGTAAATGTAATTTCTATTTCTGTAGGTGCTCCATGACAATTGGTGTGCATTTAAATATGAGTCAATTATCACCTAAAATTAAGTCTATCCTCACTTTTTCTCCCCAGTGTATCTTCTGACCATATATAATGTAACTTGGATCTTGAGAGGAATGGGTATTGCTGCTCTGTCTCTGCCACTATGTTGTACTATCACAAACACACAACTTAGGATTTTGAATCTGGTCAGACTGGTATGAGTATCATAAATGGAAAAACTTATAGAACATACCCAGCTAAAATAAATTCTACATTTTCTTTAAGTAAAAAGAGGTGAAAGTGTCCTAAATTGCATTAAAAAAAAAAAAAATCCCTATTTTTGCAGGAGGAAACAATGTTGCTGTAGTGTTGACCAGAGAATGAAGAAAATCCTGTGAAAACGCTTTGGCCCTTTAATTAGATAGGGTGATTTTAAAAAATAGCATAGCAGTATTTTAAAGCACAAATGGTGAAAAATACTTCTCTTTAAGCAAGGTCAGGATTTTATTAACACAGAACATTGAAAAGGTCCTAAATGTCCTCATGGTCTCAGCCATGATAAGTTTCTGATAAATCCTAAGCCAACCATGCTACTAGTTACCATTAACATGTACGTAGTTCTGATGACTCCTAGAGACAGCAGTAAAACATCAGTGCTGCATCTCACACAGACACAAAAACTACCAAACAAACTGAAGTAGTTCCCTGCTGCAGGCAAAGGAGAACCTGCAGAGGGTCACTCTGTAGGTGAATGTTGGGAAATTTGCTGCAGGAAGGGGAAGGGAGGGATGAAGCAAATTCAAACACACAAAAATGATGTTCATTGTATGTATAATACTCATGAAACAGCCTTTTGCATTTGTAGTACAGACTGCCTTGGGGGAGCTGGAGGAAGAGTTTTGCAAGGAATGAAACTGTTCTTTTAAAAGTCAGAAAAATTACACATGAACGATAAAGAGCAGTGAGATGACAGAAATCAGTTACCTGTTCATATTCCACATGCTCCAGAGACATATCACTGCAGTACAGATTTAACCACTTAACCAAAATCTCTATAGCTATAGCAACTGCTCAAGCATACTTCTGCTAAATCCACAGCTGAAAACGAACATATCTTGCCATTCTTCTTAAATTTGCATCTTTGCATTTATGCCCATTAGTATTTCCATAATAAACTGTCTAATATGACACTTAGAAAAAGTCATTAGCAATGTGTGCATTTAAATATTGATTAAAGTGTTTGGGGGGATGGTTTTGTTTATTTGTTTGTTTCAAATAGGTTGGAGCATGTTTGTAAAGAAAACCTGAAACCTGATTTGGCAACACTGATTATAAGATCTATCATTTAAATGAGTTTGGGTAGGTCCAAAAAAACATGACCATCTGCAGGAATTATTTGTGAGATATTCCTAACTCTTTTTGCTGAAAACACTGAAATGTCTAGTAGTCAAAAGGTTAAAGTAGAAATCATCTCAGTTTTTGTTTCAAGGATTTATAAATCAGTATTATTTCACCTGAGTAAAATAAGGAGTTCTGTTTCTAAGAAAGGCTCAAGAGCAATCAGAAGCAGAGAGGCCAAGAGAACTGAGCTCTGTTGTTTTGGCAGCTACACCACTGCTGTTTAGCAACTATTTTACCAGCAATAGAGATCTTGGATAGGTGCCCCTGGGTTTTAATTCCTATTCAGTTGAATTCAATAAGTACCCTATTTTAATGTAACCAAAACAGTGGACACAGGAATTCAGTTTCCAGCTTTTCATTCCCTCAGCAGGAAAGCGTTGTTCTTTTTTCCAAATAGCTGGGAAAAAAAAAAAAAATCGGGAAAATATTCAGAGAATGAAAATGTTTGAGGTAGAGAAGAGGGTAATCATTTACATATGTGCATTGAAAAGTTTTGAAAATTAGTTTTGGAGCTCAGCTTGCACTTGCATTTCTTACCCACTTATTATTGCTCTCTAACAGCAAACTTTTTTTCTGAGCCAACAGAAAAACAGTAGAATATCACCCAGCAGACACAAACATCAGGAAAAGAGTGTTGCCAAAAAACAAGTAAGTAAATGAACTACTTTTAAAATCACGGATAAGTAACATAAATAGAAGTTTCATTATTGATATGTCCATGCTATTGTCTCACTCTACTCCAGTACACTCTTGTGTGGTTTACACTTGCTCACTGAACAGGAAACCACTCAGCTTCCCCCTGTGCTTAAAAGGTGCTGCTAACCTAAATTATTTTGTAATTGTAAGAGTGGGTAGCTGAAACTCAGAGGTCTGTGGTGACATTTCCCAAACTTCAGGCAATTCCAAGGGGGGATGCTTAGATATGGATAAAGTGAGCGTGCATTAATGCAGTCTTAATGTGATCTCTGGCCACATCTTCATTGCAAAATAACTTTTGATGCTGCTTCTGAATACTAAATACTGCTACTGCAATGATCCACAAATGTTGCTGGACAGGCTGATACAGAGCTACAGTCCAGTGGGTAAAGAGGGTCGTGGTGAGAGAACCAACACCAGAATAAAGCTTATGTGGTTCTTCCTCACCCAATATATCTCATATATTCTCCATGGCAGAGCAATAACAGGATGGAAGAATATCACATCAGGACTAGGGGAAGTGTTATACTTGTTTGGCAGAATGGGAAGGGAGCCATGTGAAGTGGCACAGCTGCATGCAGATAGAGTTTTAGCTCCTCTCTCCCTAAGGAAACTCATCCCTCCACCAATACACCGAATATCCTAAAGCAGCAATAAGGCTGTTACAATATTTATGCCTAAAACGAATGTTTGCAAAATGAGTAGAGCTCTCTGCAACAAACTTGGAGCTGTAAGTGAACAAAAATATATGGTTAGACCCAAGATCATTGAATTTCCAAATCCGCCAAGTCATTTCTCAAATGTACTTATTATCCTTGCAACTTTCACTCATTAATTTAAACTGGACCCTTTGTTTCATAGAACAGTGGAAATTTCTAATGTTTAATTAAGTGTATTTTTTTTCTTTTTTTATGCATTTAGATCTTGCCCAAACATACATGAAGTAATGAAACCAAATGTACATCCAAAAGGTAAAATTCTTTCCCTGCTGAAAAAGGAAGTACTATAGCATGTCTGTGTAGCCTACTGCTTACACAGTAAAAGTCTGTGACAGATCTGAACATTTTAATATCATAAACATTAAAGTGAATTGGCAGAATAAATGAAAAGTAATGGATACCCATTAAGGGGATACCCACTAATGCAGACAACAAAAACTTCCACTGTGCCCAGAAAATGTTTGGTTTTATGATGGTATACACTGCAAAAAGCCAGGAATAAATTATTCTCTTGATGCAGACTGAAAACATTACTTTGGGCTGATGGCATCTAGAAAGGAACTGAGGGAACTTCCTTTTTCTGTCTGCTGCCACCTTTGAAGGTCTCCTCTTTTTGCTGTTTGCTGTTCCAAAACAACAAGACAATGACATAGGATCTCTAAATCTGTTTTCATGACAGATTATGGTCAGTAGCAAGCATGTGTTTGAACTACATTAATTTCAAAAGTAAAACACTGCACTAATTTAAATTGCTCATAAATGACACTGCAGTTCCCAACTGTAGATGAGCTGAGACATTTAAAGCAAAGCTTATAAAATTATTTAACTAAAAAGTGGCACAACTAGCCAGATAAATTTATTTTATGTACCATATGTATATAGTGTTATGTGAAGTTTGCTTAAATGCATTCAATATCCATATAATATAGACGATTTAGACTTAGGTCTGGAAAAAGCAGTTCTGGGGAAAATAAAACCCAGCAATCTATCATCTAACTGTAAATCTTTTATTGTCTATGGATAGCTGGCCTTAGCCCAAATGCCCACCATAACTGGCATTTATTCACATGCCTTTTTCACATCTCTGAAGTGAAACCTGCCTAATCTTTTACTTGGTACTCTAATTAAACCTTTATTATTCAGGAAGCTTATTTATCTAGCCCCTCTATAGGCTTAAGGAAGATGCCTGTACACCTGAACAGGAAAAGGTTTTGCATGATAATTTTTGGCAAGGCAGTATAAAAGTGACTCTGAAAATGTCTATGCAGTTCTTCCTTGCAGCATTTCCAGCTTCAGGATTTTTTCCTACTGATCCCTGTCAGGATCACAGGGTTTATTAAATCACAATCCACAATTCTTTATTGCTTTCAGCCACTGGCTGAAAGACCACAGTGACTAAAAAAACCCACTGTGCACTGATAGATTCAGAGAAGCCAATGGGAACAGATTTGCCTTCTGCTTTCCCACTTAAAGAGCTATATTTTTGATGCTGGTACAAATTCCTACCTAACCTGTCACCCTTTTAAACAAAACTTTTTTAGGTCATCATGAAAAGTCAAGGTTGCCACAAATACGCACACTCTTTCATTCTATTGCAAATTAAAGACAAGATAATTTTTTCCATTTTGTCCTTTGACAAGCATTCTCTGTCAACTGGCAGAAACACACCCACATGAATGCCACAGAAATATAACAACTTACTATTATTATAAGTGATAGTCTCTATTTCTCATTTTTACAGGCAATGCAGCAAAGCAACGAAAAATTTTCAGACTGAATAAAACATGATGAGTCCCTGTAGCTTGAGGAGACTCTAGCCTGTGCCAGCTTTAGATCTTTAGCTTGTAGTGAAAAAAATTATGCCAGAAGGCCCAGCTGATTGCAGCTACCTGGCACAAAGACTCTGCCCTCTTTCATCCTTGTTCAACAGCCAGTGCAGCAAAAGCCAGAAAATTTGAAGATGTCTCTGCTCATTGCTGGTGGGTTGGCCTAGATGACCTTTAAAGGTCCTTACCAACCCAAATTAGCCTACAGTTCTATAAAAAACTGACTGTTCCAGCAAGATAGATAGATAGATAGATAGATAGATAGATAGATGATAGATAGATAGATAGATAGATAGATAGATAGATAGATAGATAGATAGACAGATAGATAGATAGATAGATGGATAACAGCAGAAATAGCCTCCCCTTAGGTATTTAGCTTCTACGACAGTATCTCACCTGGACAGTGTGCAGTACTTCTCATTCTGAAGGCCTGACATGTACAGCAAGGCTTACAGAGTGAAATATTCATCTTCATTATGAAAGCTATATTCTTTAATATCAGGAAGAATGTTTTCTCACTGGTTTTCACTCCTCAGCTAGCACAGAGCAAATATTTGGGCAGATACCTTACAAAGAGGGCAGACCCATGGAAAAGCAGCACCAGTGCTGCTCCCTTCACTGCTCCAGTGCAAAGGAGGCCTAGGAAGAAAGGAGGCGGATGGAGTTCATCCCAACTCCAGTGATTCATGCATTACAGAAGAGACGATAAACTGACCTGGACATCAAATTGTAAACTAATATTGGATAGCAATACATCACCCCAAAGGCTTATGTCAAACAGTCCCCTTTTAGCATTAAGCCATGAAATGCATGGGCAATAGCATTGACGTTTACCACTGTTATTAATTTTTTACTGTTGAGGATAAAACAACCATGCTTCTTTTATGAACAGAAGTACAAAGGCTGCAAATTAAGACACTGTCTTTTTTATCATTATCCTGGTACCACCTTTAACTAGGCTTACTTCTGATTAGCACCAGTATAACTAAACAGAAAATCAGACAAGTAGCTTGCATGAATAAGTCTCATTCCCTGTAACCCATTAATGCTCCTCTGAGAAGAGATTAAGGTACTACATATATTGAATAAATGAACGTTCAATGCCATCTGCTGGGGTATATAAAAATATGCAATACCAGGCTCACAGAAGGAGAGCAACATGTAAAAAAGGTGTTTAGGCAGAAAATTGCTTCTTACAAAACACAGCTGTAAGGGAGGGCTGTGGGATGCTGGCTGTCCTTAATACCATTTCAGCCTTTCAGCCAGACAAGAAGTAGTTCTGGTTTTAACTCTCTCCTTAGCATAAAAGTATTTCAGTGCACAATTATCCCTTTTTTTCTAAGCATTACAACATGCTGTAATTATTTCTTATCGGCTGGTCTTGATAGAAGGACTTTCATGCTCTACTTCTGAAATCAGGCCATAATGTAGCCAGAGATGCAAGATTTGTGATGTTACAGGCAGCCTAAGAAAGGACTGGAACAGTCCAGAACAGCACATACCAGGCAAGGTCACACCATTGCTGTTCTGCATTAAAGAGTCACTGGATTAAATGTGTGGATCAGGTTAAGTGCAGAAGTTGAGAGTCTCTGCTGGCCAGCTCTTGGGCCCTGTAGCTCAGGCTCTCCTGGCTACACCATGAGACAGCTTCCTGGACAGACAAACACCACCAAGAACAGTTTATAGCCTGATAGCTGGAGTCCTCTCAGATCTGGGATTTTCTTCTGCTACGAAGAGAACAAAAACACTTTTCTATCCACAGAGGGATTTCCAGACCAGGAATCCCATAGATCTCAAAGTTCTGCACCAAGAAGCAAAACTCAGGAGAGAGAGAGGAGTTCAAGCACATCCTTCTTTGGGTGTTTTTGGTGGGCAGGCTTAGACATGCTCATGACTGTGAATCCCATTTCCACACAGCTACTTCCTCATGCATTGTGTAGGTCCACAAACTCATGGCTAGACCTACTTTATGTCCTCTTTTCAGTATCTCTAAGATACTGTAAACAAATACTCTAAAATCTGCAGTTGGCAGAGTTTTATTCCTTTATATAAGTATTAGCTACTGTATCATTTACTACAGAATGGGACCTGCTGACAGCTTTTCTCCATTTTATGCAGAAAAGAGAACTATTCCTGCTAACACCTATCATTCTGTAAGTACCACGTGTTCTTCCAAAAATTTTACTTTTTTTCACTTCCTGATGTATGTTAATATCACTTGGGCTATAATACTATACAAAAAATGCATCCATCACTGGATTTTAATGCAAAATAAGGCATGAGAATTGTGAAACACAGATGAGAACTTTTACTTTTTTTTAGTGGGATCTAGACTGGAGAAGTGACTTGCCAATTCTCCATCTACGGGCTGAATCTAAAATACACCTTTATCATAAGATCAGGTAAAAATAACAGGAGTCAAGCTGAACAAGGATGTAAGTCATAAATCTCAATATTAAATATGTAAGCAATACAAATGAAAGCTGAAAAACAAACAGTGGATATTTCAATGTCTTTCCATTTGTATCCAAAATCTGGGTTTGAGTTTCAGTTCAGGCATACAAGAAAAGAGTGTAAATACCTTTTTAATCACAGAAGGATGAAAATATAGCACAGATCTATGTTTTTATAGAATAGTTGGACAAATAAAGGATGACTAAAGAAGTTTGATGCAATCAATACTTTGACTGCTTCAGATTTCACAGAATGATTAATAACTATCAGATACTACATGAAATTAATACCAAATAGAGGGCAAAAATAGCACAGAGGAGAATGGGGAAAGAATGGTCAGGAAATTATTTACTTATGCTAAGACACTTAAAATAATTATTTAAGAAATTTCTGAGATATTAATTTATTATCTTTGAGAATTCTCCAGAGTCCTGAGTTCCTAAAATTATGGAAAAGAACAGTGGTTACTGCAATTTCTTCCAAGAAAGAAAGTAAATCCTGAGAATTTATTTGGTACTTGGAGAGACTATTAAACAATCTGAAAGCATATTTTGGAAATAATAGATCTGATTATGCAAAGAATTGTTAATCTGAACATGAAGAACATCTCATCAACTCCTCAAACTAAAAGTAATTTCCTCTTCAGCAGAAATATGACTACAATAATGAAAAAGAAAACAGTAAATGTGATATATATTGATTTTTATTGCACCTCTGATATTTCCCAGAAGACAGTCTCACAAGTACATGCCTGGTCTAGATGAAAGTGCATTTCATTCAGATGAAAGTGCTTGCACAACTGATTGGAAAGATAGCCACTCTCAGCCTAGCTGACAGTAGTCTGCTGTGGAACTAGAAAGAGTTGTTCAGAGAAGAGCCTGAAAACCCAGGTACCCTGCAGGGGTCTGTCTAGGGCATGGTGACATTTTTATGTACTGTCATAAAGACAAACCTCACCCTGCAATGTACTGCAAAGAACACTTCCTGGAGGTCTGCCTCATGCTGTAACAAAGATGTGTAAAACCTGGAGTGAGCTCACAGGAAAGTAACACTGGGGATATGAGATTCAAAGTCTTTTTGTCTCTGGTTGACAATCCAGGAAAGATTTAAAGTATATTTGCTTAGTGAGAAGAATAAAAAAAATATATATAATTATAGGCATTAGCATAATAAAGTTTGAAATAAAGTGGACAGTAATCAATTTTTTTAGTGTCCTTGGAGAGTAAAACCAATTGGTTTAAATTTTAGCACTCAAGAGAAAAAGCATGAACTGAAAGGGCAGTTAAGTGATAGAAAAAGATACATCAGGAAGCTATGGACCCCCCATTACTAATGAGAATAAAACAAACATCAGGGAATAAATCTGAGAATAAAAGAAACATCAAAGGTCCAAGTGCATGGATGCACCTACACTGTTGGTAACAAACTATGACTTCCAGAGGCATGGAATACATGTTACATATACATGGAGCCAGCAGTTATGTTTCAGTGAGTGAAGAGTGAGGATGAAGGGTGGAGCAGCACTCCAGAACACAACCTTGAACAAACCCATACAAGTGTATGGACACATCCAGAGACATCCTGAGTCACTCTCAGCACCATATTTCCATGGGCTCCACTGTTCAAAACATACTCACTAGCACATTTACTTGGACTGCACATTTGTTAGCACAAATTCCCCAAAACACCGTATGTTTTTATTTTGAAGCATGACATTTGTGATGAGCTAGTTAATACATTCTTGCAAGTAACATATGTAAACAGTCAGTACAATACAAATACCACATGGATAATATTAAAATAAAAGATACAGTTTCAAATGTCTGCAATGATCATAAATTAAACACCCTCGTTATGTTTCAAAAGCAGAGAGGCAAAATTCAGAGAGACATTAAACTGTCTCCCAAATGGCTATTTCATGAATCTAAATTAAAAATTTAGGTACTCAAACCACTTCCTCAACTACTGTCCAACCCTTCAGTTTCCATCAGAAAATTTCCCATGCACCAAAATGTCTGGTTACGGCAATCATATATTTCTACACTGAAATCAATCTTGAACTTAAATTTATTTGTATTATCTGTGTATCTCTTCTTCTATCCAGAGCAAATACTTGACAATGAAGGGCATGAGTGACTTACAGTTTTCCTCCCAGCTATCCGATGAGGAGGAAAATATGTACGAGACTGTAAGTTCTTCAATGCTGGAGGCCATGGATTCTCTGAGAATCCTTCCTGCCAAACCTCTACAAGAATCTGAATATGCAGGTAATATTTTCTGTCTGTGGAAACTGAGCAAAACCTAGAGTTATATAGGAACAGTACAGACTTGGAATTTTCAGTCCAGATGTTTGGTTTTTTTAATTAAATGGTTCAACTGGCAAATAACACTGGTAGGCAAAAACATAGAAGAGTTTTTTCTCCTTCTTTGTATTCAACAATTACCCTGATTTTCATTAAATTATACTAAATTAATAAGTACACACTGCTTTTTAATTTTAGTAATACCTTCATTGTAATTCCACATTGAATTCCACATGGAATGTGCAAAATCTGGCTGATCAAACCCACAGCCATTTCAGAAAATCTCACTGCTATTTAAGCCTAGAAACCTTTAAGATGGGAAACATATTAAAGAACACACTAAACTTTCCTCCAGATGATAATGTAGTATTCTTTCTAAAGGTGTTCTCTGATGCTTTAAATAGCAGTAATAAGCAATTACTTTGAGTGTATTTCTCAAGCATTCTTAACCTTGTAAGGTTAATCACCTTTTGGTTTACTAAAGCTATTCTAAGTAACATTTAATGTCTAAATATACAGAGCCAATTAATATCCCATTTATGGAAGTGAAATGTCATCCTAACTGTGCACTGCTCCAACACTCTAGACATAAACACTCTGGAGGTTTTAAATAGTTAAAAAAATGGGGGAAAGTCCTAGGTGAGAAAGGCTGGAAACTATAAACCAGGTAGCTTGCTCCAGTTCACATCAAAGTCAGCAATGACATTTGCTACTCGTTTTTTGTGGGAGTTTGTTTGATGTCTAAACAAATAGATGGATATTAAAGTGAGTAAATTTATCAGTCTGTGAAAGGATCACAATCAGCCTGAACAACCAGATATTTACATTATGTTCCAAGACTAATTTTTCCATTTTATTTGGAAACCTGAAGTGAATTCCAAATACAGTTTTTATCTTAGTAGGAAAAACTTTCATTTAGCAGTCAGCATCTTTTGTTGCTCATGTAAGATTGTCCTGAAATAGCCAAAAGACTTAGTTTTTGTTTTGTGATTTCAGGTAAAACACAATAAACAAAAACCTGCTTTTTGTCTGTGTATTATGTCCAGTAACTATAATGTGGCAAGATATAAGAGTGAGGAAAGGACTGAAAATATATTTCAAAAGGGTAAAATTCAATGCTATCATCTTTAACATCTTTTCCAGATAAATACAGTCAAAATGCCCTTGAGATGTAAAATTAATGACTGAAAAACATGTTAGTATACAACATGAACACTTCTTTTTGTTGGCCAGGAATGCAGTTTTTATTAAAAGCTAAAGTAAAAATTAAAATACTACCTAGAGAATAAAACCCCTACAACAGTCACAAAACCAGAACAACACGACAGCATTGCCAAGAGTAAAGGTTCACATGAAAAACAAATTCAGTAATCTAACCACAGTTAAGGTCAAATATCTGCCTTAACTGTTTACCAGCTTGTGAAGGTTCGTATTTATAACCACAGTGGTGAGGTTAACCATAAGGGTACTACCAGGGTCATACTTATGTCCTCAATACAGCTGCTAAAAGGGTTGTAAAGTCCGGGGGAAAAAAAGGAAAAACAATTTCAATGAAAATGGCGAGACCTGACCTGAAAAACACATTTTGAACATTTAGACCCCGTCCTTTTTCAAACATCATATTACTGAATTACTCAGGCTTCATTTTTCTCTTCCTCTTTTGCAGACAAACGTTGCTTAAGGCCTTCAGGTACCACTTCCCCAACAAGTGAAAACCCATCTCAGCCCCTTCAACACTCAGCTGTAAGTAAAGATACTAAACTGTATTCACAACTGATTTCCCCTTTTCTGTAATACCCCTCAAAGTGCAGGCTATTTAAAATCTTAGCCACATCACTGGCCCAAGTTCCTGTGAGCTGTTCCTGTTTCACTTTGCACAATGCCCTTGCCTCTTGCTTTCCCTTGCTGACTGTGGGTCTCAGAGGCATCCCAGCCAGGAGCAGCGCCCTTTCTACTGGCCATAGCTACAAGAATGATGACTAACATCACGTCTTTATTCTGGTTTATTAACAGATTTGCACACTTGATCCGGAGGGGAGAACAGTGCCAAATGTAAGAGGTATAATAAAAAAAAAAAAACAAACAAACCTACCCATTTCTGCAAACAGAAATAGCAATTGTTACTTCCATATTTACCTTTTGTACTTAGGCAGAGATCATATGTAACAGACATAACAGACACAGTTTTCAGAACAGCAGCTGCTTTCCAAAACAATCATCCTGCAAATTCTGCAATACTCTTTCAACTACCAAACACTGAAGTAATTATTTACAGAAGGAGACATATTTTATCTCAAGAGTTCCCATTCCTACAGGGGGAGGAAAAAAACCCTTCAGTTTAAAAATCAGATTTTTGTTTTCACCATATTGTAAGGACAAAAGGGGCAGGGAGAAGCCAATGTCTCCTGAACTCTTCCACCAAAAGGCTACAAAAACCAAAAACTGTTGTGCTTTACTTCTCACAGTGTACTTCTTTTTCACTCCCTATCCTTCTCAGTTTTTTTTCCATGAATATATTGTAAAACATAATCTAATAACTATTTTTAACTAGTAATACCAACTTCAGCTATTCCCAATAAGGACTTACATCCTAGGGGGGTGACTATTTAAAAGGGTTGTCTGACAATGTTCACCTACTCAGGATATGTTAATTGTGTGGTACATCACCTAGCATATTTTTTCCTCTGCTGCTTTACGTTTAACCCTAAATTTGCTTCAAAATCCTTTGAGTGCAAAATGTGCCTTTAATTTTTGTTCTGTTTCTTGCGCTGAAATCAGAGACTATCTTATTGTTCAATAATCTAACGAAGAGTCTAAATATTAAATCCTCTGATTGAGTTTTACTCAATTTTAAGATTGTTTTAAAATCAGGTTTCTATACACTTTTTTATATTTAATTAACTTTGGATGTAGCAGTATATCATGAAGTCAGCTACTGAAGGATTAAATATCTGATTATCTTTGAAAATAAAATGTATTTTTTATCTTACCATTTTCAAATCTTTGAAACATAAGGTAATATGGTTAAAAAGACTGCAACTGCCAAGCCAAGAAAATGTGACCCTTTTGTGTTTGCTGTAACAGCTGATTTTTAGAAAGTAGTATAATTTCATCAGCCAGAAAAATAACTCAAAGAATTCCATGCAAAACAGCATTTGCTTTTTATCCCCTCTTACTTCACACTGTAATGCAAAATGTAGAGAAAGAATTCCTACAGATGATGAGGAAGTAAGCACTATACAGTTTGAAAATGAAAGTTTAGATTGATTCCTGCGATCAAATCCCCATGTAGCCTGGAAAAAAATTGAATTGAGAAAAATTAGAGTAAGCCAGCTTCAAAATCCGCAGAAATCAGTAGGCAAGGACAGTTTGCCAGTTTATCTAAAGCTTTGAATTCCACCAGGACTTAGTAGGTTGGTTTTACATGTCTCCATGTGATGTGTGCTGATGTTAAGATGAACCATAGCCAGTGCAGGCAGATAAATCAAACTCCAGTGTTTGAGAACACAACTGATAAATATTTTTAGTACTTCCTGAGTGAATAGTGCTTACAGAGCACATTATTATTTTTAGATAATAGCTACACCGTTTCTAAATATATCCTAACATTTTTTCATCATGCCCAGTGTTATTAAGTAGCCTTGCCACAAGATGGCATGAATAGCACAGAAGACTTTTTTCAGCAGTATTTTCTAGAAATGTTAAACGTTTACAGTATCATTATTTTATTCAGAGCAATTTGCTATGGTTTAGTTGAAGGAGAGCTTGAGATCTGCTGCATGTTATTTGCATTAGTTAGGATTTCAGCACATAGAACTTACAAAAATTATTTCAATTTAGCAAAAATAAAGTAATTTTTTTTATTAGTAAGATGTTAAATAATCAATCATATTTTGGTATATTTGGAAAAAAATAGAACTGATTTCATTGGTTTTCAGTATTTTTTATAAATTTCTATATAAATACAAAAACAGACAAAAAATGTATTCCTAACTCAGTAAGCATATATATATTTACAAAGTCTCTGAAAAATATTTAAATTTACAATACCTGAATAAACATCACCCTCAAATGTTTCATTCTGAAAGCAAGAGCAGAGTTCTGGAGGTAGAGCCAGGGGAAGACAAGGAATGGAGTTGGACTGCCCATAATAATAACAACATCAGAATAAAGCTGTAATTTCATTTGTGAATTATATGGGTAGCACTCTACTAAGAAATATGTGTAATTATTTTTAGGAGGAAGAATGAAAACACATGGATATCAGGTAAGCAGAATCTCTCATCAATTACAATTTTAACTGCCATTTAATAGACTTTTAAAAGCAGGCTGCCATTTTGCTAGCACTAGCTAAAGGAAAAGAGAACTCCTATCTGCAGTCCTACATTATCTCACTCACTTGCACTCACATGAGGATGTCTTCTATTCCTCAGTGATTTTAAAATGGCAGTTATAGCATGATGTTTTGTGCTGTAGAGCACATAAACCCTTTGACTCTTGACACTTAATCTAAATTCTTCACATTTCTCTCTAGAAAACCAAGGCGGGGAAAAAAAGCTTACAGAGATTTTTGTTTCCTCTCTTTTCCAGGAGCCTACACCTCCCCCACGGTAAGATCACATCAGAGATCACTTACCTGAGGTCCCCAGGGAACCCAGTGCTAATGAATGCTCACATCCATCTGTGCTGCTCATGGTAATGAGGTGACTGGAAGTGAGCCAGCATCCTTTTACTGCTGCCTCTCCTTGGACTTACAGGTTCTGATATGGAATTGGGGAAAACAAAGCATGAGCTCTAAGTATTCATAGCAGGAGTTCAGGCCTGCATCTTCGAAACCAACTTGGCCGTGCCTATGGACAAGTCAAAAACACAGAAATATTGAATCTGGATCAACCCAGATATAAATTGCTGGGGAAAAAAAAAATATTCCACCAGTTTTATCGGTGCCTTAGGCTCTGTTCACTGAGATAATATTGACTTCATTCTCACTTAAATCAATTTGCCAATGCTTTTTGCTACACATCTAAATCATGTATAGAAATCAACTGGAATATTTCCACTTACTCCCACAGAAGGTAGACCAAGCTCTACTCCAAAAATCTATTTTTCTATAATATTCCCACAAATAAAAATTAATTGCTTCTTGATTTGGTCAACCTCAAATGATAACTGCTATAATTTTAAAAAATCCTTTCAAAAGGTCATCTAGGAATGGCAAGTTTATTCCTCCATACCTATACTGACTGCTCTAAAAAATATTTAAAAAATAAAATATGATTAGCATTACTTATTTAGATTTGATTCTAAAGAATATGAAATGGCATAAAATATGAAATGGCATAAAAGGGCAGTAAAATTTCACAAATTCAAAAGTGTAATAGTGCAGGAATAAGAACATTCTCAACCATTATTCTATAAAATTTCACTATTTGTTTCTGTTTGTATTATGGTGGCCAGAATGGTTCTTCATTCTCTCACTTGACTTAATTTGGGTATGTGCTGTGCAAACACACAAGGCTCCCTGCCCAAGAGCACACCACTGCAGGCAGTTCTGCCAGGCACCTTGGATGCACCCACCTCCAGTTGTGTCCAGCCAACCTCTCCAGTCACAGCTGGGCTGTGACTGCCCAGTCTCAGAGCACAGGGCGTGCCCACATCCCTCAGAAAACAGCAGGCCACGGTACTGTGACTTTTCTGGGATGAAGAACATTTTCCCCTCTGTCTGAAACTGCAGTGTTCCCTGGCTGGACCGTATACACAGCCATACCCACCTGGAAATACCCACACTGCAGAGCTGTACTTGGCACACACAAGCACCACTTAGTGGCACAAAACAGAGCATAGGCATGTCTTGCAAATGTAGAATATTATCCAACATTACTATTGCTGTTGAAGGGCCCTGAAGAGCTGGATCTGGTTCAGCACAAATACATTGAAATACTCAGAAAATTCCAGTAACTTACTTCTACAACTTGTGCTTTAAAGTTCTTCACAATCCCTGCACATCCTTTATTCCCTATTAGCTCTTCAAGTTCTCCTTTGACTTCTCTAGGCCTCTGAAGATGCTGCCAAAGCAGTATCAGCCCCTTCCTCCAGAGCCAAGAATAAGCAGCCAGATCTTTCACAAGAGGAACACATTCAGCCAAGATCCCACCTTTCCAACATCAGCAAAAGTCACAAGGTACAGTGCATTCCTCATCTTCGTTCCCTGAGAATCAAAACATTCTCCTTGCTCAAACCACAAAATTTTACCTCCATCACACCTCTGCTTTTACTTAAGAAAGTTATTCTTTAGACAGCTGTGAATAATTGAGAGAAGTGGTATTTAGTATAACGTGACACTGGCATTTTTTTTTAAAAAAAAAAACTGACAAAATAATGGTAAAGATGTAAAGGAGTAGAAAAGTAGACAGAATTTTCACAAACACTTTAAGATTTATCCTAGTTTTTTTTAATAATATTTACAGGTCTTGCAACCACTTTTAAGTACAAAAATGCTATTTACTTAGCACAGTTAATGAATCAAGTGATGGGGAAACACACTCCACATCCCAAAGACATTACATTGAGAAAAAGAAATGACTCATCTGTAGGCAGAAGTCTGGCTTCAGCCCATGAGACCAATGGATCCAGGCTACAAAACACTTCTTGCTCTTTCCATTTTGCACTCCTCAGCCACACAAGGCCTGTGGTCATCCAGCATCCTGACATGGCAGTGAGGATGAGCCACCTGAAGCACAAACCACTTGTGCCCAGCTCTATGACCCTGCACAGGCTTACAGCATGTTATGAGTCTGGTTGCTTTTTCCACACAACATGTGCCTGGTCAGGTGAGCACAAACACACTCTGCTCACTGCCACATATGTACATCTGCTCTTGCTGTCTGACCAAAATGCACATTCCTAACGGGCCAGAGTGTTGGGCACATGCTGGGAAGAGGAATGACACAAATCCAGGGGACACAGGGTGTGATGCTCAAATGACTCTTGACAAAAACCCATAGCAGCCAGAAGCTGTGTCAATCTTGTCCATCCTTCCTTAAATGATTTCAATTTCAGCTCATCAGGATGGAATTTTGCTCCATTTTACAGAGGTCACTTCAAATCCCTTGGGGGGAAAATAAGCTTACAAATCAAGCAGACAATCTTTTGCTAAAGTTAACTATATACTTCATGAGTGAGCTCTAATTGGTTGTTGGGGTGGGTTTTTTTTTTCCTGAATGGTGCTTAAATTTTTTCATGGATTAGGTTCCAAAAGCTGTTGGTTGCTAAGACATTTTATTAATAAGAAGTAGCTTCATATTCAGATGCAACACCTGACTGATCTCCTCCCTTGGCAGGGCAGCACAGATTGAAAGCTCTGTGAGAAATGTCATAATCTGTGTTGCCAGCAGATATCAGTATGCAGAGCACTTGGATTTTAAAAGTCCTATTGTAAAGCCAAATTCTGCAATATAAATACATGTCATGTCTATTGTACTAGGGGTTTTATCACATGAGTAAGGCCGAAGTGGAACAGAATAAGACCACACAATATTTGGGAAAGGCACTTGACAAATTTCCCATAAGCACTTCACTCAAAATATTTCTTACCCGTCCTCAGTCCAGATACAGCTTTGTTAGGAGAAAATATACATATGAGCTGCAGAGGGAAGGAGTACAGCACCACAGCTTACAGTCCTTTGCTAGACTGTAAGCAAAGCTGTCCAACCACAGATGTGATTTAGGAATGCAAGTCCTGTTTTCCAACAAAATTTGGAAGACTTACAAAATTTAACACATCATTATTTATACACTCTAAAAAATATCTTCATAAAAAATAGGCAAGTTCCTAGTCTTGGAATGTATCTTAGAAGCTCTGGTATGATTGAAATTTTTATATGCCCGTGGTAAGGAAGCCATGCAAGGGCCTTGGAGCCTTGCAAACACATCTTTAATGTCACAGAACTTTACCACACACCCAATGTCCTGAATGTGGGTTTTCACACATATAGTAACGGCCCTGGAGACCAAACTAACAAATTGAAGAAACTAACACAAAAAACAACTATCCAAACCAAAAGAGTTCCTCTCCTTTCTCCTAGCCTTCTTGAATAATACAGATAATTCCTAAATTTCTTGCCTCAGGTGTCCCTGCTTTCAACACAGGCACGAGGAAGAGAGCCCTTGTCACCGTTGAAAAATAGCTCCCAGGGTTTCCTGTACCAGATCTTCCTTTTGTCTTCTGACTGATTAAGCAAAACATCTCACTGCCATATTTATTCAATCCAGGAGATAGGTTAAAAAGGAACTAAATCTCAGTGCCTTCCAAAAATTACCAGAAGCTTATTCACACCTTATGCTGCTAAATAGCTTGTAAAATCTGGTCCTCTGTCTCTTTTATTAGGAGATACACGCTGCTAAAAAGCGTAAGCTTTCATCATAACCAAAACATCTAATGGAAGACATCAGACTCAATAGTTTGTCCATTTTCTTTGGAGGGAGATTATTTCCTTCCGGGGAAAGGATGATACTGCTGTTGATCAGGCATATCAGGAGAAGGCAGAAAAATACTTTAACACCTACTTAATCAGGGCTATGAGGAACATTTTCCACTCATCTTTCCCGGGTTTGCACCTCCTTTCCTCTCAGCTCCATGAGTGTTTCATTTTTTAAGTTCTTCAGTCTTCAAGGAACTTACTTCCATTTACAGCTTACTCTAAAGGGTGAAATAAGACCTTTTGGCATGAGATGAAAAGTGCTGAAGTTGATTCTCCTCTTTTTCCCCAGTGTAAATCCTTAACAAAGTTGTATTATACCATACTGAATTCAGTGGACACTATTCTTTTTTTAAGGAAGTCCAAGCTAGTTCTCCTGAAGATAATTCATATAAAAAAATAACCAGCCTCTGAACTTCTACAGCAGTAACAAAATCCTTCCCTTGTAAAAGGCTGTTAGTTTTCAGTGATGATGCAATCATCAATGATGATGTACCCAAAGTGACTTTTTTATCATACTTAAATGTTTTGTGTATTATTCTTTCTTTTCCAGACACTCATCTGTTAAGGAATCAAATAAAGTAAGTATTCATTTTGTGTATGCATTAGGACCATAAAAGCCAAACACATTCCACAGCTACACAGCCTCTCTTGTAATAGTATTTTAGCCTATCAAGTTAAAAAAAAACTGAGTCATATTAGCTTTGTGTCACAGAAGTACCCGTCTTTAATGTGTGTTTCAATTTCAATACTGCTACTTCCTGAATGGGGCAAGTTTCTGAATTTGTTTGAAGAAATAAAAACATAAAAACAGCGCAAAGCTACCTATCCAACCTTCCACATAAAACATCTCTCGTAAGTGCCTGATGTGCACACCTGTGAAGAGCGAGCAGCAGGAGACACTCTCCTTCAGACAGATGCCACAAACTTCTTTACAAGCAGCAAACTGAAATGATAAGGTCAATGGAGCAGGGTAATAGCATGAATGTAATATAAATAGCTCAAATACAAGATGATCCATTTCAATATGAAACAAAAATGGATAAATTTTAAATCCAGTTTTAACAGTGCCTGCTATCCCCCAGCTCCCTTTTGCCTCTCCTTCCCCACTCACTTTCTACTCAGACCAATGAAGCAAAGCAGAGGAAATGGTTAAAGGGAGTTTAGTTATGACAAGTGGTTTCCTAGAAAACTTAAGAGATAGTCCCTACAATCATGCAGAGTGTTAAAGGATATTTGTAAAATTTGGAAAGAGGTTGTAATTTATAACATTTTGAACTTCTTACTGAATATTTTACTTCATGCACTAATGTGTTCCTACTCAATTAGTTTTATTTTTTTTTTTCTCATTAAAGGGAACAGAAGAAAGGAATCCATACTAGTTAATCCCAAATTTACTTCCACAGCAAGCTGTAGCACAGATCTACAGACTTCTCTAACTTCTAAATCCATTGAGTTTTCCTTCTCCAGTTCTGACTGGGAGACTGCCCCAAACCTCACTCCTCTTGGTTAGATGCTTCTTTAATTTGAAAGATGGTGACAAAAACATGTTTTTATAGCAATATTGTAATCAACACTTAATGCTTTAAAAAAATGATATATTGGCAAGAAAGACAATATTTAAAAAAAAAAAAAAAAAACTTTTGCCTTGGATACTGATACATTACAAACCAAATATGAAAACACTCCCAAGAAAAATAAATATCTTACAGCTGTAATTAATATTTCTGGCTGGACACTGTACAGCTGCACAAATACTTCAGCTCTTAATAGGCTCTTAGTTTGGCTACATCTTAAAGAGAAATACTGTGTGCCTCATGACATGGAAAAGATAAAATTTAGTTTTGATCATTTCACATTCATATGGATATGAAGGCCTCCTGGAGGAAGAGAAGACAGAGTGTGTCCTTGTCAGGGCTTCAGACACCAAAGAGCAGATCAATAGGTTTGAGAAAAGGACCGCCCTTCACCATAACCCAGACACACTGCAGGAGAGGAGCCTCTTGAAATTGGAAAGGACAAAGGCAAAATGCTACCCAAGAATGAACTAAACCCTCTGATCAGCTTAGAAGGGCCTGGAGACCAAAGGCTGAACATGAGCCACTGGTGTACCCTTGATAGCCATAAAGGCCAACAGCATATCAAGCTGTGTCAACAGCAGCACTGCCAAGAGATCAAGGGAAGGGACTATTCCCTTTTCCTCATCACTCATAAGGACTATTCCCTTTTCCTCATCACTCCTAAGGACTATTCCCTTTTCCTCATCACTCATTGGACAACACCTGAGTACTGCTCAAGGCTGAAGCTGTCAGAGCAGAGAGGGTCACCAGGACAGCCAGGACACGCATACCTGCCCTGTGAAATGAGTCTGCTGGGATGAGAACCCTTTGCCCAGAGAGGGGACAGCCTGGGGGAACCCAACAGCTGCCAGTCAGTGCCTGAGAGGTGTTTGTCAAAAAGGCAGAGCATGGTGCTTTACAGAGTGCACAGTGGAAGTACAAGGGACAACAATCTAGAAATTATGAAGATTCTAAACAAAAATAGGGAAGAAAAATTAATTATGAGTGTCCTGAAAGAGTCTTCCCAGAGATGCTGTGAAATGTGCATTCTGAGAGGTTTGCAAGGCCCAGCCAGTCAGAGCCCTGAGACCCCAGGTCTCATCTCGCAGTTCTCCATGCTTTAAGCAGAAGCTTGGGCTAGGACCTGCCTAGGTCTTGTCCAGCCTGAATAAGACTTGACATTCCTAAGTAACAGGTAAACATTATTGGAGAAGTAACTAATAAGGAAGGCTCAAAATGCAACATCTACAAAGAATAAACTATTTTCCTCTTTAATGTTTTTGAATTATAGTCTTAAAACGCATCAAATTAACAAACAAAATAATTGATATTCCCATCATTTTGATCTGTGAATCAAAATAATTCAGAAATATAGTGAAAGTTTAGGAGTCAAACTCTGATATTTAAAAAACTATCATTCTTATTTTTAACATAATATGTTGGATTAAGACTCTCCACACTGATTTTGAATGAAATATCTGCCAAGACAGTAAAAATAATTGCTTGTCAGTTAAGGAGCCTGAAAGTAAGTGACTGATTTTAATCTTTGGATCGTGTCTCTCCAGTTAACCATAATCAATCTCGATTTAATACAAGATCAAGAAAGGAAAATCATATTGTAAGTTAAGCAGATACACAATAGTTATATGAAATGGTGATCTTTGCAGTAAACCACATGTTCAGTTACGCCTCTATGAAGTTCAACTCTCATTGCTGCTGGTAGACTGGTACCAATATTCAGCCCAGGTTTTTGACAAAGTGATCAGGTGATGACTGAATAAATTATTTTAAAACTGGTGGATTAATTGGGTCTGTTGGGGTAAATTCAAGTTATGAATCCAAAGAAAAATATTTACTATGCTATCATTTTATTATAGGCACCTGGAAGAGAGCAAGGTCAGTATTCAATAATATCATAATAATTTGTTGTCTTTCCTTTATATTCCAAAACTAAATATTCTGCCATTAAATTTCTAACTGAAACAAGAACCATCCCCCAAGTATACATCTGCTGAGAACAGAGAGTTCAAGAGACCTCAACAGTTGCTGATGAGCAGCAGAAAAAAAGGAAACTTAACTTGGCCTTACTAATAACTTGCAGCTATTTGGGGAGCCACGGTATCACATTTGCCCTAAGCAAATGTCTTAAGGTTTTGGGGAAAATGAAAGTGCTGGTGCCTAAAAAAACAAGAGAAGGATATCCAAAAGAGATCTGCACAGAGGATATCACCCTTCTCTCAATCTTGCTGCTCTACCATTATTTGAGGGTGAGAATTTTGAAATAATGTTTTTGAAAATCTTTAGGCTTTTAAAGCTAAAAAAAAAATTTAAAAATAAAAATTGAAACCTCCAAAGTTTTAAAAACATGTCAGTTCTTTAGATGTATCAACAGCTTTGCAAAAATGGCTTAAACCACTCACTGTGTCCACATGCACAAAGGTCCATGACAAACAACATTATTCCAAAATACTTTGAAGATAGATACAGGGTACACGGCTTTCAAGCTGTTTACACTCTGTGTTAATAAGTTCATAATTTCCTCTGGCATTTCCTTTTGTAGATTAAGGCACCATTTCCTGATTTTCAGCAAGAAATAGAATTGACTGCATTAATAAATTCAATGCCTATCCTGTCCTATAAAAAGGATTTATGAACTCTCCACATATTTCTACTTCAACATTCTACATGATTTACTATTATGTTAAGCCATATTTGGCATGAGCAAACCCTGTAATGTCCCCCATGTAACATTCAGTACTAGCCCAAATGTTTCCCACTGAAACCATTAGCTGACTCATTCAAGCCAGACTGATTACAGCCCTTTAAGGTTTTCTATTGAATTGCTTCACCCTCGTGTATGAATTTACTTAATTTATTTCACAGTAGTTCCTTGATGCTGTCAGTTACACAAAAGAAGAAATATTAAGTTCTTATCCTTTTTACTAATAGTTACAAGTTTGGGAAAGAAACCTGAAGTATCTTTTCAAGCACAACAGCATCCTCCTGAAGCCAGGTAGGAATAAAATTCCATGAGTTTGTACTGGATGCTTCAAGGACTAAACATTCTGCCCTAGAAAATTATACCTCACTATGCAGTAACAGCAAGATGATACCACTTTCTGATGCCATGCAGTGATATATTGTTTTGCCCTGATGTATGACAAGAACCATCTTTGGGAATTGCTTTCAAGCTATTGTAATTGCACAGCCAATTTTTATCTTTAATAGCATGCTGCTGTATTACATTTCTGCTGCTATTTCTGTGCTAGGGTGTTAAAATATATTGTATAAAGAAGCTCTGCTACCTCCAGCCCCAGCATTTCCTCCCCCCCCCATTTTCTATTTTTATTTACAAAGGATATACACCTGGCTTTCCAAAGGCTGATCATTCTTCCATAAAAATCTTCTGTAGTTAGACCTACTTTGTTTTTCTAACCTATACAAATCTTTCCTTTCTAAATGTCTGTAATATCTTTTCTCCTGAAACATGCAACAAAACCCCAAAAGTATAGGAGACAGCACAGTAAGTATATGAATAATTTAACATCTTTCCTAGACAAATACAGAATCTCTCATGTAGTGCTGTTTATAACAATGGCATTTCTCTGGGATAAAAATATTGTATGAAGTAAATATGACCATATTAGTGACCCCTAGTATTCTGTTTCTTCTTATGCTTCTGTTATGTGAAGTTATTTGGTCAATATTCCTCCCAGTGTAAAAAAACAAAATACTAACTGGCCACTCAGGAGCGGTCTAGAAAATCAGAACAGGCAAGGAAGAACTGCTCCCTGGGTCTTCCTATGAAGGCACTGGGAACATCAGCTGAAATTAGCAGTGAACAAAAGCAAACTGTGCTTCACTGCACATGCAGTTAAAATGTGCATCTCTTATGGAGAGTAAAAAAAACAAAATTCCATGCAACTTGAAAAAGTGGCCCATGAAAATAAGGGAAATCTGTCAAAAGACGCTAAATACAAAAATACCCTCCAAAACCTGGCCCAAAGCTGCCATCAGTAAGAGGAAGGGGTATTCTGGGGAAGAACAGCTATGCATTTCTCTCTAATTTGACGCTCACACTGCCACCAGAAGAAATATTTTTCTGACATTACTTTTATTCATTGTTTTTTCCTAGCCCTCAATGTACACGAAGCTCTAAAAACATCTGCAAATCAGGTAAGAACCAGCGATTGCTCTGAAAGCCAAACTAAACATGGAAAAATAAGAGTGAGATTCAGGTTGCTATGCTTGTATGTCTGCACTGAGACCAGTCCTTGACTACATAGCACACTTTTACTCTGCTGTCACTGCCTCTGCAAACGCCCTTTTTATCAAGGAAACAAACCCCTAAGCTGTGCCAAGAACCCATGAGTGTGCAACACAAACTTATGGCAAACACAAATACCACCAGGAACAACATATGGACTGCATGTTTTGTTCAGATCAAGTAGGATTCAAATTAACTTTGGTCACTGCCAGGCTAACCAAGCCCACCTCCCCCAGCTTTGCTTCACAGGCCCCAGCTCTCAGATTTTGGTGGGTTCCCTCCATTGAGCCGCTTCCTTCTTGTGCTGGGTGCAATTCCACACATTCTCCCTCTGGATTCCTACTAAAAATCCTTCTTTACATAATCCATAAAGCTCATCTAGGTCTCTGTTTGCTGCTACCATTTCAGACTCTCCCTATCATCCCTACCAGGGCTTCTGCTCCTTCAGGCTCTTTGGGAGAGCAGAGAATCCTTTTTCTTCTGTCAATTCCTTGCCCTCCTGAAGCAAGGGAGAGAATAAATATTGAGCCTTCCCCCTGCTACCCTATAATTGCATTTAAAGTCTGTATTTGGCTTAAAAATACTTTAAGAACAAATTTAATTTTATTAAATCTAATTTCTTGACATGCTGTTGTTAGTTCCACCTCAGCCAGACTTGGTACATAAGCATTGCAAGAGAATTTTACCTTTCTTGTCCCACACCTTAAAGACATACCAGGAAAAAAAAATCTGCAAAACATACACAGCACAGATCATAAAGCAACTATGGTCCTAGCAGTGAGGTCTCTTTAAAAAAAAAAAACAACTCTGGGGATAGCCACTAAAAATGCATTGTGAACAAAAATGATAAAATCATGATCCAATAAGCTGAACAGAAAAAAAAAAATTAACATTTTGACAAGTCAAAGTGATTGCAGAAACAAAAGGTTGATGTCTGGTGCCAGCCCTTTGAACAGTGATTTCATTAGTGAACAGACTGACTGCCTGCTGAAGATCATGGCTCTTTGTCTACTGCTATCTAACAGTGGATCTTGTTTTAAGAACAAAAGTAATGCAGTTATAAATCAGAACAGGGTACATATATGAATGGAACAATGAAAACCGCTGCCCCTCTGTAAAAGAGTCTTCCTAGTAAAATTTAATATGCTACATACCAGCATAAAAATAATAAACTGACAAAGCAGGAACAGATAAAGCAATGAAAATACCACCCTTACAAACAGCACTGTCTCTGGTGACAATAACCTGAAGGAAAAGATGGAAGCCATTGATAACCACATTTTTCTCATTTACTTTTAAAATGGAGACTGGATCATTTCTCCCACGAGCATTGCATGAAACACACAAAACTGTTTTCTGCTACACAGCAGTACATGGTGGTTTTTATCTTCAATTAACAATTTTTCCCCATGCCGTATATCTGAAAATGACATTTGATCTTTACACTGAAAAGGAAGCCCTTGCTTTTCTCAGGCTGTTTCTGCTGCATCCTCAGTCAGCCCAAGCCTCCCATATTACATGACTTCTTGTGTTCCTGACCCAAGCCCTGCACTCCCTTAGCTCCACAGAGACCTGTAGAGCTGGGTCTAGCTGGTAAGGGGCAGCCCTAAACCCACAGCCAGCAGGGAGAATAATGACAATCACATTTGCTTTGGGAGGAGGATTTCAGCTATTCCAGGCCCCTGCCAGCAGCACTGTATGGAGCAGGCACACACAGCCAAAGACCAACACCTCCTCCTTAATGCGAGAGCAGCCTCACCCCTTGCTCCTGAATCTGTTAACTGACACAAGTCACAGAGCAGACTGAAATTCTCCAGCATGGAAGAACTTCTAAATCATCTGAGGTTTCAAAAGCTTGGTAGAAACACTGCTAGTTGGCAATGGAATAATGAGGAGCTTTAATGTGATCCAACGTAACAGCAACTGGGATCCAACACAAATAAAAGGGACTCAAAAGGTGAAAGTAGAACAGAATGAACCATTATCCTTGTCCCATATTTAGTATTTTATTCAGCATTTGCTGTTTTATTAACAGTTTATTATTTTGCTATGTGCACAACAGCCTGTCAGATTGAAGTCAATTAAAAACCATCAGGAAACTAATGTGGTAAATCTCTGGGGGCATTCATCTGAAATCACTGATGCTGCATTAGCACAAGAACGCTTGTAACTGGAAGCTCTGAATTTTAAAGGTTAATATCACAATGCTCTAAAAGTACTATTCTCAAAACTACTAAGTAAAATATAGTATAAAATTAAATTAGAACTTTTAAGAATGCAACTCTTTTCCTTCTGAATTTACTTTTACAGGTTCCACATTAAGTGTAGATAATTTGAAAGTGAGGAAGCCACTACCTCCTACATCGTATGCAGCATGCAAAAATAAACCAAAACATCTGCTCATAAAACAGGAAATGCAATCTCTTACCCAACCCACTGAAAAGGTAAAGACCAACTTTGCTACATAAAAAGACAAGCTTTATTCCAATATGAGCACTTGAAACCATGGATAAGAATTTCAATGTTTGATTTGATTAACACTTCCTAACCAGACTTCTCAATATACATGCATTACCATTATATGCTATGCTGAATGTGCTTTTAAGGCAGATTAGATACAATCTGGTTTTGCTTCTGCCAGTTGTTGTTAATTTTTATACACTGATTATGCTATGTTAAAATTAAGGATTTAAACAAATGCGAATGGTATGTTGGAGAATATGATCGCCACAAAGCAGAGAAGATACTGTTACAGAAAAACATTGTAAGTACCATTTATCTCAAAACCTGGGATATAAACTCCTGGGGGGAAAATTTCTGTAAGCTGTCCACAATGGCTTACAAGTTTTGTTGTGAACTAACCATACAACCCATAATTTAAATTTGTATCAACAGGATGAGACATTCTTGGTTAGAGATTGTTCAAAGAAATCAAAGGCTGAACCGTACGTTTTGGTTGTTTATTATGGAAGAAGAGTATACAACATTAAAGTCCGTTTTCTGGAAGAAAGCCAACAGTACGCGTTGGGAACAGGGCTCAGAGGAGAGAGTGTAAGTAAAACCCCATCTGCTCTTACAGCCTGTAGCTTTTATGTAGGACTTCACAAGTTCTTAATACTAAATACTGGTTACACACTCTCCCACATAACAAACTTCTTGTTTTATTAAAGTTTCTTTCACAATACTCTAATTTTAAGTATGTCTCAAGTTTCACGCAGCTTCAACATAATAACTTAAAATCAAATTTTGCATACCATGCTCAAACTCAGATTTAAATCAATGCAAAAATTTCCTAAGTACTTACAATACTTCTATCTACTCTAAGTAGCACCTCCAAAGTAAAAAGGAAAGAGAAGTTCTACTTTTTCTGGTATAAATATTATCTTAGCATATTTTTAAACTTGTGATAATTTAAGAAGGAATTTTCAAATATATACAGCTCCACATATCTGACAGCAGGACCTGGTGCTATAGGACATTTGTCATGGATATTCAGAAGCAATTAAATCATGTGGGTACCCAGCAATCAGTTTCTCAGATATGGTAAATTTCAATTAGAAAATCCCTTTAGATGAGCAATGATTCTTTATATAATTAAATTCAATTATAGTCATGATAAGAGTCTAATTCTTATTCTACATATACGGTTAAATAATAAATGCTGTATCTGCAAGTCTTTCACACAAGAAAAAATAAAACATTAAAACTGAAAGTCAACTCTATAAAAATGTGATACTTGCAAAACAAAACTAAGAAAAACTAAAATCAAAACTTAACAAAAAAGAATAAAAAAATAAAAGCACGACATAAAGAATGCTCAGCTGCAGAGCAAAAATGCAAAGCAACAAACTCCTATGGGTTATTAGCCATGCAAATCACTGACAAAAATCCAACTTAAGAGAAGCTGCAAAGATTCTGTTAAAAATGAAATGCAGCCAAATTTATCAATAAGAATTTTATTGAAAAATTTGCAAAATTGAGTTATGGAAACAACCACAATCAGTCAGCGTCAAGCCTGGGATCGACGCTGGGTGAACTCTGAATCAGCCTCTGTTGCACTGATTCTCCCAAGTTCACAAACTGTCTTTCGGAGAGCTGAGTTTTATAGAGTTTTTTCAGCTTGAGGCTATGCAGTTACTGCTGATGAGTTTTATGAGAAGGACATGAAGTCTGAGCAGGTTTTTTCGGGAAGCAGGCTTTGAGATGTACAATCGTGGTGAGTTTTTCTCAGGAGAGGGAGTCTGAGTAATTTTTTGGGAAACCCACATTGAGGTGCATGGTTTTGGAGAATCGGATCAGGTCAGTATCAGGCATTAATCCCTGGGTCTCAGAGCGCTTATCTTGCTTGGGTGGACCCACCTCTTCTCAGTGTTACCTTAATTGCTGGGTCATCCTCTCACAAATTCCTGGTTTTTCAGCAGCTGCTTTTGCAATCGCAAGCTGCTTGTGTTTTTTTACATAAAACATGTTTTTATACTTGATTTTATATGTGTACAATAAAACGCGAATTATACCAACATATATTACAATTCTGTAGCAGAATCTTCAATTATATCCTTTTTATGCACTTCAATTCTTTGCAGAACTTACCTTTTGTATAGATAGACTTTATAAAGCCTGAAATCAAAATGATGCAAGCTGATTTATGGCATTTGATGGGTCCAAAATTTATATTAGAATTTTTATTAGAAAACATGGAATAGGATTCATGAACAAGAGGAACAAGGTTTACTGGCAAGTTGTTCTTCAAGGACATTGTTTTTTCTCACACAAAGGGGGGGGAAAAAAATCCTTCATTATGCAAGCAGAATGAAACAGTTTGGAAGCTAAATGGTTGCACACACCAAGAACTATACTGCAGGTATCGGTGCTGCTGTAGTGACCATCAGTTTTCTGTAAAGCACTGGCTGCATTTCTGAACTGCAACTCCCAGATGATTTCCTGGAATTTTAGTATGACTTAGGAGAAAGCAAGTTTAATTTTCCATAGTTCTGACATTGTTTAGTCTTCCTGTAATGGCTCTAATACAAACAAGCTCGGAACAGAAACAATGAGAGAAATAAGACATGCTACAGCATAATGGAGTATGTGTGTATCCTCACAAGAGAATAAAGACATAGAACTAAATTTTCATTACATTAACAGCTTTAACAATTAAGGTAACTGGAAAATCACTTGAACAGTACATGAACAATTTTCACTGAACTAAAAGGAAGAACACAATCCCTCCCATCTCAGGAAATACCAAAATATATGACTTTGTTGTTTGTTCCAACTTCTGCACAGACAGTACATATCTTAAACAGTGGGTCTGGACCGACAAGTCAAATTGCAAAGTACAACTCCAAAATAAGGATTCCAAGCATCTAGTTAACAACACAGAGTGAATCCAAGACTTGGCTCTACCAGGCCAAATCTGTAATCATGACTGCCTATCTTATGCCTTCTTTTTTGAGAATTCCTTCTCTTTAACTCAAATCTTCCAAATCAAGCACAACAGAAAAAAACCCCAGAATTTCTTTGCTGGTCAATTAAGTGTCGTGCCAGGGAATCACAATCATGGTAATCTTCCACTCCTATGCATTATTCTCAGTAGCAGACATGAAAATAGAACTGGGCACAAAGAACAGATGCAGTAATGAACAATCAGTGGCATCAACATTGCTCAGAAGAGCTCAGGTAGCCTCAAAGGGTTCCCCAAAAAGGCTCTTTCTTGAAAACTGTCACCTCAATTTTTGCAGCCCATCTAAGGGGTTTTTTTTTGAAAGAAAGTGAAAACACTTTGTAAGGCTGCGAAATATTAGCAAATTGCTTCCTGTAATTTTTTAGTACCCATTAAAAAGCCTTCCAGAGCACTCTGCTTTGTCCCTCTGCAGGGATACCCTTTGTTTCACCACATCTTGCAGTGCAGCCACACCTAGCTGCTCTATCTAGATTAGCTGAATATTCCCTATTCACAAGCCAAACAGAAAGAAACCTAAACACCAAGGAATACGTGCAGACCTATTACATTTTTCCCCAGTTGGTGATTTTATTCAGAGGTTTGGTCTAAACAGATTTTCTGCAGCGTGTTTTCACTTTTGAATTAGTCTATTTTAATCCATTAAAAACACATTTTTCCTTACACATAAGTATTCAAAGTTTTTCCTATCTTATTGCAACCTTTGATTTTTACTATACAGCCTACAAGTTGTTAACATACTGTATCATCAAATGATGTTTTAAATTAACAGTTATTTTTTAAAATGCCATTTAACTCTCATGAGTGCTTTTATCATTAGTTCCCATGTAGCCCCATAAGGTCATAAGGGGGGGAAAGAAGAGGATGATGATCAGATTTTTATGGTAAAAGTAACTGAAGTTCCATGCAGCTAAATTAGTATCAAACTCTAATATAATAAACAGAAAGGTAAAAAATAAGAAAATCACTTACTTTCTTAGTGGAGGTACATCTTTTGCTAGCTATTTAGCCACAGATGTTCACACCTACATACATACTTGATACACCATACTGAGCTTTCTAAAGGCTGAATTACATAAAGCTATAAAGATCAGATCCTCAAATGACGCATACATGGAATTTAGGAATTTACATTCAAGACTGGTACTCTGAGCACCTTTTGCTTGGCTTTGCCTTCCTCTACTTGACAATTTCACTGTTAAAGATCCAGAGATCCCTGTAACACTGGCTTTTTTCATAATTCTTTTGAAAATGATTAAATACAAACCTTGCTCATATTTAAAGCTGATCATGATATGAAATTTACATATTATTATCTCTTTCTCAAAACTAGATCTGCCACATGCAAAATACATGGTTTTAGCATGTCTGTAGCATCAGTCTCAGCTCCCAATGCAGTGAAAAATGTGTAAAAATGAAAGGCAGAAGTAGGCTCCTCTTCAGCTTGGTACCTGCTTTACAAAGAAGTTTAGAGCAGAGCCTGATGTGTATCTCTGGATCTCCCTGTTCCAGCCACAGATAATCCATCCTCACCAATGCATTTGTAGCTACTTTTCATCTTCAAGCTATCAGTCATAGCAGTAACACCATTTCACTCGATTCATTTCCATGTGATCCAAAAAGATCAGCTCCACCTACCTTCAGTAGCCACCAAACTGGCCTGGCCAGTCCAAGCAGGTTAGGGAGCACTTCCACAATGCCTCAATGCCTCCCACTGACAGGGGCATTACTGCCAGGAAAAGAGGCACAACAAACAGCCAGTACCTTCAACTGAGAGATGTTTACAAGACAAGCATCTTGTCCACAGCTTAAATAACAGCTCAGGGACGAATGGTCTCATTCAGGATATGCAACACAGCCCAAAGTTATACCAGCTTCCCAACACAATTCAGAACTACACCTTTCATGAGCAACCCTGGAGACCCTATTCCCATCTCCCCTGAACAGCCTGGAGACCTGCAGAGAGGAAATTCCTACAACAGCAAAGATGGGTTGAGTATCTTCACACAGTGAAGGGAAACAAGTCAAATACTGAATTTTCTTCATCTTTACATCTTTGGGTGTCTTTATACCTCTTTACAAAATATGGAGATCCATTAAAAGAGCCAAGGACATAAAATTCTGAGACATTTTTCACCCATTACCAAAGAGCTACAAAAATGAACAACGTGGCATTAACCTAGTGAAGCCTAATAAAACTTCCAAAGCAGATGAACAATTACAGTAGACCTTCTGATCTCCCAACCAACAGGAAAAGAATTGGTACTGGAAAAGTTAATTCAAATAAAAAAGTAAAGATTACTTTCATAAGGCATGAAATACAGACCACAGTTTTGGCTCAGTTTTCAGCAGCAAGAGTGACTTTGAACATAAGACAAAACAACAAAGTAAAACAAATGCATATGAGTAAAAATTATCAAAAGTTTAGAAAATTACCATATCAGCTTTGAGATGAAATAACTTTCATCTTAATACAGGAACAGTTTCACCAAATCATATCGTTAATCAGATTCTGTGTTACAAACTAGGTGTGAATCAGGTGGGGGTGAGAGACACTGCCTTGAGACACTACCAGGTGTAAAATGAAGAGACATGCTTACAGTAAATGTTATATAAATAGGTGATAAGTATTAATGTCAAAGTAAGCTTTCATTATGGTGGGCAGTTTTGGTGGTTTAATACCAATGAGTACAAAGACTAGCTCAAGAGGAAAACACTGATATGATGAGAGCTTTGTGGTGTGACAAGAGCTTAGAAGGTACACACAGGGAAGAGAAATACTTAAACTGAAGGACTACTAATAATTGGAATGGGATTCTTCCACTAGGGCGGATGAGAATAAACATCTTGGGTAGCTTTCTGTTGCTGTTTAATCAGGTCAGCAACCTTGAACCATACCTTTATCAGTTTAGGAGTTGTTTGGAGAATGTCATTTCTTGGGCATGAGAGAACAAGATGCTTCTTGTTCCACACTTCAAAGGGATTCTATAGCAACTGTCTCAATGAACTGAATGGGAAAACAAAGTGCATTTTTAATAAGGTACATTGAAACTTGCAGAGTAAAATATCACATACTGCTAATTAAGTCTAACTTGTGGCAGAAAAAAGTTAGTAACAATTTATGGTTGCTTCATCATTTCAAGATCTGGCATCACATCTGGCATCACAATCTCTTATAGGTGTTACTACATTACCAGGGCTTAGACATGCTCCCTTTTTGCCCTAAGGAGCTAGTTGATTTGTCCTGCACACAACAGAGACATAAAAAAGAAATACGAGGACCAAAATATGGTGCTTTTCCTTTCAGAACTGCTTTGATCTAATCATAATTCCATGAAAATGTTACCTATTTTTAATCCTGTCATTTGCAAGTCTTTTAATGTTATAGATTAAATCATCTAGCAATTTCATTTTTCAGTCACTGATTACTATCTTTTTTCCCCCAGAAATTTAATTCCGTGGAAGAGATCATAGACTTCTACAAATCCGTTCCCATAACACTCATTGACGGAAAGGATCAGTCAGGAAACCACAGAGAACAATGCTACCTCAAACATCCATTCAAGTCACGCTGACGTCTTCTGCCTTATTGTCACTGATTCATCTGTACAGATATAAATAGAACACTTATTTAGATGTCTCAAGAATCAGATCTGCCTTTTGAGCACGGAGCTCCACATAATATAATGAAGCATTCCACAGATATACTCCATCTTTTGATTGTTGCATTTTCACTTTGAGGATACATGAATATGTCAACATATTAAATGACAGGAAGGTGCTGAGACCAACTTCTGATACACTGACAACTGACCAATTTGCTTAACTTAAGATGAAAATTAAACTTGTCCTTGCTTACCTAAATGTCACTGAAACTTCGCTGAGTAGCAAAAACCTAATAAAATATACCACAGTCATTAAATAAATATTCTTGCTTTTAAAAATACACATGAAACAGTGTGTCAGAGTTCTCACTGTCTAACAATTTCATGTGGTGTGCATATGTTTGCTCAACAACAAGCTGTGCTCAGCTGCCACTGAAGTTAGTGTCATACAATGCTTACAGGCACTGGAGACTTTAAAGCTAGCTGTACTTAGGTAAATTCTTATTCTTTAGCTCAAGTAGCAGATACTTGTATTCCAAACCTGAGCTTTCAAACACTTATACAGTAGGACCATTATGCAAACATTCACTTTGAATTCATACCATGTGCAAATGTAAAGCTCATAAGCAGGAAAAGCAGATGTACTTAAAAATCAGCAAGAAAACATGCTCCAGTGTGTATGAGCAAAGAACATGAGAATGTGATTATTCTTCCAGAAAAAAAAATACAGAGATATTTATTTATACAATTTGAGTTTTGGAAGCTTACCTAACTACTGTATGTATATGAAGGCAAACTATAATTCCATATGTACATGAAGGGATTTTTCTGCAGAGCATTGATAATCCTCCTAACCACACTCAGAAATTTGACTAGGCTATTGTAATATACCAGAAAGGAACCTCAGTTACTTTATCCTTATAGAATAGGAACGGGAAGAACAAAACCACTCAAGCCCAAAACCACAACATTCCAACCCAATTTATGACGTACTATGTAGTGGCACAAACTAGCTCTAAAAAAATTTAGCAGTTGATTATTGTTTTCTTACAACCTTTTTATTTCTCAATGCTGTATCAAAGGGAAGAAAACATCCACTGTAAATTATTTCTCTCAAATTGATGAGACTGTTAAACTTGAAGGAAATTATTCTGACATAATTTTATCAAATAAAAGTAACAAAACAGAAGCTGCTAAAATAGAGTTTAGCAGAGTTCATAAAAAAAAGCATGACATAATCTACTTTAAGAATTTCTTAAGCACAACACAATTTAACTTACAAAAGGTTTTCATGTTGAAACAAAAAAATAAAACAAAAACAAAACAAAAAAAAAGCTAAATTAAAAATTATAAAAAACCCAAGGCTTAACAATTTAGATAACAGATCATGGCAGTGACATACAGAGCTTTGCAGCTGTTTACTAAAGTAAACAGTAAAGTTGCTTACAGAAGACAAAGCATTACTAGTATACTTAAACCACCCAGAGTTTACAAAGCTGAGCAGTAACACTTCCCCCATCCCCCCAGCACAGCTTTCATGAGCCATGTTCTGATTTTGCCAGTGACAACACTTACAAAGCCATTTCAAAACTATTTATTTGGTAGCTTCTACAGAAACAAAATTAATTCAATCAGTAACCTGGACTGAAGGAATTAACACAAAGGAGGAATGCTAACCATGGGGGTTTCTCGTGTTAAACATTTCAGTATTTATTGTGTATGATACACTATAATTTTAAGATGGAAACTACTTTCACCATTGAAAATGCTAATAGCACTATTAGGTTTGGCATCAAAGTATATGAAATGGAAAAAAAACCCTCTTGTGTACCCATCTAAAAAAATATAATTCCATTTGAATACAAAATGAGAACTGTCATTTCCTTATTATTGACAAAACAGGAAAAACAAAGTTCATTCTGCGGAATAGGTTAGTCTGATACAAATGATACAAAAACTTTCCATGTGTACACGATGAAAAAGATCTGACTTAAAGCACCAGCTACCTGAAGGATTTTAACACTGTATTGCAAAATTATGGGAAAGCAATAAGTGGTTTTGAAAATAAACCTCAGTCAGATGTAGTTTTAAAATATTTACAATCCAATGTAGATATGATAAATATTTTATCAAAACAATGTATAATCTGCTGGAGTATATAAAAAAATATTCCCAGTTAAACTGTTTACAAAAATGCACCATCAGTGAAAAGAGTTAGGGACTACCAGTTTACCAGAGAAGTCCCAGTTCAAACATAGAACACACATCCAGCATTAGAGTCAGAATTGATTTTCATATTTCTAAAACTGTAACACATTATTTTAATTGTAAGTATGTGCTTCAATATACTTCATTCTGTATGACTATAAAATGATTTAAAAATTACGAGAAACATCCACAACTCACATACAGAAACGGTAACTTCAGTGTCATCCATCCCTTTTTTACTAAAAAACTGTAATTTGGCCCTGATTTAGAGAAGTATTTAAGCAACTGAGCGATGTTTACACTGCACTGAAGTCCTTATGCATCAGACATAACCTGTAATGAGGCACATGCTTGTATGAATTTGAGACCTACAAAAAATAAATTGTAACAACACCTAAATTCTTAAGCATCATGAAAGATTGCACTGAAAATCTGTTTCAACACTGTCAATGTAAAAGTTGTGCAACGTGGCTTTTCATTTTGAAAAGTCATCAACAACTTCCCCAGTAAATATGCTCACTAACTAGAGTTCTAACCAAATACCGAGTCTGTAAGTGCTTCTATCACACACAAGGTGGTAGAGGGTTTATGTTTGACTAATACTACTTCACAACAGCCTTCAGGCCATACAGAGAAGCGCTTTTCACTATCAGCCCAAGCCTGATGGTATCTCTGGCTTGATGGTACAGAATCCTGACAGTGTTCTGCTCCCTCGCATCTACACAATACAGTCTAGGTAAAGACTCAGTACTAAACAAAATTAATTTTTTTAGTGCTATTTGACATAGCAGGAGTAACTGATTCCATAGATTTTTCATTTACACCCTTGTACCTCCTCTGAAGTCAGCAGAACTGTTTTTATTTCACTGAAACAGCGCACTTGCATTTAAATTTTACTTTTTATGTGTAGTGCTTAATTTGCCACTAAAACCTATAACATACACTTGCTGTCCACGGAGGACTAAAGGTGCATTTCCATACAGATGTGCTCGATCTCTGAAATGCCATGCTATAATAAAGCCAATTAAATCCTGTTAAATTTACAAAGAACTCATCATCTAAGATTTTAATCCATACATACCTAGCACAAACCATATACAGCACAGTATCCTAAGCTAACTAGAAAGATGTTTGCATAGCAAATCTTCTTCAAATTTCTTCTATGGAACAGATGAAGCTGACCTCCAATACAAATTTCAAACACAAGAGTGCAAAGTAGTGCGTAATCCTCACTATCAGCTTCTCTACCTCTCTATACCTCTGCTCTCTTCTTCACTTTGCTAACAGTAGAGGACTTTTGGCAAAATAAAGCAGTTATTTCCATCCTCCATTCCAAGCAAGTTAGTGTCACTCATTAAAAGCAAGAGGGGAAACCTCCCCTAGGCTCTCACTTAATATTTTCTTGCTTGAAGAGAAAGAACGTCCCAACCCTTGGTTGCCTCTATTAAGTGCCTCTGTCCATGACTTATCCATTCTTCTTGGTCCATATATACTCTTCCACAAAACCAACACTTAAACAGACATTGAAGTGCTTCAGCTGGTGAAGTTTCCACCACTTGGTAGTTGTTTTTGTGGGTCTTTTTTAGCTTCATTTTTAGCATACTCTGCTTTTTTGTTTGGTTTCCTGTCTCAGCATTCTGAAGAGTAAGACGTTTTCGATAACGCTTGACACCAAGACAACTACTTGTCCTTTCTGACAGAACTACTTTCAGGACTTGACCTTTATACTTGTTGATAGTCTTCATGACATTAATTATCTCTGGTGAATCAACATCAGGATGGTTTAGTACCACAACTGGCTGATTACGACGAGGGCATTTTATCAACTGATTTGTTTTCAGAGGAACAAGTCGAAGACGTCTTGCTGTCAACAGATATGACGTATCAGAACCTGAAGTGGTTTCTGACTGAGCTCTTGTTTTCCTCCTAGGAAGCTCTCTGAAGCTTGCTTGTTTTGCCTTATTTTTGGGACCTGGCTGACTTCTTGAATAGGGCTTGCTTTGCTTGTTTACATCACTGCTTTTTTGAAATGGTACACCAGTTTGGTTGCTGTTATTTTTAGCACTTGCCTCTCGCTTTGGTCTTTGCCTGAGTGATATAGTTTGGGACTCAGCACTCGGTTCACTCTGATTAGGTAAACATGGGAAACTACTGCTAGGTGTCTCAGAAACACTGACGGGGACCGGGCGAGGCAGAAACATTTCATTGCGATGCACAGGAGCTGATGCTTCACCCCTGTTTTCTATTCCATATGAGTTTTGACTGCTAGTAGCATTCAGCACTCTCAGCATTGTCCCTTTGGGGATAAACACTGGGGTAGCAACATGGGAATTTTTAGTTACCCTGTTTTTAGAAGTTCTTGCAAACTTCAAGAGCTGATCTTCACTGCGTTCTTCACTACTAATCACACTTCTTCCACCATGCACTTCAGACAAAGTCATAGGTTGTTCCACTTCAGTGGCACAAACAGCTCCCTCACAACTTGCTGAACTTTCTTGAGGCAAAAGCAACTTTTTACTAGAAGCCTGACATCTCAAGGGCACGGATTTCATGTTAGGTTCAGCAGCAGACATGAGTTGAGCAATCTTTCTACACAGCAATGTTGCTGATTTCTTCCTGCGTGCTGTGTAATCCCATCTGACATCCTCTGGTACATTTTCAGCCCCAGAGCTAAGAGAAAATACAGATGAAATAACAGGTCCTTCAAAAGGACTGCCTTTATTTTCCATCTTCTGTAGTTCTAGTGATTCCAGCAGATGACTACTCTTTTGACTTACGGTTTCAGGTCTCTTTACTCTGCTCAAGCCAAAAGTTATATCCTCAAAAGGTGGAGTTTTAGTAACATGGAAGTTTTTTCCTGCTTCAGAAGATGTAATAGATTTTTTATCAAAACCCTTTCCAGCTAAATGTGCTTCGGCAGAGCTGACTGGTAGACTCCTCCGTTCTTTGCCAACCCTCTTCACAGACAATGTATCCTTTTCTTTACAGACAGCAGAAAAATTTTTGCCCTCCTGAGCAGCTTCTACTGAAACATTCTCAAAACTTTTACCTTCAGAAATGGGAGCATATTGTGGATGGTATGTATCTTCACCTTCTTCATAACTATACAGATCACGATGCAAACTATTTTTCCCATTTACTTTTCCCCTTGAGGATTTAAGATCACTTTTTTTTTCAGTGTTGTTCATCACCAGAGATGGAGAACAAAGCTCTGTAACACCTGAATGGACATCAATACCTTTCACCAACTGAAAGGATAATTTTGATGTATCTTCCCTCTGCACAGATACAGAGCTACAGTCTGAGAATTGAGAATCAGAAGAACAAAAACATTCAGAATTCTTATCATGAGTACTATCCAAATCAGGCTGGTTACTAACGCTGGATAATCTGTTTACATTCACTTCCATAGTTAGTAACTCATTTTGACACACAGATGTTTTTTTTACTTCTGCAGATTGTTCTGTACCTTGATTCTCAAGTTCCTCTTCAGCACAGTTCACAGGTTTGTAAGTTGCTTCTTTTATAGGAATTAGTTTAAGAACCAGCTGTTGTGCTCCATTCACTATTTTAAGCTCTACTATTTGAGCTAAACAATTGGAAGGAACTACAAGTTCAGATGGTGCAATTACTGTTAAAGGCATTCCAGGTTGTAAAGGCTCTGTTTTTGGAGAATAAACCTCAACCTCCACACTTTGATTCTCACATACACTCATTTCAGATGGCTCCAATATTGTCTTATCCTGGACTGATGATGTGTTTATGCTACATTCTACATTTTGAAATGAACAGACTGTTTGAGTTGCTTTACTCGGAATCTCATAAACCACATTTGAAGACAAATTTGAAATTTCATTTTGGAAAGGAATTATATTGTATATCTCTGTTTTACATAAAGTGATTTGACTCTGCTTCATTTGCTGGTGGTTCATGAGAGTATTTGACAGTCGTTTTCTGGGTGTTTCATGTACTCTTCTCGTATGTTTAACTATATAATCCTGTCTAACAGCACCATATTCACAGTACTTACACTGATACGGAAAGGTTCCAGTATGTTTCACCAAATGTCTCTGGAATTCTCCTTTGGTGTAGGATACATAACCACAGTGGGAACAAATAAACTTAATTTCTTCATGTTGCCCTACATGCTTTTTATACTGTAAAGGATCCCTTGTTGAAAATCTGCATTTATCACAGTAGTATCTACCTGGCAGAAAATTTTTTACTTTAAATGTTCTCTGGGTTTTACTTGGGGTTTTTCTTTCAAGTTTTTCATAGTCTGCAGCATTAGCACCCTCAGGAACAAAACCGAAAGCTGGTGGTTTAATATTACTGCACTTCTTGCAGATGAAATTTTTGTCTTCAGTCCAGTCAAGCTTCTTATGCTTTTCTACATCTTGCACTGAAATTTTCTGAACATTTCTGCATTTTATACAGCTTATCAGTGACAACTTATTGTTCTCAGCCTCAGTTCCTTGGTAACAGCAGTTTTGGTCATCCACCCCTTTTGACAGATTTGTTTTATCATTGGATTGCTTTGGGGATGTAGTTAAAGAATTACTTTTATCATTAATTTGGCCAGGGTACAATTTTGGTAAAATTTCCCTCATTTTCTTCAACTGCATTTCAGAAGAAGCAACTCTGCACCATTTTCATTAAACACAGCAGCAACAGACAGAAAGTTTTCTTGGTATTCGTCTTGTGTATGTTGCTTATCAGTCAATCATTCAGGCCATCCATCTGCAGAATATATGCTTTGGAAGAAATGATGTTCAAGCAACTGCATCCATATTATATTCCATGTTCTTAGTCAGCTTGCAGCACTAAAGAATAAAAAGCAGAAGATTAAGTCAATTAAGATTCAATGATCACTGAAATACAATGAACTAATAATTGAACTATCAGTGGATGACAGCTGAATTACAGAGTTCAAGTCCACTGTTAATATACCATTGTATATCAATGTATTCTGCACATACAACAAATAACTCTAAAACATACCAAATCAAATAATCCTTTAACATTTGCAAAACGTTCCCAATTTTGCAAATTACCTGCTACGCATCGAAACCTGAAGAGTTCATGGTACTTCTCCCATGTCATGAAAAATTTTACACTTAAGGAACAAATTTATAAGCTGAACAAGACACTTGGTAACAGAACTGAGCAGCAGAATATGATTTCAGTTAATATAAAGCCCACATCTCAGGACAAGTTCTCATGAAACACTGCAAGTGCCATTCATATGTGAATAGCAGGGAAACAGAGTGTGGCTACAATGGTTACTATAAACACAGAACTATAAGGGGTTTTTTAAATAAAATATTTTTAAGTTAGCACGGAAAATTCCTGACATACAGAAGGAAGTTCTTTTCTAATCAGTGCCAGTGTTTCAGATATAAACAGTCTTGATCACTAATACATAACAAGATGTGATTTATGCTTCACATGTTCTCAAAGTAATGAAGTCAAAACAATCTGTGGCTGCAAAATTAATTACTTTCTCTTCTATTAATATAAGTGTAATCACTTCTATATATGTGGACAAGCATATAAATAATTCACTTCGTCCTAATGAAACAGAACGTCAATCAAGCAAAATAAACAATGCAACATAAGGCAGAGGGAGATCAGCAATATCACTGTAAAACACCAAATTAACACATGCAATGTATTTGGCCCACAGGTTCCAGCACTCTGTCTACTATATTTAACAGGAAGAAGATCTCAGCCATTAAGCTTTTGGCAAGACTATGAGACCGCTATTATTTGGAAAATAAACAATCAAATTAGGCTTTTGAGACATACATGAAGTCAAATCAACACCTTTCTTATTTTAACATCATTAGTTGTAGACATACTGTTGCACACATTTGCAATCACAGACTCAACTGCATGAGGTTATTTCTGTTTTTCAATACATGCTACAAAAGGTTTCTGAAGTCCAGATCCTCACCAAGTCTACCTAACAGAGATCAGGACCTGATCTGGACTCCAAAGGCAAGGTGCTGAGATCATTTAAGCAACTTCCCATCACAATAATTATATGCTGATCAAGAAATTAAACTATGGTATTGAAAAGACACTGAGGTGCCCAAGAGAATCCAGAGAAGGGCAACTGAGCTGGTGAAAGGTCTGGAGAGTAAATCTTACAAGGAGTGGCTAACGTAGCTGGGGGTGACGAGCCTGGAGAAAAGGGGGCTCAGAAGAGCTGTGACTACCTGAAAGGAGGCTATAGACAGGTGGGTGTCAGCCACCTCCCCCAAGTAACAAGTGACAGGAAAAGAGGAAATTGCCTCAAGTTGCACCAGAGCGCATTTAAATTGAATATTAAGAAAAATTTTACATTGAAAGGGTTGTCAAGAATTGGAACAGGCTACCATGGAAGTGGTGGAGCTACCATTCCTGGTGGTATTAAAGACATGTAGGCTGGGCACTAAAGGATATGGTTTAGTGGCTGTCTTGGCAGGGCTGGGTTACAGATTGGACTTGATGATCTTGTAGGTCTTTTCCAGCCTAAATAATTCTGTGATCTCCCCAATGGCTTGACAGGACTAAACTGATCCAAGAAGATCTGATCCAAGAAGATTTTCCTGCAGAAAGCAACCATACCCTGCACTGCATCAGAAGCACCGTAGCCAGCAGGTGAAGGGAGGCAATCCTCCCACTCTACACTGCTCTCATGAGACCCCACCTGGACTGCTCCAGCTTCGGGGCCCCCAACACAAGGTAGATGTCGTGGCTCTCTTCTGGACCCATTTGAAACTGAGCACAGGGCTGAAGTACTTCTCCTATGAGGACAGGCTGAGGGAGTTGGGTTTGTTCAGCCTAAAGAGGTGGCTTCACACTGACCTTACAGCACCTTCCAGTACTGAAAGGGGGCTTTCAAGAAGTCTGGAGAGGGACTTTTCACAAGGGGATGCAGTGATAGGACAAGAGGGAATAGCTTCAAGCTGAAGAAAGGTAGATTTAAAGTAGGTATTAGGAAGAAATTCATTACTGTGAGGGTGGTGAGGCACTGGCACAGGCTGCACAGAGAAGCTGCGGGTGCCCCATCTGTGCCAGTGTTCAAGACTAGGTTGGACAGAGCCCTGAGCAATCCGGTCTAGTGGAAAGCATTCTTGCTCATGGCAGGAGACTGAAGTAGGTCTCTTCCAACACAAACCTCCCAGTGATTCCATGATCTTCCTTGTACTCCATCAATATCCATAACTACTATATCAATGATGCTCTAAAGATGGGGCTCTTCAAAGTATTCTGATGTAACCACAAACAACACTAAAAGTAAGTTCAAAAAATGGTTAGGGACAACAGAACAAGCCTTGCACTCTTAAGGAGATGGATGGGTGTACATCAAAACTCCTTACTGGGTAGTTCTAGAGCTGTAGTAATCTCATCTCACTGCAATGCAGACAGCTGTAAAAATACACACAATGTGAAAAACAAATCAATGGCAGCCTTGCAGGAAGGAAGAAAGTATACATGACTGCTGTATCACAATCTGGAGAATTTTCTTCAAGCAATTCTAACATGGATGACATTATGTGCTCTATTACTCCGATTCTAATGAGGAAAGGAAAGCAAAACATTTGCAGCAGTTCAGATGGAATATCCTTCCCTGGCTACTACCACTTTCTAGACTTAAGATTAACCTGTTGACACACAAGTGTGGTGGTAGGCCTGTGTTCACGACATCCACTGTTTTGTTTCAGGAGAAAGATGATAAGAGATCTTGATAAGCTCAAGATCCAGACCAAAGACACTTTATGCATTTCTCTACAGCTTTAAGAAGTATATGGCATTTGAAAGGAAATGGGGAAGCTATATCAGTATTTGCCTTTTTCTGCTGTTAACATCTATCCATTAATACTGAAACTGACCTCCATGTGAACTAACTGAAAGCTAAGTATAAAGCATTTATGCCATCAACATCCTTGACCACAAAAAAAAAGTATAAACCCAGAGAATTTTCTTGTTTTTTAAACTCTGTGGATTTCACTTTATGGGAGAACATAAAAAAGAATTGACAACATTTAAAGGGTAAGAGAGTACAAGAAACACAGTCCAAGATTTTCAGAACACTTCAATTTAACAGTTCTGGGCTTCTCAATCCAAGACTTTGCCAGAAAAATTTAACAGAGGTAATTCAAAGAACAGGCTAGTAATCCTTCCAAATTTTCCTAATTCAAACAGCTGTATGTAGGAAAGTCTGTCATGGTTTAAGCCCAAAACCACGCTTTCATGCAGACCTGTGACAAATACCACGTTGCCAGAATGCATGTTTCAAGCGTTGGTGTGTGCCTGCGTTCCATATGTGCCAAGGCTGATTCCAAGCAGCAGCCAAGCAGCCACAGAGCTGCTTGCTGCTTTCCCACCCTCCCCTCCCTCAGTAGCAAGGAGAGTGAAGTAGAGAAGAAGCACAGGAAAGTTTATGGGTCAGGACAAAGGCAGAAGTTAAAAAGCAGGGAGGTGACAAAAGGGGAATCACTCACTGCCTTCCACAAGCAAACCAATGCCCAGCCAGTCTCTGAGCAGCAGGCACCCTGGAAGGGAACTCCCCTCTGCCCTTCTTCCTCTACTTCCAGTTTTAATGGCTAAACGTAACACTGTATGATGGGGACTATCCCCCAGACCAATGCTGGGCAGCTGTCCCAGCTCTGGGGGGGGTCTCTTGCCCACCCCATTCCTACTCATTAGAGAGAGGTGGGGGAAGACGAAACCTTGGTATTGTGCAAATATTGTTCAGCAACAACCAAAACACTGGTGTGTTATCAAGACTGTTTTAGCCACAGATGCAAAACACAGCACTGTAAAGGCTGCTTTCAAGAAATTTAACTCCATCCCAGTAAAAGGTAAAAAAAGAAATGAATAACCAGTTGATGTCGAAGTAACACGTCTGACATCTTCCTAGCTAGTTTTTCACCATGTACCCTGAACACTGACAAGTTAATAACAAAGGTTGTAATACAAACAGCTCCAATTTATACTTATTTTGGATAAAACAAACCCCAAATTATATTGTAATGTCATGTAATGTATTAAATATATATATATATTTGTTTTTTTTGTTATTATTTTTTTTCTGGTTACTTCAGAAAGCCAAGATCATCAATGTACACAGGGGGATGAACATTACATACATTCACTCCATACCACTGGGGGAGGTGGGGAGGGGGAGGAATTCCCCTAAAGATTTGTTTTGGTATTTCAAGGGTTGGCAGAAACACGCTTCAAAAGATTTAATTAAAAGATAGATAGTTGATTTATAATCATATACAGTGCACACAAACCAACCCAAAGATATCATTAAAGGAAGACCTCGAAGTCTACAAAGAGTCTCAATGGCAAACACAGAAATGGGATGAAAGAAGAATGAAGTAAGAGACATTATGACTGTCAAAATCAATTCCAGTGACTGTCTTCACGGGAATGAATTCAGAAAAAAAAAAAAATAAAAATTCAGAAATACAACCAAGTACCCAAATCAGGAAACATTGAAAAAAATTAGAAAACCTAGTTTGGAAAAAAAAAAAAAAAAGCACATGGAAAAAATACTTCACAAGAAAGATAAACCAAATATTCCCATTCAATCCTACCAAACACCTGCAATTCAGTGACATTATAAGGTCAGGCATTCAACAAAACAAACATTTCTGCCTTTCACACAACACTTCATGTCTTGTACTTTGCTGCTTAAAATACAAGAGACTAACAGATCCACAGGAATTAAAAAGTATTCCGAAGTGTGGATATCCCAAGTATACAAAGGTTAAAAAACAAAGATCCATTAAAACAGAGGAAAATAAGACAAAACATCCTCTGCAGCCTGACTATGCCAAATTCAACCATTACAAGGGTTTTTGCACTGCAGTAAGTAACAAACCACTGATGTGGCCACTGACAAACTGGAAATTTCTATTTACTTCAAATACATTGAAAATTTGTTCATCATTTCAAACAAGAATATGTATATTCCAGGTCTTTAGTTTCCTTTAGTTCAAACTATATGCTGCTATCAACGAAAAAGGTGTGATGAGCAGGATGCATCTAGCCTATGTGATCAAATAAATGAGCCCCTACTTCAGCAAAGCACACACACCTCTCACACACAAAGATCACAGACTGCAGCCAATAATCGAGGTGTGCTTTGGTATTGAATAGCTCATGTAAGTCATCCCTAAGAAAAAGAATTTTAAACAGAATTGGAAGACACTGTGCATCAACGCATCAGGAGGATGCAGTGTATAAAATCTGAGCCACGGTGAAAAACTTAGATCTCTGTGCATGCTTAAAATTACCTTGCCTGTATTTCACAATTTTATATATAGATATATATATATAGACATATATTTAACATCGACTATCTCTGTTAAGCAATGTTAACTGTTCTACTGACCCAACTACATGGCTGCCAATTATCAGTCATTTATTTTAGACCTACTGACCAGGAGAGAGCCAAAGTGCTTCACTCGAGTATTATATATTGTATTAATTAAAATAATTAATTTTGTATTAAAAACGAACAATTCAAACACAGCAAAGAAATTTTGTCTTCAAGTATTTCTTCTTAAAAAGCCATTTTTTCTCACAACAGCTAATCTTACAGTCATAATACTTCTTGGCTTTTAGCTGAAATTCACATGAGGTTTTTCAAAGCAAAACGAATGAGGAATGACAATGCAGACAATTAAGAAGAGCAAGGACCATGCACCAAGGTTTCAGAGCTCATTTTTATTTAAAAAAATACAGTTCTTTCACTCTACAGAATAATCTATTACATTTAAAATGCTTTTTTATTTATAAAGTCACGCAAAACACCAATTGAAAGGAAATCACTATTTTTTGAATGCATTTGTGAGAAATTGTCCAATCTACTAACATTTTTTGCCATTGTATGGATGCAGGTACATGTATGTATCATGCAGCATTCTACTGAAATGGAGGTCTGCTTCCCTGCAGCTCAAGGAACAAGGCCTAGCTTTATTTCTATCTAAAAAATACACATTTCTGTCATATCATTCAACTGCTTGGTGGTCTTCCTGCAATAAGCTACACAAATAACTACCGAATCAAAAGCAGGATTCTAGAGAGTACTCAGAAACGTTTATAGAGTTGTTTATCATTACATGTTTGATCAATTTCTTTAAATCTATGCTGCTCATTCATCATTTCCCACAATTCACAACAATTTTCAAGTGTTTATGCATATCCAGAGCATACTGACTAGTATACAGCACTACCCTACTCTTGAGTTCTAAGGCCTGTAGGAAATACAGCAAGGAAGTATGGCACTGAAGAAAATGGGAGAAGAGGGGGAAGAGTGCCATTAAAAGCACATATTCCCTCCATGCCCAGATCTCAAAGCACTCATGTAGATGTTAATTGATTTCCACAGATTTCATTCCTGCTGAAATTAGCCACATACTGTATGTATGTACAAGAAAACAGCCTTGACTGTAACCACCTACTGCAGTAACAATGCACAACAGACTGCTAGAAAAATCCTGTAAAACACCATTAGTCCTCTTAGACATAAAAGAGACTTTTTTAAATTAAATGTACATTGCACGACATTTTGGCTATATCTACGATAACACTGGATTATTTATTTAGAAGAAAATCGGTTTAGACGTCGAAATTACTGTAAGTGTCCAATGTAACACTTTTCAATGATAGATTATCTTGCAACAAAATTCAACATGGGATTCAATTAAGCCAATCTTATGCCAAAATACTCAAAAGAACCTCGTCAGCACACAAAACACAGGACGTTCTATTTTGCTCGTGAATACATTTACTAACCCGAGAGCTCCTTTTCTTCAGGAGGATGACCAAGACGACAAACCTTGACGCCAGCTTCAGTCCAGACGAGTCCAAAGCGGCCTGATGGCGTCCACGAGACAGCAAGCACCAAAAGCCTCCTTTCCTCGGGCATCCAGCCCACGCACGCACGGGTGCCGCGGAAGGGAGGCCTCCCCGGGCCGCCCGCCGCCCGAGCGCGGGGCCGGGGCGCGGAGCCGCGGGCGATGCGCGCCGGGGCAGGCGCTGCGCGGGCCGCGCAACCTCCGCCCGCCGCGCAGTGCCGCCGCCGGCCCGCAGGGGGCAGCACCGCCCCCGCCCCGCGGCCCCGCGCGGGCAGACGGGGAGGGCGGCGGGAGCCGCGGGCCCGGGGCCTTACCTGGCTCGGGGCGCGACGAGCGGGATGAAGGAAGGGCTCCTTCCCTCGGCGCTGACCCCGCCGGCCGCTCCCGTTGTCTCCGGACACGGGAGGAACGCAGCGCCGCCCCGCGTCCTGCGCGGCCGCTGCCGCCCCGCCCTGCGGCGCTCACCCCGGCAGGGAGGGCGAGCGAGCCCCCCGCCGCCGGCCCGGCCCGGCCCCCGCCCGCCTGGCGGCGGAACTGACCTCAGCGCGCCCCGCCCGCCGCGCGTAGAGCTCTACCGAGCGGCGCACCTGCCCGGGGCCGCGCCGCCCGCTGCTGCCCGCTGCTGCCCGCTGCTGCCCGCCGGCCGGGCCTCGGCGCTGCCACAGCAGGCCAAAGGATGCGCTGCTGCTCCCAAGAACCGCTCCACGTCCCTTCCCGTGCCGTTGTGTTCTACTGGGGAATGGTGTGATGGGCACGCGTTTCACGGGCATCGCTCAGTAAAGTACTACAATGACGCGGTTGTGTATGTTCATATCCTTCCTGTGAAATCCAGATGTCTTTTGAAATAAAGTTTCCTCAGCAAAATTTGAAGGGAGAAAAAGAGGACTTAACTGACTGACTGCATATTGCCCTACAAAGTACCCTTGTCACTTGTTACTGCAGTATCACATCACTGCACTTCAAAAGCAAACCATATCTAACACAGGGCCCGAAGTCTTGCCAGATGAGGTCTTTGAAATTAAGCTTTTTCGTACATGTCTTCAAAGTTGAACTCTGCGTTGCTGTGACACATTTTCTGATCTGTTCTCTACTGGAATGATTTGACAGTGCTTTATCTTGTCTAGGCATGGACATACATGCTCAGGGATCTTGGATTTTGGGATAGGCTCTTCAGGTCACAAAGAAAGAAAAGGGAAAACTTTACACCGGGAAGTCTGGGGGGAAAGAGCCCTGTCAATGATAATTTTTTTAGTTCCAAAACGAGATCTTGCCTTCAAGAGTCTGTTACATCTTTTGATTAGCAGTGTAAGAAGGCACTCTCAATGGCAGTTCAGAACACTCTAGTTTACTGAATACCTTTAAACTTGTGAAGAAAGTTTTCTAGCTGCTGGAGCTTGATGGAATTTCTAAAAGGCTTTTGACAAAGACTGTCAAAGAGCCTATGAATAGCCAGTTAAAGGTGGAGTGAGCGTGTGGTCCTTGTTGCATAGAGATGACGTGTGCACTGCTCTATCAGTCTCTTCTTGGACCTGCTCAACATACAAGTGACTTGAAAAGGGAGCTGGGCACTCAGGTGACAACCTTCCGATCATACCAAGCTATTGAGGGACCTGAGGACAAAAACCCACTAAAGATCTGTGGAAGAACGTTATATGAATATATAGTCAATATGACAGTGAAAGAGCAGATTAGATTTTGGATAGATAAAGGTGCTGCACAGTGACAAAAAACATCCTGACTTCAAATTAAAAATTATCAACTCTAAGCTGACTAGTACTGTACAGGAGCAAAATCTTGGCCTTAGAAAAAGTTTCTGTGAAAATCTCACTGCAGCGCTTAATCGAGTTGATAAAAATAAGCCTTATGCTGAAATTCAAAAGAGAACAGAGAACAAAGCAGTTTAATGCTGCTGTGTAAATTCATGATTTAACACATTTTAAAAGCTCTTTGAGTTTCTAAGTTCCCTCAGCTCAGAAGATAGAATAGTAGTGGAAAAGGTTCAGTGAAAGGTGAAAAGGATGATCAAAGGTACTTTGCTCTCAACTTTCATGAAAGGAACAGTTAAGGAAGTTTATATCTGAAAAGGAAAAAAAAAAAAAGATTATTGATATAACAAAGGGCTAAAAATCATGAGTGATCATTGTAATTGTGAGCAGTTACAGTTGGAAGTTGTGTGTGTGGATCCCATGAAAGCCACCACAATTTACTAATTAATGGCTGGTGTCAGCTATTCTGCAAAGATGGTTAATGTAGTGTTATGAAAGTTTACTTCCCTAACTGTTAAATCAGTCAGTCTTTGACACATGAACATGTATTCACTTAGTTACTATGTATTAGTTCACATAATACAGTGAAATGGAACGAGATAGTGGAATTTTACTGGAGACTTTGAGTTTGTTCATACCCAAGTAAAACAAACTAAAGGACAGTCCAGCCCTGAAAATAAGGACTTTGCTTCCTGGAAGCATAGAACTGTCCATGAAAGATAAAGGACAGCCATGGACAGCCCAGATAAAGCCAGAATTCTAATCCCTCTAATATGTCATTGAAACTCTTCCAGTGTTATCTGTCAAAACTGACCCCAGGGTAATCTGGATCAATAGACAAGCAGCAAGAATACTGCAGAAATAGTTGCCTGGCATAATTTTACAGTAATTAGAAAACAGTAGTGTGGGTTTTAGTTATTAGTCAAATCATGTTGTACTAGAGTGGTTGAAGGGTAAAAGAACCCTGTGTAAAACCACATTCAGGGTGACCCAATTTGGCTGGGATACCTCATGCACATGAATAAATATTTACTCTTGTAATTGTATACCTTGTTTCCTGTTCTCTCTTGGTCAGCACCAAAAGAGGAAATTTTCATAAAAGTGAACTACACTTAGCAGATCGAGTTTTTTTTCAAAACCAGAAAAATTAGGAACACTCCTAAAACACAAGATTATATAATATTTTACACAATAATCCAAGAAATAGTTTGCTACCCAACAGGTTTTCCCACCTTAGCTATCTGTATCTGAGAAAGTCCACGTATACTTTCGTATCAGTAAAATGGAATCAGTTATCTGATACTCAGCACTGATTAAGCACTTTTATCTCTCTATCTTAGATATTTGTAGCTAGCCAGCTCTGAGTTAGAATAGCAATTTCTTCTAGCAAATGCAAATAGATTATTCAGTATTTAAATAAGGCCAAATGAAGCAATGTCATCCAAAAAAAGCTTTTGTTATGGAATGCTTGAGAGACAATCTGCATCTTCCTCAATGTTTTACCGCTACATAAATGCAGTCCGTCCCCTGCATTTTCTAACTTGGCATTCAAAGCGACTCGATTTCCCTTCGTGTCACATGAACGCTCTCTCTTCTTTGCAGACTCAAGTGGGACCCGATCTGATCAGATCATAGAGCCTCTTTCTCACTTAGGCTCCAGCCCTGAACTGACTTAGAACACCAAACAGGGAGTAATTCCCTGCAGTTTCCACCTTATCTGTCCCCTTTGGTTTGCCATTTGCAAGCCATCTTTGGTGACCTCTGAATTCCCAGCTCTTGCCTGGTCTTCCGTTCCTTCTTGGTTTGTCCTGTGCTTCAGCCCCCCACAGTGCTGGCTGGGCATTCGTGAGCCTTCTGGCTGAGGCTCCCAAAGGGATGGCAGCTGGTAATGCCAAGGCTTGTTACCCAAGTAGGAAACGCTGGTAGCAGCGCTGCTAATTGGCAAACAGAATCAGCATGCAAACAAGAAGCCTCTTTAACTTCCTGCATCCTTTGCAGTATTGCTGTCCATGAAATTGGTCCTGTCACCAGGAATTCACCATGGCTTCTCAGTTGCCACTGCTTGTCCTGTTGCCATCCTGCATTCCTTTCCATCCTCTAACAAAATTATCTGATATGAAGTGCTGATTGTTGCTTGTGGATCCGTGAGAACCACAGGTAGACAGAATAATGTAATCACAGAATGGTGTGACTGGGAGGGACCACAGTGGGCCGTTTGGTCCAACTTCTGTGCTCAAGCCGGGCCATCCCAGAGGACATGGCACAAGATTGTGTCCAGATGATTCTTGAAAATCTCCAATGATGGAGACTCCACAACCTCTCTGTGAAATCTGTTCTGGTGCTCAGTCACCTGCACAGTAAAGAAGTTATTCCTCAATATTCAGGTGCAATTTCCTGTGCATTAATTTCTCTCCATTGCCTCTTGTCCTATTGCTTGGCACCAGTGGGGAGAGCCTGGCTCCATTCTCTTCATGAAGACTCCCTTCAGATACTTACAGATGTTGGTGAGGTCTTGTCAGTTGTGTCTTCTTGAGGCTGAACAAGCCCACCTCCTTCAGCTTTGAAGCTCAACTACAAAACTGTCAAACAGCTGTGTTTAGAGAAGGTTCACAAAAAAAGAAAATAACAAGGGCAAGTAAATGAGCTACAAGGCAAATCAGGTGCTCTAGGTGATTCTCTTTGAACAGTTTTGCTTTGTGTGTTACTAAATTCACAAGCCCTTTTGTCACTGAAAATCAGACTCTAAGACTATTTTTAGTACTAGATTGCAGGCATTACTTTAGTACAGCACTGCTTGCATGCCACATCTTTCCCTGAACATGCATAACCACTTTCAAAGCTTTTCACTGTTTGCACATTTTAGCAAACAAAGAAATTAATGTTCATTTGCTATAATTTATATAATTCTATTCATTAATTATTATTCTATCCTCTACTGGTTGTTGATTGATTTGTTTCTTCTCATGCTAATTAGCCCATATTTTCAGTCTTTTTATTACCTTTTTTCAAGGTAGAGAGGGTTTCAGTACAATTGCTGAATTGTCTTTGTTAGTTTCATCTTTATCTCAGGGCTCTGCAAAATGTCCTTGTGGTTCATCAATTCTGCATTCCTAGTGCCCAGTTTCAGCAATATATCTCTCACTCAGGTCTGGTTCACTGAAGCATCTCAAGGTTGATTACAGTTGTTTGAGTGAAAGTTAAAGTTTCAGTAATTTTCCCAAGCTGTGTTCCCACTAGAGCAGCTTGTGGCAAAGCCTGTTGTGTGAATCAATGCATAGAGGTAACCAGGGTGACCACCAAGTCCCAGTTGAAGTGCAGTGCATTTATTTCATTCATTACCTCACTGACAACAGCAGGTGGCAGAGACACAGGTTCTGTCAGGCTTAGTTCATCCTAGGAAATAGAGGCACATGAGGACACAGGCTCTGTCAGACACAATGCAGCCTAGCAGACCATGAGGATGGGCAGGAGCTCACTGCCTGCCCCTGGATATCAAAGGACTTCAGACATGCACAGTTTATCCCAAGGTGAGTTTATCCCATAATCTCTCCCTCTCCCAGCAGGAGGGTCATGTATGTGTGTGTTATCCCTACACAGGACCACTGCTTCCTCAAAACAGGTAGAGGATAAACAACACCAGGCATAATAAATGGAGTTTTCACATCCTTAGCAGAACTAGTCCCTCCTCACTAAATCTTCCAGTTTTAACCCCTTCCTCCCAGCACTTGCTATATGCTGGCTACAGTGGCACGTGACAGAGTGGAAAATGAGACTTCTTATGGTTCATTAAAACATTTATTATAAAAGTCAATTAAAACAGTTACTTGGAAAAGTTACTAGGAAAGTTGTATAATTTCCAACACTCCTACCATAAAAATAAAAAAATAACCAAAACAATGTGCTGGAAAACCAGCAGTGATAACTCAAGTTGAAAATGAGGAGGGGCACTTTTTTGAGACAAACAAGATTTCTCTCCGAGCCATTGCAGTACCTTTACGTAACAGCTTCTCCTGTCTCCTTTCAGGATGCTGATGAAACTATAGCCAAGTGGATATGGGTTTTTTTCACTCTATAGGCAGCAATAATGCAATAGTACAGTCTAGTAAACTCAGGAAATGCAGTTTGTACAAATGTTGGTGGAACATTTGGCTTTCAGGGTAAAAATATACTACTTTGTAAGCATTCAGAGCACTTAAAAAAGAGAAATACATTCTCTGTTTTCCAAAACGTGCATACAATGACAGTAATAAGGATTTAAAACAGCAAGAGCAGAAGTTTCAGTTCTGAGTTTCCCAGCCCTACATATTGCAGGCTTGAACTTAGAAGGACTTTGAAAAACAGCTGGGTTGTTGCTTCGCGTTTCTGTGGCTGTTCTCGATGCTGTTTGATACGTCCCCTCTTGCAGTGGCTGAGCAAAGTGCGTATAACACATGACGTATTCTCTAGGCTTCTGTAGATACAGGCTGCTGCCGGTGAGCAGATCTCTTCCCCCTGCCGCTTTTCCGGGCCGGAGGGCGTTACGGCCATGGCGGAGGGCGCGGAGGAGGATTCACACGCCACGGCCGTTCCGCATCCCGGCTCGCGGATCTCTGCTGCCCCCCAGCGGCCGCCGCCCCGCCTGCAGGGAACCTCGCTCGGAGCCCCGCGGAGGACAGCGCACACGCCTCTCGCGTTTTTCCGTCATCTCTGGCCGCCGCATTTCTAGCATTTCCACCTACGTCCCCGTTCGTCGGTGACCGCAGCGGCAGGGTCTGTTCTCCGCCCCAAAGCACACACAAAGCCTCGCCCCGTGTTCCGGAGCTACGTGGCAGCGCCTCTGCCGCCTCTCGCCGGGCAAAGCGCGGCTGGGCGGCTGCTGGCAGCAGCGCCCTGCTGCTCTTGGTGGGTCCTCCAGCAAGCATTAGAGTCTTACGGGAAACACTCCCATCTAGACCTCAGCTCATTTATCAAATTGTTTCATTCGGGAATACATTAAGCATAAGGGTGAAGGCTGTGGGCTGTGCAATAACATGTCTCGATTCTTTGGGAACTCAGGTCAGCAGATGAAAGTCAAGGTGGAGAAGAGAAGAGCCGGCTGAGAATGTGGTCAGGGCAGAAACTGGAACGAGGTTCTGAACTGCTGGAGCCTGGAACTCCTGCAATGGCTTTTCAACAGACAGGCTGTGAGCAATCATCAATTTGGGCATAGCTTGGGCACTTTTCTGAAGAGCAGCAAGCAATGATTACCTGCAAGAAAGAGACCAAAGATGAGCTGGGGCCCTCCTGGCACCGTGTTCCCTGCTGGTGGCTGGGCTAAGAAAAGCCCCAGGGTAAGGGCCCGGGGACTGCAGCCATCAGCCAGCACATCTCCAGTGGCAGCCCCCAGGAAGAAAGTGGTGAGCATTCCAGGGTATCTTACAGCTGCCTAGAAAGAGAATGGGCAGGAAAGATGAAGTGAGCAAAAGCAAAAATTAATATTCAATCAGTTAGATTAAAAATGCACCCAGTTACAAGTCTACAGTTCTCTCTCATCACTTATTTTTGTGGCTCACATCTATTCCTTAAAAAAATATTTGAAACAACCTAGGGATAGAATACCATTCTTCATCAGGCAGTAAAATATATTCATAGTAAAGATGTGTCCTGTAAACTAATACAGCAGGAGAAATCTGAAATAGAGTCTTGCATTTTACACAAAATTTAGAAAAATAGTGCTTATCCAGATACCAGTAATAAGTCATAATACTCTTTTTAGGCCTTTCAGATTTCATTGCATTAGATTACTCTAGGTGTTGCAACTATTACAAGAGGGTTTTTTTTTCAGATAAATAAACTGATAAACAACGATAACTACACATTCTGTGGTTTTTTTAATTTTGCCATCTATGAGGAAATTAGAGACAAGCAGATTATCCCTCTTAAATCTGTACATAGTTAAACCCTGTTAAAGCCATAGAGGTTTTAAATGACATTCCTTTATTTAAAAGAATTTTATTGTGTGAGTTTTTCTAAAAGTATCTTAGTTTCACATAAAAAAAATATTCAGGAATGATGCAAATCCAAACTGCTTAATGAGTACCTTTTTATTTAGAATGATGAGGGAAGGCAAAATAGGATTTGGGGCCATTTTTGGTTTTGTTTTTCTCCAGTAACTCAGAAATCCAAGACATCATTATCACTTGTATTTTACTTTTGTATCTATGAATTTTAATTCCTGAAGAAGTAAAGGTGAAGAATTAGTAGAAGGAAATGGTCATTATCAGGGTTCTAGAATTAGTAAATATGTGTTTCAGTCAAGCCTGAGAACAGCATTTTCTTTTGGCTGCTCAACATCACAAAGCACTGGAGCTGCTGTCAGCGCAGAGCACCATGAATGGCCTGAGATGTGCTTTATGAAATATGAGATTTCAGTGCAACCCTGAGACATGATGTGGTATCAAAACTGCCTAATTTTGGATCAAAATCATATTTAAGGGGCATATTTTAATTTCTTAATTGATATTCTTTAATTCATCTTAGAAACAGATGAGAAGATTAAATTTTTTTGTAGCTTACAGGCTGGCTAAAAAATGGCTTACATACATTTTTTCCTGAGCCTGTAGATGCTGTAAAGTGTTTCTAACATCTAATAGTTAAGGGTGCCAATGCTGTATCTGTGCAATTTAAGAGGACAGTGAAGTTTTTAGGGCAGTCTTCCAGCAAGCCTGTTACTATAGAAGTTATTTCCCAATTTATTATTTGAAGTAAAATAACCTGAATTTTAGAAAACACTGCAGAATCTCAAATTTTCCATACTTAAGACATCTGTTTTTTAAGTTTCCCTCTGCTCTGGCGGCTTTGACATGAAATGCATTTTACATACCACTTCAATGAGTCACAAGTGTTTATTGAACTCTCTTTGTGGTTGTAGTGGGTTTAGCATTGGCTTAAATCACCAGTGCATCTACTAGAATTATTTACTCATTTCCTGCTGTGAGATATGAATTAGGAGGAGAGCAAAGAAGGCTCAAAACTTAAAAGGTATCAAGAAAACTGTATTAACAGAACTAAAAGAATAATAAGAATCAGAATAAAACCTTCAGAACACTTCTCCTCCCCTCTCCACAACTACTTTTCTTTCCCAACTGACAACAAAACCTGGGATTTTTGATCAGTTGCCACCTTTACAATAGTCTTTCATCAGTTCTTGTAGGGAGAAGAGTTTCTCTCACCATGCCATGGAGACTTCTCCACAAGAAACTGTTCTCCTGTGGCTTCAATGTCACAGCAAATCAGCCACCCAGGAAAATCTGTTCCCAGTGGGAAAATTCCTCCCATGCCTTGCAGCTTTCCCAAAGCTGCTTTCATAAACCATGTCAACTAATGGGGTAGTATTTTAAGAATGAGCTGTTCTAGCATAAAAAACCCAAAAGTTCTCTTATCTCTGGGAACAGAGGCTTTTCTTCTTCTATCCCTGGGGCAAAGTTTCTCATCTCTCTCTGTTCAAGCTTCTCATTGGATTATAGCTTTTCAGCATCTGCACGCTCCAGCACAAATGCCCTCTTCTCATGGACTGTGGGTAGATGCTGCATCCCCCCATGCACTTCATGAATTACAGGGAAAAAACAAAGTCTAATATATCAAAAATATATCTTCACCAAAGCCTTACAAAGAGAATTTCGGCCCAAGACCAAGTCATCTCCTCAATCCTGTCGTAACTAGAATTTGACTACTTCTTTACTCAGTGTCCCATGTTGTTTTCCTTATGTGTCTTCACCCTTTCCTTTTCCTGATTCGAGAGAGAATTGGTGTTTGTAAGTTCATTTGTTCTCAAGCTTTATCACAGTTTTATAGAGTTCTGCAGCACTGAAAGGTGGATCTCTCCCAGGCTGTGCATCGGGAAGATCGCTCACCGTGCCTCTCACTGCTGCTCCTGCGGTGTCTGCCGACACCATGCGAGCCGTGCCGGCCGCCGGCTCCACTCTGAGCTTTTCTTCACACAGAGCACTGGAAACAAGAAAAGCTGTTGCTGCCACTTTTTCCTTCTCTGCACAGCATGGCTGGCTAAAAGCGGATAAACAAAGTTCTGGGATAAACAAGGGCTGCATGCCACTGTCCCTGTTGTGCTGATTCCAGCCGCGCAGTTCTGGCCATGTGGCCGCTCCCTGTACGAGATGGCAGCGGCCACTCCAGGCCGCTCCTGGCCTCAGGGCCATCCCCAGCACTGACTGCAGGGCCACTCCTGGTGTTGGTCCTGGCCACATGGCTGTTCCCAGTGTGATGGAGCCCCTGGCTGGCATGGCCTGGCGGCACCACTGAAAAAAGGACCAGAGGGCTCTGCTGGGAAGGGGCCTGGCCCCACTGGGAGAGGGCCCGGTGGGCTCCCCGGTGAGGGGCTCAGCCCGCTCACCACCCCTCAGGGGCTGAAAATCTCGGCCTGGCTGCACAGGCCACATGGGGCTGGTCCAACCAGCACACAATTCCCTCTTCAAAAGGCAGAAGCCAAGAGAGAGATTTCCTGGCCTTGCCCAACTACAAAATGTGAATCTCATAAAGGAAGACCTAGCTTCTATGTGGTTCAAAAGGTTGTCAATTCTCAGAGCCAGCCAGCTATTAGCTTTTGCTAGGCACAGGGGAAGCTCTTAGCAGCCCCTACCAGAAAAATCATTTCCATGGGTGGCTTCTTCCCTTCTCACCAAATGTCAATTAATGCAAAATTAATTAATTAATATCAATTAATGTAAATCCAGCACAGTGGTGGACTACCATTTCATTACTGTTTGGAGAGTCTCATTGCTCTTTTACATCAATCACTCACTCTCTCCAGTCTAATATTAAGGAGCGAAGAGGTAATGTTTCATATTTGTACAATCACAAAAGAAATATTACCAAATTCCTTGTCTTCTGACATAGTTATAAGCATAGTGAGAGGAAACATTGCATCACATTACCAAACAGCTCCAAAATAGAGCCTCAAAAACCTTGGGTGCTCACATATCTGAAAAACAACTTTGTAAGCATCAGGTAAAACAGACTGAACGCTATAAACCTTGCATTATCATCTGTGCTAAATACAATCTAATAAATAGTCACACTTGTTCCCAATACACTACATATATAGATATTTTTATTTTACATGTAGCCAGATGAGAAGGATGATAATAAATTACTTGAGGTGAGGCTAAAAAATAAGTCTCTTTACTATAACCACTTTCAACCCCACATACCTAAAGTTAGTCTCTTCTCTTGGGAGCTTTAAACCTCTTTAGTTCTATACACAATTTCAAAAGGCCAGAGATACCTGGTGATCTGTGGGAGCTTACGCAAGTAATTGGGGAAGTCTCTTAGGCTTCACAATTTAGGAGCCTGTGACTGGTTTGATGGCATCAGTCTGGACAGTCCAGAGAACAGCTCTGGAGAAGAACTGTGTTGGGAGAAGAACTGTGCTGGCAGAATATTTGACACCTGGGAGCTTCTGTTTAAGGACTGATTCACCTCATTTCTTTTGCAGCTTTTACAATCTCCATTGGAAGGAAATAGATACAGACAGCTTATGCTGGGGAAAAACTTACATATATGTATTCTGAATTTTTTATTTTTTTTACACGTGTTCAGTCTTGTAATCACCATTGGAAAAAAAGGTGCACTGTTGTAGAAAGGATTTCTATTTTTAAATAAAAGTTTATTTTAAAAAAATTAATTTATTTGGAACAGATAATGGATGCAGGTAATCTTTGAATACACCTAATGAGCTTATTTGGTTTTTTGAAGTCAATTTTGTGTCTCAGCAGGCATCCTTAGTGATATTTTTAGTTACAGTAAATAATTTCATAAAATAATGAGGTTTTCAACAGGGAATTTAGTCAAGTTAGAATTCCAAGACTAGAATACATTTCCCAGGAACTGCAGATTGTTGTTTTTTTCAAGAGAATAGAGCATCTCCATTTCTGGAAACTATTCAACATAAAGGGAAACAGCACAGTAAAATTCCACAGGAGACACTCCCTATACTGTTACTTTACTGTAGTGCATTTTAATTTGCATTATTATTACTAAAACATGGCCTGGAGTTAAATTTTATTAAATTTATTAAGTCCTTAAAATGAACTATTTTTTCTGTATAAGATCTTGAGTTTAGACTTTTAGCTTTAAACAGGCATTTTATTCTAGAAGCAAATTAACAGTCTGTTTTCATGTTATTACTGAGAGTTTCTGAGAGTCCTGCTTAAAAAAAAAATACCTGAATGTCCCCAAGACCCCATCTACCTCTTCAAAAGAATTTTAAAGCCCTTGCCCAACTCACATCACTGACCTATATAATAACACAGAATGCTGCATGGATTGCTAGTTCCTTTAACTATATTTCTGCAGAACAAAAATTAAGAAGTGCAAATTGCTATACTTTTCCACTGTTATGCAATTTTACCAATATTAAATTTACTTAATTCATATTCCTATTTTTTGTAACAAATGTTTATCTAGACACTTCATAACACAATTAGAAACATCATGAGGTCTGTGTTCAGTTTTGTGTTTAAAAGTCAGTCATCAACTGGCCCAAACAAAACATGGATGTATGATCCATTCTTTTTATGCTCAGAAGTGTATTCCTTTATCACTGTCATCTTAGTTCCAAGTTTCAAAGGCAGGATTCAAAATCCACTACAGCTGATGGAAGTCTTTCCATTGATTTTCACTAGGCTTTGGTCAAGCCCCAGACGTCAATGAACAAGCTGAAACTCATTGAATCTCCATGTTTACAGAAGTGATGAAGCAAGTCAAAAGCCTCATTTAATCTCACTGTGGGGGACAGGCCACTGATGAAAGAGCACACTAGCAAAAGGCAGATTTTGAAGAGACAGACCTGAAACAACCTGCTGTGCAAGTGCCATTTAACTCTCTGATCTTAATTTCTCTTGATACAACCTGCTACAAACTGAACATTTCAGAATAAACATAAGGCTATTCATGTTCCCTGTCTTTGTTTTCAATTACCTTTGATGCTGGCATAATGGATGAATGTACATAACGTTGTAGAGTGCAGTGGGGACCTGCAAATTTGAAGGGAGCTTTACCTCATGAGTGAGACTATGTGGCCCTGTCAGACCACCCAGGGAAATCCTTGACTCCAGCTGTTTCCCTCTGCCCAGCAGCCCAAAGTCTTTGTGTTGCCTTTTCCTTTCACAGGCATCCTTCTAGGTTTGTGGTCAGCAGCAATTGACTGACTTTCAGTCAATTCAACCACTTTTTCTTACTACCCCAACATGCAACACATCTTTCTTAAAAGTGCATAGTCAGTTGGATTATTACATAGGTTTGTATAAAACTAGGTGAGAAACTGGCACAGCTTTGTTGTCTCCAAGACAGTGACCATTTATATCAGCTGTAGGTCCAGGAAGGTAACCCAAAACTTGGGATGGTAAATTCGCTGAGGAATTTACTTCTGTACTAAGGCTCAGTATAGAAGCCTCATGTGGTTCTAGTTGATGCTCATCTCCAGGAATGTTATCATAACATTTGCAAGCAGAAAGTATGTTTGGTAATAATCCCAGTCATAATCTTCAATTAACACTATCTTTCATGAGGAAAAGACCAAAAGTTCTCAAGGCCTCTGGTCCCTCCTAGCAGCACACACACACAAATTCTTCTATTGCAAATATCATATCTGTCAGCACAAAAAAAGAAATTATTCATGTCAGTGCCAGTTACCAAATGTGTTTCTGTGTTTAGAATTCATGATAATTTATTCTAATGATTTTCTTAAGAATCTATACAAACTGTTTAAATTTTTATTTGTTCTCATATCAGCTGTTATACCAGATAGGGTCTAGACATACACAAGATAAGGTCTGCTGATTTTAGCAACTGAGTACTTGGATACAAAATGAGCAGACTCACTGAAGCAGATGAATAAGCCTCTACAGAACGCCCACAACATTACAATATTTTTCTACATGCAAGAACGCAAAATGGAAAAACAAACTCAAATAGAAAACAAAATCAATTCTCTTGGGATTGACTGAATCAGAATTCTAAGTGGCCTGAAAGCCTGAAAACATTTAAATGGAAAAATATACTCATTTGATAGTGCTCTGCACCTCCACTGGAATACTGCAAATAGAGAAATTATATATGGTCATAAAAAATTAAATCAATTCAAAAGCCTTTTTGCTACTTCTTTAGCATATAATTGCACATACAATCTGAATCAGGTATAATATTGTTTCAGTATGTTGACTTATCCATAACCTCAGGAGAGGAAATACCTGCCTTTTTCTTCTCCCTGTTGAAATAGCACATGTTGTGTGCCTTCAAAATTGTTGGTAGCCTTTTCCCCAGAGAGGTTTCTTCAATGAATATTTAGTACTATCACCGAGCAGTTAATGGTGAATTTTTGGTCAGACCCTAAGGTGTCCATCATGGAAGGAGACAGGACAAAAAGGGGAAAAGCCTTTGTTGCAATTTCCAGTTCTGTGGCACTGACAGAGGAGAATCTTTTGCACATCCATATACTTAAGGCATTAAAGCAAAAGGTAGGCAATGACAGGAGAATTAGTGTCAATATAGCATATTATACAGGTCTGTGACTCCTGCATTGCCTCAGATTCCTGAATCTAAAAAAATATTGCAGCAAGACTAAGTGCAGGTTGTCAGATGACAACATAAGTTTCGTAAAAAGCAAGAATCCAGAAAATAAGGAATTTTCATAGTTAGTAGATTCTACATGGAATATACATGCTACTGAAGGAAAAGTAGATAGTAGCATTTTCAATGATGAAAGCAAAATCAAAACCAAATAAAAGATGATAGATCTGCATTTACAAAAAAAAATACTGATGGAAATCTCTTTGAGGGAAAAAAGTATAAGGACATTTTATTTTTAAAAAAGAACTTCATATTGTCTAAGGTAGAAATCTTAGTACTGTCTTGTGTGATGAAAACTTGGTTGAATTAAAATATGTATCTGCATAAAAAGAGAGGATATTAACCTTTTCTATTCAAATTAGACATGCCTTTGAAGGAAAATTTAAATTGAGTAGTAGCCTGGAAGCTTGATTTACATCAAATAATTGGATATGTACTTCCAGCATGTAAAGCAGCCAGCAGCTGAAAATGATCTGAATCAAAACAATATTTTCAAAATCATCACTGAATTATGTGGAAAAATGGCCATGAGTATTGGGAGCAAAACAAAGAGTGAAAAAAAGTATTAAAGCAGAGATGATTCACATAGGAAAATCTTATATATAGAATAATAGTCTCTCTGACTGCTACTGGAATTGAGAATTTTATTGAAACGTCAACTAGGTGGTCAAGTGCTCAGGTCAGAAAAACAAATCAAATGCTGGAAATTGCAAAGAAAGGAATAGAGGACACAACAGGAAACATTATTTTTTTCCCTATAGGAACCCCATGTTCCTGTATCTTGTGTATTCTGGGGTGTTATGACTCTTCTATCCCAGGGACTAGAATGGATTCAGAGAAAGGCAGGGATGATCAAAGTCTGGACCAGCTCTGTGAGGAGAAAGTACCAGCACAAGAAAGAAACTGCTGAGAAGGGAATATCGTGGAGGCCTCTGCCACACAGAGAATAAACAGAGAACAATTGTGTTTTACAGTTGAAGAGACAGCAGTATTGCTCCCAAATAAAGCAAGCAGGCAGCAGATGCAGAACAAATAACAGGAGGTGATCTTCCACACAATGCGTAAATAAGCTATAAAAACTCTAGAGACAGTGTTGTTCAATGCAAAATGGATTTTTATATGGATGCAATAAGTGGTTGGGCAAATGCAAGAAGAAACCACTCTCTGAAAATACCACTAAGTGATCACAGGGATTTGTATCTGCATTAGACATCTGCTGTTGGTTGCTACAGATTGGTAGGTTAGTGTGGCTTAATGTGTCATTTTTATACTCTTAGGCTACTATTCTTTTGTGCTTCTGTCTTAACAAATTTAATTTGTATTGTGCATTAGGTTGATGCACAACACAAATTATCTTCCACTTGTCAAAAAGGACAGGGGCATCAGAGAGCTGTTGCTAGGGATCCATAAACTAGAATTAAATAAAAAGATATTGGTAGTGATTTTGCCATCAAAAACAGCAATAGGCATTTCTTACATAAAGGTGGATTTGTTGCCTTACAAGCAGAAGGAATATTAAAAAGTGATATAACAAGATTGCCACTTAGAAATCCAAAGGCATTTGGGGTGTTTGGCATATGGGAATTTAAGTTACCCATTGATACTTCCTTTGCAAGGCTGTGGAGGCAGTAGGTGGGGGTGATGGATGTGGGCTGTACATTCAAATGCTGATATAACCTACAGAGACTTAGCATCTTGGGCTTCTAGCATTAACATTCAGAGCTGAGGTTCTTCAGAAAGAGGTTCAGGAGTGAAATTCCAGTTTTGCAACTTTGAATTTCTCTCTGGAGTGCTTATCTCTCTTCACTGACAGTGCGGGGAGCTAAGGCACTGGGGCTTGCTATGCTAATATTGAGCTTTGGGACACTGTTGCCCTTTGAAGATCTGCCACTGCATGCCAGAAGCCTGTTGGATTTTGCAGGAACATCACAGAGCCCCCAAGAGTGCCAGGGAGGCCAAGAGTGGAGGCTCCAGCTCGGGTGGAAGCACAAACCACAGAAGGTCAATGACTCATGACTACAGAAATGCAGCCTTGGGAGCTGGGAAGAGCTGGTTGGGGGAGAGGGGAATTGCAAAGAGAGCAAAGATGTATCTTATGTATGTAAACCATCCTGTGCATAGTGAAAACACAAGATAACAGGGAAGTGTAGATAACAGACACAGTCCCTACTAGGGGACAAAGCAAGAGCAGAAATTGCTCCAGCAGCTTCTCTTCTAGTTACAAAGGAATAATATCTGAGTAATGTCACTGCTCCATGACTGCTACCACCTCCCTCACCTTTTGTAATGAAGGAACACTTTCTGATTTGCCATTCCTTTTGCTCCCATGATCCAGCAGTTTTATGTAAAGAGTTTTCCTTTATCAAATTCTCAGGTTAAGTAAATAAGTACATTGAAGAGCAGTTTGTATCTCTCTGTTTTCTGCTTCTACTTTCCCACAGGACAGTGTGATTTATTACCACAGTAATTTGTTATCAAACCAGTGTGGAATGGAGTGCAAGAGTTGTGATGATGTGCATGCACTGGAAATGTTTAACAATTTAGAAGTGACATTAAAATTATGAGATGGCAAAGCGAACTGTGAAAATACCTGTTATATGAGAGACAAAAAAACAATGTTTCAATGAATGTCACTAGTTCTTCCAAAGTGTTCAAAAAATAACATAGAAAAAGTTATTTCCAGAGTAGATAACTGGATTCTGCCTATTTAATGGACATTACTTAGCAACGATTGCTCATTTGTGGAACTTTCTCTTTATCCCTTCGTAGATGGAGTGTGCTCTAGATAGGACACATTGCTGAGGGGACTGGATTTTGTTTGTCTCCCTAACAGACTTCATATGTTTCAGGAAAAGTCTTACATATGAAGTAAAGTAAATCTTATTTCTTCTGTATTTCTTCCTGTATTACTATTCTGACAGTAGAGCAAAATATTAACTTTTTGAACTATGACAACTTCAAGAGCTTTAGTAGCTAAAGTCACAGAAATGCAGTGCACAACCTCCTTTGCAGCTGCCATCATAATTTCTCTAGTTACCTTCTTCATCAGACAAAGTGCCTGATGTACATCTTGGAGCTTGCTGCATTTGAAGTTGTATTGTTATTGCCACACCTTTGAAAGATAGAATCTGGAGTTCAGTCATCACAATGCAAATATCACCCCAAAGCAGGTGCCTCCCACACTGTTCTCAGCCAGGTGCCAGTGATGCACTGCATGGGTAAATCTCATTTGTGTGTTGGTATTAATGATGCCTGTCAAATACACAAACTTCATAGCTCAGCAGGTACAGGCTGGGGAATGTTTACTTTTTATTAATAACCAACTCAATAGAGCAATAAAGTGCAGGATATATATGAAAAAATGAGCTCTGTAGAAAGGGGTGAGAAAGTCTTTAGTTTAGGGGAGAAGTGTCACAGCAATCTTCAAGGACATCAGAGATGGAGAATGTCTAGAAAGGGACCAATAAATGAGATTTTTTGGTGATAAATGTGACCTTTGACATAAAAGGATGAAGAGAGACATTTCTGATTGTGTGGGCCAGCGTAGAGCCTACAACAGATTGTCTGATTGCAGGCAGACTTAATGTTTTTTGGTGTGGGGTTTTTTTGTTGTTGTTTGGTTGGTTTTTAATTTTTGGTATGAAAAGATAAAAGTACAGTTTTCTTTCTTTTCACTGATGTCATTTACAAGACTTCTTGTAACTGTGTAGCTGTCCTGGCTGTTTGAGAAGTTGTAAACAAATACTTTCCACACCAGTTATCTTAACCTGAATCAAGTGAAACAGGATATTTGCCTTTGGATAATATTACACAACTTCTGCCCTTAAAAGTAGGAAACTGAAATTTTCAATGAGGACATTTTGTCCCAGCAGGCTGTTTTGGGATATTCAGCTGGTAATATGTTTTTTTCCACAAAAGCTGCCTAAGTCAGTTTGAGATCTAGAATCATATGAGTCAAGAAGGATGTAACACACTGAGGACTGTGCATGGCACCCAGCAGTCTCCAGGGTATATCTAGCAGTTGTCTCTTCTTCATACAGCTTAGCACCCTTTTTTCATTAATTGTTAGAAAACGGTAAGAATTCCTCTCATGCCTTCTATCCAGTATCATTATTGCACTCATTACTGAGTTAATTGCAGTAGGCAGTCATTATTTTAATACTTTTCCTGTCACCTGCTTAAAAGAACTGCATATAAGCATTAAATAATACAACTACTTAGTAACAGCATTGGAAATGGAACTCAGACATCTAATGGAATTATGCTACTCTCTAAGCTCACAATGTTAAAATGCAACAAAAAGCAAAATAGGCAACTGGAATGGAGGCAAAAAACTTGCTATGTTTTAATTAAGGAACAGTTCTTGCAGCTCAAGTTGGACTAAAAGCATACAAAAGTACAAAACAAGATAAAACTTCCCATTGCATCTTATTTTAGCTGGAACTACAAAATGAACTAAGAAAAATAACAGAGCATGTGCCTGAAAAGGGGGTATATAAAAGAAATATAATGGACAAAAGAGAAGAGGAAAAGACTCCGTTAAATTGAAATTACAGTTGTCTCACATTTCTTAACATTGAATGTACTACCACAAAACAGAAACAAAATCTATACTGTTCAGGTGTTTTCATCATGTTAAACCTTTTTTGCATCAGATGAGAGGAAACTTATTGAAAAGAGACAGTTAAATAGGACAAAATCCTTCATGTGCTTTATATTGAAGAAAAAAAAGAACCAAAGTTCCAGTCATCCATGAAAAGAACACAGTAATACATTATAAACTGCATGCTAATCATAGGAAAAATATTTGAAAGGATGAGGGTTATATCCAGTCAATTCATAGTCAAATCCTCCTGGGTTTTGCCTTGTATTTTGCATAGTGTAAATACAGTTATACAGATGAGTCCCAGTTCACACCCTGTTGAAAAACCACAGGAGAAATAGTGCAGTGGTAGCAAGCCAGGAGGATGCTCTGTGCCTGCTCCTCTACCTGTGTCCTACTTCCACTCTGGGCTGTTTGTAGGATGGTGGCAATCTGAACCCATACTTTTTGCTCTCTGTCTTTGCCTGTTTTCCTGGTTTTCCTGCTGTGCAGTGGCTCTGATGATGCTGCCCAGCCCTAGTCCCATGTCCAGCAGGGCTGAACAAACTCATGGCATGAGATGCAGTGGTCTGAGTGTTAGCAGAGTCACTGAACCATTTTGTTATGGTCCAGCTATGCTCCTTGCTAAAACTTTCCTGCCAGTGATACGCTGCAACAGTGAAGGCTACAAATGTATTCCAGCTGTCAGCCAGCTGTAAATAACAACTAGTTGCATTCAACACGCCAGACCAGTGCAAGAGCAGAGCCTGAGGAATCTATTTTGTTTGGAATAGAACCAAACCTTAGCCATAGTTCTGTCCAAATAATTAAACTGAAGCTTCAGTGCCCTTGAAAAAGAATCTAGGATTGCTATTAAATAAAGATTGAATATTGAAAACTTTCTTGATGAGGAGAAAATGTCAAATTAATGTACATTTGCAGTCAGGACACAGCTGTGGAAAGTTACCTCAATTTAAGTCACTTATTGAGGTGTGGGAAGTAAAACAGTAATTTCAGTTATTTCCTCAAAGAGGAAACTGGAATGAGAAGTCAGTATAACAAGTCATTTGTTTACTCCCCAACTCCACCAGACGTGGCTCAAGCATAAGGCAAAATTTGCAGTTAATTACAGATGATTGAAACAGTGAAAAACAAATCTAAAAGTAATGTCAAACGTAGCAGAAACAGAACACAGTATTTGGGGAGGTGACCAAGAAGTGCCAGTTCAGCATCACAACTCAAGTGGCAGCTGTAGCAGTGCTCAGCTGATTTGTGGAGGTCACAGATGTTACACTGAAGTGAGATTGTTCCTTTGCCCAGAGATTTGCAGATACAGACTTCATATTGGTAAGAGTTCCTGGTAAAGCAATGCAACTTTTAAGAGACACCAAATGATGTTTATAGTGATTATAAAATGTAAATTGTAGAGGCTGATATTAGATTATTCTAACATTTATAAGATTTGTATCATGCCTGAGCTACTTCTTTGTTACTTCTGGCAGGAAATGGCCTTGTCCTGGCAGCAGCAGGATGTGATGCATTAACTGCTATACTGGAGCTGGCTAAAATATTTTCAGATGCAATAGCTGTCCTTCAGTTACTCATATAATGCTTTATTAAAATTCCAGCAGGAAACATCAATTATCTCCTTTGTTGCCAAATAATTATCAGCTTTAATAAAGACAGCAAGTTAAAACAAAAACTTGAATGAACATTTCTGGCTAATGTCTATACCTAAATATCAATATCTTCAATCAAAAGAGGACGAAGTCAAGGTTGAAGTTAGAGTAACATGGCCTTCATGTTTTATAGATTAAGTCTTTCATGAATGTGTCTACACTATGGTTTAATTTTTCATGTGATGAATACTGAATTCCTTCTCTTGTCTGCACACTTGAAATTTGATGAAATGGAGATTTTGTGTAGAAATAATTAAATAACCTAGCAGAGTTGCCATTTTAACTTTACTGGAAAACAGAAAGTTAAATGGGTCCTTTTTGTTCTGAGCTTTGACATGAATTACAATAAATGTCCTTCCTTTTTTAAAAAGCTTGCTTGGAGAAATGCCATCAAATCAAATCTTTCTACATCATTCTTTACCAATAAATAAACATTTTCAGCATTTTATGCAGTTAGCAAACAAGACTAGTTCTTCCAAACTGGAATTCAAGATGCCTTTTTCTTTTCCACACCACCTACCCTCAGCCCATCTGGAACCCTTTCTGGTTCTGTCTTCTGGAAAGTTATTTCCAGCTATTTATTTGCCATTTCTTAAAACAGCACCATTTACAAGACAGTAATAAGTGTCATTTCACATAAGGTTAAACATTTGCATGAACTGATTTTTCAGAGTTATCCAGGATAAATTTGTCCTTATTTTCTTGGGTATGGCTGTTAACTTATTTTTTTTCCTATAATGCCCCAATTCTTCTGGAATCAACAACACTCAGAGGGCTTGTTACACTGTAACTCAGCAAAAATGCTGTAAATTTGTCTAGGATTTCAGTTTATTCAAGGTCAGTATTTTAGTTCACAGCTATACCTATGAATCTGACATTCACAAAACACAAATGGTGAGATTAATCTGCTTCTGAACAGTGAAAGATAATCTCTGTCTGACCTAAATCACTTCAGAATAGTAGAAGTTATTAGTACAATGTGAGTCTTTCCTTTTACATGACTTACATCCTGTTTTCAAGTTCAGACTAGTTAGGGTGTCTCTAGCCTTTGTAATCTAATCCCTGTCTTTTCATAGGACTGTGGGTGGATTTGGCTAGAAAACTTCTCAATGATGGATATTGTTGTAGTGCAATTTTATTCTGAAAAAACATCAAAATGTTCTGCCTAGTATTCCTCCTCTTGTGGATCCCTGTTTGACAGTCAGGATTTATGAATTACTATGAGCCTTGCCAATATTGTGTTTTATTCAAGTATTTCATCAATTAAGGGGAATTCTGTTCAGATAATGTGAGGGATGTGAAAGCTAGATCCCTTGTTAGACTGCTTTTTGAACAATTTTCTTGCAAGTCTCAAGGCAATGAGCTGATGCCTCCTGGATGTCATTTTACTCTCTATTTTCAGCACAGAAATGAAACCTGAATTGCATATATTAGTATCAGGAAGAATCATAAATGTTGAAGCTTTGGGAAACTAAAATACCAAATTTGAGATCCACCAGCTGGTTTTTCCACAGAAAGCGATGCAGCCTAGTTCAGAGCTATTTTCTAAAATTTTCAGCTATTTTCAGCCTGCCATTCTTGTAAATGAAAATAATATACATGCTGAACTTATAGCAGATTTCTTGTAAATGGCTTGAATAATAATCACTCTTGGGACAATATTTCTGCTTATATTATCCTTGTGTGCCATGGGTTGATTTCTCAGCATTGAAGTTCTCGCATTTGTGTAGTTGTTTACTTATCTTCCCTTTAGCAGAAAGGGGATGATCATATGCTGTGGCCCCAATACGACACAGACAGAGAATGTTTCAAAAACCACATACATAATCTTTGTGGAGAGCTCACACATGCTGCTACAAGGCACCAAAAGCTGGTTTCTTGCTAAATGTCATTTTCTTCTCCCACAGGACAGAAATAGAGTGGCAGAAGAAGGAAAAATAATCACCAGCATCTGAAGCCCTCTCCTACATCCTTCTGCATTATTTTGCCATGCCAGAGGTAGGTAGCTGACCCACTTGAGTAGGTGACCCAAGCTCTGGAAGACTAATTGGTAAATCACTTTCACAGACCTTGACTGTGCAGATGTTGCTGTCAACTGGAAGAACATCTGCAATTTGTGAACATTTGAGTGCAGAGTGCCCTGTGAGGTGGTCTCCTCCTTCCATTGCATCTTCTGAGGTGAAACCAATTTCAGGCAGGGCAACACCACTTGCCAAGGCCTGCAGTCCTGCCCTCCTGGTCAGCATTTGCACCCCTCAGCTACCACTGCCTCTGGATCAAGACTGAGCTGCCATGTATGTCCCTTGGCTGTATCATGTATGACTATGGCTTGGGTGGTCAAGCCTGATCAGGGGGTATTACTGTCTGCTGAAGGCATGTAAACTGCTGCAGAATGCATCTCAGTACATCTTGTGCCTATGTTCAAAATAGCAATTGTTTTAGTGTCAGTATTGCAAGAAGGGTGTGGTTTAGAGCAGAGTTCAAAGCTCCCCAAAATGTGGGGTGAAAAAGCACAAGAGGAAACAATGCTCAGTCAAGTTACTCAAGCTTTTTCAGAGAAGAATTAAATTTTTTATTGATCCTCTGTCCTTACGAGACCCCTGAACACTGACCACAATTTCTTAAAATTGTGTGTCTGTCTTTTTGCAGTCTTTTTAAACTTCACTGTCAGTCTCTCCATGAGCCTCAGAGAGCATCAGGACTTGTCATTTTAGAAGTACAACTGGGAAAATCCCCTTTTGGGTCTCTGCCCAGAGAACACAGAGGAGAACCTCCCCCAGGTGTGCTCGACACTGGCAATGAGCAGCTCAGAGCAGCATCACACATGTGGATGGCAACACTGGGCAAGCAGTGTGTGAAAAATGAGCTCCCCTCTCTGCAGCAGGGCATCAGCCTAGCCCAGGGGATTTGGCACAGTGGTTGCTGATGCTTGGTACAAGAGTGAAACCCTGAAACGGGGCTCATGTATGCATGAGGTGATTATTCACTTTCTCTCCAATGACACTTAGGGTTGAGACAGCATCAGACATCAGTGTAGACAGCTGTGAGCCTGAATTTTAGTGTGCTATACTAAATTGTGTCTTTTGCCATTTCTCTGGCTACCACTTCAATTATGCAGGGAAAACTGCCTTGGCATCTTGAGTGTGAGAGTTGTTAATTTTACAGAACAATCCCTTAAATGGGTAGAAACTCAAATATAAATGCATAACGCTGGATCTATTGCACCCACTGAGAACATACACTAACATCCATGCCAACTATTCTTGGTTATAAATGATATAAATAATTGGTTGGTTTAAGGGTTTAAAATATTGATAGTAACACATGCAAATTTAAAGGAGGCTGTGCAATCTAGTCATTGGGACTCCATGCACAGCCATCCTGGCAACTGTTTACCTCTGTTATGGGCTTGTTGATGTACTTGAGCAAATCATGTCGTTGCTGGTCCTATGTCACCCCAAGAATGTCTGAACTGTTGTTAGATAACACCAGAAAAAGGAGCAATGTGTAAGGTGTTTGGTATCTTAATGCAGAAAACACTGCATCAAGAGACCATATATCCTTCTAGAAATCACTGATTACAGTGCCTCAGAGACAGCTAATCCTGTGCAACAAAACACATCTCCAAATCTCAAGTTGAAAGTCTCAGAAATAACTCATGCAGTAATAGTTATTCTGTATATGGTGGAGATTTGACCTACAAAAACAATACAGTGAAAAAGATCCCATCAAAATACAGAAAATGCCATGTAGAAAAACTTCTTTTGCATTATTTCTATTCTCTTCATGACAGAAACATTGTACCACCAAGTGTCAAATGGGGATAAAAAGGCTGAACTTCTCCAAATATCTTTAGAGTATCTTTCAAAATTAAACATGCACGGAGTTTTGTAATTTCTGATCACACCCCAATACACAGGGAAGTACAGACATGAATTAATCTACCCATGAAATTTAATAACTCATGTTTACATGATCGTGAATGAGACTCATGGAAAAAACAGTAAATATATGCTTTAAAAAAATTCTAGCTACTGTTGTTTTGACTAACAATGAAATCAGTCTTGCAGTCACCTACTGCTCTTACTCAAGCAGGAAAGAGTAAAATTGTAGACAAACTGGCTTAAACACCGTAGTGTTAGAAACATTAGTAAATAAGCAAAAGGGGAAAAACACTGAATCAATTTCATAGAGATGAAAACCCTCAACAGATATATAAATATCTCTATATGAGATATCATATCTCTATATGAGAGATATAGATGTAGAATTATGTCATTATAGAGATACTGATGACCAGATATATCACTATATGGAGAGATATACATGTACTTAAATAAGCCACCCTCCTCAGTTGGTTACTGTTAAAAATAAATGCATAAAATTGTAAAGAATCAGTGCTCTTTGAAAATTGACGCAAAAACTAAAAATATGAGACAGAAAAAATTAAGATAAGTGAGAAAATATTTTTAGGGCTTTATGAAGAAAGCTTATAGAAGGAGTTTAAAAGTTTTACATAATAACTGTGGGTGGAGTTTTGATATCTCTTTGAGAAATGATACTAGTGTGATATTTGCACCAAATTCAGTGCAAGATTAACAGCTATAATGCTAATAATTAAAAAAAAAATAAGCTTCTAGTTTGTACATTTGAAGAATGTTAGATATCATGACCAATAAAGACATGAAAGAGGATTTCTATTTAAAGGCTGAGATTCAGAAAAAAAAGTAGTATGAAAAAAAAATTGAATCAAATCAAGCCTCTTTAGCAAACAGAGAATTCATACATAATCACATCTACACTTCTAACTACAGAAAAGGGATTTGCTTATGAAGAGTACCACATTTTTCTACTTATTCATAGTTTGAACAGGGGATGCATAAAATAGATCATGACATAATGCCAGAGCCTGTCACAAGGATGGCAAACCTACAGTTAGACCATCAAGCCAGCTTGAGACAGGCATAGAGACACGCACGTGTGAGCCAGCACTAACCTTGGAGCTCTGTGCTTCTCTAATCTAACAGCTGATCATAAACAAAGGACATGACATAACCCTGCTACTTTGGCACCTCAGTCATTCAACTTGCTCCTGAAGTTAGGTTTTTAATGATAAACAATATTTTTTGGCACTTCTGATCCCTAAAATACCATTCTTGTTTTGCTGAACTAAGAAAACAGAGGCTACTCAATAAATCAGACCAGTGACGTGCAGTATTGCTCTATAAATCAGCATTTATTCCTGGGTTATCTAATAGATAGACAAAAAAATTTGTTCCTGGGTTATCTAATAGATAGACAATAAGACACTAAAGAGAAAATAAATACATTTTCAGGCTTAAATTCCCTTCAAATAACTCTCAAGTGCTGGAAGAAAATATTTACAAGCTTGTTAATTGAAAATTATGCCGATGTTAGAAGGAGATTTCACTGTAAGACTTAGCTTTGAAAGACTGAATGAAAAGTGGAAAGAGGGATTGCATGCAGTGTCCACTACACCCTTAGAGACAGTACAGTAGTTTGATAAAGCCCATAAAGTTGTCATGGACTACACTGCAGGGTACCACATCTCCAAAACAGGCAACAGATTCTTCGTGGGCACCATCTGTAATTGTCCTGACTTCAACCACTGACTGCAGTAAGCAGGTGGCAATTATAACCATGGGATTAATGACTGTGACAGCTATGACTATATTCCTCTTCCAGTTAATGCTATTCTATGGCAAGAAAGATGCATTTCTTTACATACTATAATCTTTAATGTGAGGGATGTCTGGGTAGTCCAAACACATATGCTTTGAATTCAGTCATTCTTTGGATCTACTAGCTAAATTGCATCCTGCTCCATATTTCTCCTGGATAATAATATGAACTGGGAGTCTGGCAACTCATTAGGGCACAGATGAGCTACATTTAAAGCACTGAAGTAAGAACTTGTATTACTTTCAACTCTTTGCTTATAAGTATTTGGATTTTTCCATGTATTCAGTCAGGGCTACTTAGGAAGACAAGAGGTGCTGTGGTAGTAATATCTCTTTCTGCTTATCTGTTATGACAGCAGCTCTCTCAGTGACTGTTTATTATCCCTGCATGGGTACTGCTCATTGTTTACAAGCCAGTGCCTTATTCTGTCTTTGGGTTTTTACACACCCGAAAACTGTAAGCTGCAGCCATACCATAGTGTTTGCAAAACACCTTGTTCCAAGAAGTGTGCAGGAGCAGGAAGTGCATAGGCTGGCCTTCAGTTCTTCTCTTTGTATCTCACACTTGTCATCTGTGTGCCACCACCAGCTGAGATTTTGTTAGCTGGTATCAGGAAGGAAAAGTATTGTGGGCAAACCAAGTGACTATGCTGGCTGGATGAGTTCCATTCCATTTCTGCATGGGAAATACCTGGCATCTCCAGAGATGAAAAATTACAAAGTGTAAAAGACACAGTCAGAAACTCTGAGCTTTTTGAAGAGCACCTGTCTCCACTGAAGCAGTCTTTTTCCCTCAGCATAGTGCTCAAAACATGAAACTCAGATGATGGTGTCATGAAAAAGGAAGTGGCAGTGACTTACAGATTTCAGTTATGGAATATTCTCCAGTGAAAATATTCACAGTGTTCTTGTGCAGCTTTTATCTTAGAATTATCAACCCTAATATAATTAATGCCCAAAGCACTAATTAATCTGTCATACCTATTTTGTACAGCAATTCAAAACCCCTCTCTCTCCCAGTGGATCAGTATGCAGGATTCTTGCCACGTAACCATTTTTTTCCCATTTAAAACAAAAGCATTTTCCTCACAGTGTTGCTCACTGATTTCAGATCACTGTTCAACACTGAATAAATTATAATGTCCACCCTGGCAGTGGGTTTCTGGACAGGCACTAAAAAAGGGCACTAATGAATAACTGTGCTTGTGACTGGCCTACTGCTCCTTTGCTAAGCATTAGGTCCACCTAGTTCAATATTTTCAAGATCAGGGAGGAATTATCTACTCCCTTCCTGCTCTAGCAGACTGGCCTGAGCATCAAGATTTCATCTCCCAGGACATAAGGAGGGATAGAAAGATGAAGTTTGTTCTTGTTACTGTAGTGCTGCTGCTTTGCAGGAGGTAAAAGAGCCCTTGGGGCTGTGACTGACTTCATTAAATACTTGGAAATTCCAAATAATGGAGTAATGGAAGTCAGTAATGAAGTGTAATTATTGCATTGTAGGATTTCAGGCCTTTCTGCTGTCTGTCACTAGTCTGCTATAGCAGTGGTCTCTGTATGGCAAATTTCCCTCCAACACCCCTTGTAAACTTGTCTTTCTTCTGTGTTATTTTTAAGGAAATAAAAAAGTGTAATGCAGGAAGAACCTAATGAAGCTTGTGACCCTTACTGGGCCTATTGTTTCTTATTCTATTTTGAAATTTTAGATTTTTATTGATCCGGATAGGATGAGAATGCACTTATAATTAATTGTGGACATTAACAGGCTAGAATATGAGAAATTCCAGTGACTGGATTATTTTTCCAAATAATTCAGAGCTTCAAAAACTAACTGCTGTATAACAAGGGGCAAGTTTGATTTGTCTACAGAGCAAAGAATCTCTGCGACAACTATTTCTATCAAATAATTGCAGACCGCTATTTTTTCAAGCAAATACTGCGACTAATGAACTGGAGCAATCGCAATTATGTTTGAGGAAAGCTCTATTACATGACAATTTTGTGGAAAGTTTCACTATTTGTCTCCACCCATAAGAAAGATACAAATTATAGTTTCAAAGCCACAAAAACAATCTTTAATTTCACATTGTGTACCAGTTTATATAATCTGGCCAATCTTCTGTGTCTGTAAATAAAAATGCTCAGAAAAGGTAAAGAAGGGAAGACCATGTCTTTCCTCTTGTATCATTCTGGGAAGGTTTGGCACCGGGAGACCTCTGTCCCTTTCTCAAAACACATAATTGTTTCTTTTTCCAAATAGTCAATGACTGTTTACATGGTTCAGAGAATTTGTAATTATTGTGGGAGAAAAGGACAATAATCAGCTGCAAGAATGAGGGTATGTGTGAAGGTGTGTTAGCACGCAATTCAGGTATTTCATTCCATTCATTCTTGTATAACTAGCCAAAAACCTATTCTTTTAAAGCCATTGTACATCTTTAAGGAGAAAAATAATTACAACTATATGTCCAATGTTAAAAAATACCCATCATATCTCTAAAAGAAATTATACTATTGTGATCAGAAATCTGTATTTAATACAAAGAGGTATTTTTCTTTTCTATCCAGCTTTCCTTCTATTATTGACAGCATTTAAAAAAAAAAATCAGGATTATTTTAAGACACTTCAAAAGCCTAATGGTTAAATCTTCTTACCCACCCTAACAGATTATTGTCAGCTAGAGGGACTAGAGTGAAATAAGCATTGCTTCAAAAGCCACTCTTTTCCTTATGTAGACTCTCCTGGCTGAAGCATCCTGACAAACAGTGAAAAACCTGCTTCCTTACGGTCTCCTTTCAGGTAAGGCATAGAAGGACCCAGCACAGAAACTAAAGAGTCTTTGTGAAGTGACATGAAGATGAAAAGGACATACGCCTCTGCTTTTGTGCCACCTTCCTTCTTATTTTAAACAGCTCCTCTGTTCACCTGGGAAGCTCCAGAAGAGTTCACAGGCAGAAAACAGATCTCCTTTTAACCTCCCCTTCCCCAGCTCTCTCAGTGCCTGTCTCTTTGTCCAGCCCTTTGGAAACATCAGTGGTCCTGCCAAGACAATCTTCAGGGAATGTCACCAGGCACTCTCACCGACATTCCATGCCAGCACTGCCAGAAATGCTTGTCCTGGTATGTTCTGGAATTACATTCACCTTTTCCATGACAACATAAATTGGTATCCAGCTTCTTCTTCTCAGGTACTTCTTCTTTGTGTTTGCTTTGTAATGGAACACTGACCTTCTAGGAAGACTTGTATCTGCCAGACCCTGAGCACAAAACCTTACCCTTTCATTCTGTGCGCTGAATTTGATGCCAGCCCTAGCTGTACTGTGGGCAAGGTTGTTTAGTTCTTCCTTTATCTAATTCTGGCCCTCCTCTGTTTTGCCAAAGCATCCAAGTTCAATGCAATCAGGAATTTTCATTTTTAGACACTCAGAGTCATCAGAGATTTCAAACATGAGCGGTGATAGGAATGATGCTCAAGGAGTTCCCTTGGCCACTGCTCCATGTCCTGTTACATTCCTTTGCAACACAGCCCATTGTTCCCTCCTTTCTCCATCCGTTCCCGCTCCATTCTCACACCAGTTCCCAGCTGTGGTGACCCACCCACAAGGGGAAGGAAGCACCTGATCCATCCTGTGACTAAAGGCTGTCTTCTCTGGCTCTCTACACCATCATCTATGCCTTTGTTAGTACTTCTCCATATAGTGCCTTTGGGCTACAGGAAGGCCACTAGGAGAGTTCTTGATTAATAAAACATGACAGCATCCATTCATCTAAAATTTAAGGATTTGTACAGAAATGTCAAGCACATTTCACAAAAGAAATTAGATGATAATGAAGTGTTTACAGAAAGCCGTATGAGATTTATTTCTTTGCCTTTCTCTAGAAAACAGGGAAGAGCTGTCAGGACAGCTGGGTGCCATCTATTCTGGTATATTTATGTTGTGTTTTACCCTAATTTTCAGGTAGCTTCATGTCTTCATAATTATTCTTAAAATATGTACAAATTATTTATGTACTCCATGTGCTTCAAAATTTATGCACTTACTCCTGTTGCTGTAATTGTCCTAATTTGTATGTTTTGTCAGGCTTCAAACCAAGGATGGTTTTCTGAATTAGTAGACTTTTTAGTGTTTCAAGAAAAATCTCCTCAATACAAGCACAGCAGAACAGGCAAACAAAAATTATCAGCTAAATTTTAGTTTATTTGTTTTAACATCCTTCAGGTCAATTAAGGAATAAAACTGACTAGGCTTGAAAGAATTTCTTTTGATCCACATTCATCGTGGCTGGTGCACACCACCCACCAGGCTGAGGGGAAGCAATATCTAATGTGACATGCAAAAGAAAAAGAACACTTTAAGCTTCATTGTACAGTTAGATAATGGGCAATAAAGCAGACATTTGACTTTCTTTGCCCCTTTGAGTATGCCAAAACCTGCCTTTTCACTTCCCAACATGGAATAGAGACCCAAAGGTAACTCCAGGCCATAAGGCACTGAGTTGACCCTCTGCTCTTCTCTGCAATATCCAGGGCTGTATGAATCTCAGGAAGGGCTCTAACATTTTCCCTTGACATCATCAAAGACCCTACTCATTCTGTGGCCAAGAGGAAATCGAAATTTAAACCTCTAAAACTCTACAAGCACAGAGTTGGGGTGTGGGTGCTGACTGAGATGAATTTCCTGTACAGCACAAAAGCCTTCTCTTTCTCCAGTGAGAAGGTTGGGGGTGGGCAATGGTTTGGGAGGGGATGCAGCCAGCACATCTGACCCCAGCTGATCCCAGGAATATTCCATAACATCGGATGCCAAGCTCCGCAATGTGAGGTGGTGAGTTTTCTGAGTGGTTCCTCAGGGGCTGGGTCAGCAGCTGTCATTTGGTGGGAAGCGATTGCTTTTGCATCACTTTGGGTTATTTGGTTTGGTTTTCTTTTTTTTTTCTTTTAATCCTATTTTTATTAGCCCTCTACTCATTATGCTGTACTTTATCTCAAAGTATGACTTTCCTCATTTCTGCCATGCCAGTTCTTCCTCCTATTCCACTGAGATCTGTGAACAAGCAGATCTATGAGGCTGAGCTGACATCCAGGATGAGCCCACCACCATCCTTCCTGGCACCCAACACAGGGCACTAAGTGTTCATAATAATAATAAATTCAATTAGAGCGTGGTAGAGCAAACTAATTCTATATCTATCTAGCAGCTGCTGGTTGCAATATTGACTTACATGTTCTTGACACTGACTTGTTTGTTCCCTTACCTGCTCCATGCCACACTCCATGTCTTGCTGTACATCAGATTTGAGAGTGTGTTAAAGGCTGGTTTTGGCATTTGCAGTTTGCTGGGCTATGTATCCTTTGTTCACTGGTTTTGAGAGTAATCTGGTATTTGGCCCCAGCGCTGCAGTGCCCCCTGTACCTTGGGTACCTCATGAAATCAACAAACTACTACACCTTTTCCCTTTTTTAATTTGAGAGCTAATTTATGGTCAAGATGAAGAATGGCAACTTCTCCTTCTGCAGTAAGATGCTTTCTGCCTTGTTACAATGGCTCCTCAGTCCCTCCAGCATCCTTGGGTAATCAGAATGCACATACTGGTGTGTCTCAAGAACCTGTTCTTGTTTCTCCAAGATACACCTATTTAGGAATATGTCCTGAAGCAGTATGGCTATGAGTAGCAAGGTGCATGGGAGAATGTGAGCAGGTACCTGGAATGGTTTTCATCTCTGAGAATGTGGCACTTCTCCCCAAATATAAGTGATAGAAAGGAGAAACCAGATGTTCACCTTGAGGAGAATTAATCTTGGGTGAAATAAGCCCTGATTTGAATGGCGCCATTGCTGTATGATTCCATTGCTGTATGAGATTGTACATCACCATTAACAGCAAAATATCTTCATGTTAAAAAGGCTGGTTTGGTCTAAAATGAGCAGCAAGCCAACGGTGTCTCAAAGAGTGGAGTCTACCTACAGGACTTGGCTTTTGAGCACTCTTTAAGCCAAACTGACTCCATGTCTGACCCATCAGAGCAGTGTTGTGTTTAGGGTGTCTCACCTGTGCCTGGCCCTGCAATAAGAGCTCACCTGCAGCTGTGGGAACTGGTGTGGAGTGAGGCAGCACTGCTGGGGCTCATCACTCACTGTGTGCACACTCCTATAAGAACAGAGACCCAAACCCAGACAAATAAAAGAACATGATTACAAACCTAATTCTCATATTTTCAAAAATCAGATCAGCCTGATAACCCCATCTGCCCAAATGAAGGCCACGCCACCCCCTGTCCATAAGGAAAATCCATCTGGATCAAGAAGAGATTCTTGTTTATACAATAAATGAGTTTGCGCTGATTACACAGCTCTGTCCTTCTGTCCCTCTGTCCCACTTTTGCTCACAAACCCATGCTATAATCCCACACAGAACACTCTGTCTGAGTGGGCCAAACTAATGCCACACTGGGCTGGTAGGATAAACACATACATATTTTCTCATACACACAGAGTTTAACTCTGTATTTACAGATGGCTTGATTTTTCACAGCAGTAAGAGCATACACTGAGTACCTGTTTTCTGCATTTATGTAATGAGAAAAATGGTTTAAAAAACAATTCTGGAATGGAGAAAAGAGAAGGTATTAAATACCTCCCAAATGACACAATTGGTTTGAATTGAAGCTGCACACACCTAACTGAGAGTGAGCTCCCTATTTTACACACTATAAAGTTAAACTTATTGTTCACAATTACTATTGTCTAGCAAACAGCACACACTGCTCTGAGAATGCCACTCACCAGGCTGGGAAAGTCAGGATTTTATAATTATGTTACAGCAACTAGTAAAGAAAGTATTTCATTGCTTATTTACTTCTTGAATAGACATAACACTAATATAATATTATAAACCTCTTTATTTATAATCAATTTATTATATGTACATATATATATTGGATTTGGGCACTTCTGCATCTATAGCTGTGTACAATGTTGACTTTCACATCTGTTGATAAAATTCCTATTTGTTTCTATATAAAACATATAAATAAAATAGTTTTCATCCAGTTTAATTTTCATCAAGTGATGATTTATGAGGCACATTGCAGGTGTAAGCATGGTAACATGGGAATGCTGCAGCTAAATCAGAGTGTATTGTTTCAATTTGTGATGGTGAAGTAAGAACCACGTGCACATCTGTTTGAACATGATAAGAACAGGAACAAACATTCAGTCTGTGTTTTGCTGGAGATTGTCAGTATTTCAATATTATGTGCAGACAAACCACTACAATGGAAGTGAGAACAGATGGGGAGAGCACTAATGCTTTCCTTGACTGCAGAACATAACTGGGTATTGTACTTCAGTTGTCACCAGGCTCCACTATCCATATATGTATGATTTCACATTCAGCTGATAGGAAAAGTGATGAAAGATAATCTTTTAATAAATTAAAATTACATCATTCATGCTGCAAGTGAGGAGCATCATCTTCCTTAATAAGTCCATGTCATCAGTTATGAGATTCAGGTACAATGGAATCAATGGACAAGAGACACCAAAGGACTTCACACAAACTTAGAGGTATTTTAAATACAGGGGAGAGAGATCTCGCAGTTCCTTTTCTGGAACACTTATTAAAAAAAAAAAAAAAAAATCAAATTTGTGATTAAAAGGTATTATCAAAGTTGAAATTTGTTCTTAACATCTGCACTTGCATTCCCAGCTGCCATCTCAACAGAGCAAGATAAGTCACCCTATGTATAAAAAGGATTACTTGGCTACAGATTGTAATAAAAAAAATATATCTTGTATCTTAAAATCTAGAGCAATATGTAACCAGATTTCTCACAAAGTATCTTGTAAAGCCTGGCAGTTAGGCTCACGAAAAGAACCAGAGTCAGAGCCAGCCTTGACAAGCTTGCAGTCCTACAGATGGACATAGGTTAATACAGGGAGATGCCAAACAGAGATTCAAGCCTTTATACCAGCCCCTTGTTAAAGAACTGGTAGTGTGTGAAGTTTATACAGCATCTGACAGCTTCCCAGAAATGTGTTATGAAAGTATGGTACCCTTTATGAAAGCTCTGAACCTCTGATGGCAGGTCTGGCTCTGAAAATACAATGTGGGAAAAGTCCTGCAGAGAGGAATAAAGGAAAAAAAGCAATCTGGAGAGAAGATTGGAGCCATTACTGGGGCAAGGGGAGTGAGAGGATGAGACTGCTGAACGAGATGGAGCTACAAAGACCTTCAAGACAAACATGAGACATTTAAAGTGATTGAGGAAACAGGGGGAAAGGAGAAACAGTGGCAGATGTTGGAGTGTGTTGTGATTTGAGCAACGGGGAGTGAAGAGAGACAGTTCCCAGTTAGACTGCAAGGAAAGAAGTTATATCAAGGGAGGAAAGATTCCTGAAGGGCTGTGGGTATGGTTAAACTGTATTTAACTGAGAGGAGGAAAGGAGCAGAAAGACTTTCACAGCCAAGTCAGGATGTAGAGGAGGGAGGAGCTTCCTTCTTTTAGGAGTCTGAGTGGCAGGATGGAGCTGTTGTCAACAGCGACAGATTAAAGGCAGCAGCGAGAGGATTAAGGACAAGAAATAAGAAGCTTGGTGTCACTAGTGTGTTACACCTGAGCTGCCAGGGAGCCGTTCAGTGCCATGCCAGGGACGTTCTGCAGCACTGCACTGCACACACAGCACAAGGACAGGCGTGGATTCTTGATTCCCCAGTGAAAAACTAATAACTGGAATAGCTTGAGAAGTTCTCCAGGATTAACACATGAAGAAGTGAGTTGAACTCTGTACCACAAACTCCTCTCTTTACTTCAGAGCATTTGCTCTCTTTGGCCCATGCTGTGGACCAGCTCTGTGGTCTGCCTGGATTCTTCCCAGGTACCTTCAGTTTTCTGTCACCTCTGGCAAGCATCCTTTTCTAGAGTATGAAACAGTTACTGCAGTTTATATTTAAAGCATGCACATGTGTGCAAAGTCTTCATTACTGAACAGAAAAATGTTGCTTGCTGTATGCTAGACTCCTGTATCTAAGATTTCTGAGCCTTTAAAGCTTTGTCACTCCTTACAGATTCACATTTGATCTACCAGTTTCTTCTCTTATAGTTACTGATTTTGCAAAATTAAAATGAATGTTGTCATCTCAAGATTTTTTTGTCCTGTGTTTCTGTATTAATTGAATTTCAGTCTAAGGAACACAAAAGCATTTTTCAAAAAAATATACTGAAAAGAATGTTAAGAACTTTGCTGTGATCCAGCTCCCACCTTTTCTGGTTTATTTTCACCTAGGCTCTCTGACATAAGCAAGATGGATTTTTTTCCTAATATGAGTCTTTTCTTTTCCTTGTATTTAAAAATGGATTAAACACTCAACAGTTATATAGGAAAACAAGTTACCTGTACCGCATCTTTTATATTAAATAAATAAGAAAGTGTGAGCTACAAGAAAGTTTGTGAACCTATTTTAAAAATTTGAATGCATATAATTGGAAATTGTATTATAGGATATTCCAGTATGGTATGTTTTATGAGCTAATAACTAAAAAGAAATAATTTGTTTAAAAATTGATAAATTAACAGAATCAAATAGTCAGAAAGAGAATTACAAGAAAAACTTGTTCCTCATTTGGAGAAATACAATTAGCAATATTTCTTTATCTGCCTTATGGAGTGGTGCTTTTAAGACATGCAGCGTATAACTAGGCATTAGTCAATATAATCCTAATATTTGTACCTACAATAAGGCTTAAAAAAAATTTGTCCCATTCTTTTCAGAATAACTTGGAAACCTGAACTAATTCAGAATTAAAAGCAATATTACATAGGGAAACACTTGATATAACTGTCACTATTCCTTTCATTTTGAAGAAAGGTTAAACAGACACTTCTCTCTCTCTCTCAGCTCTCCAAATATCCACCACCCAAAGGTTAATGGCTGGCAGCAGCAGCCAATATTGAGGGGACCAGTTTCACACCTACCTGCAAACAGCACCCAGTACAAACGTTCTCATGACCTTCTGATTGCATCAGGAGTTTAAAAATTTATGTCAGAAATTTACATAAAAGTATAGCAGATTTTAATTTCTGTGCCAGAAAGAGAGATGGCTTGAAAGTGAGGATAATGCCAGACAGGGAGAATAGTGTCAGATGAATAGCCATGTCTTTTCTGTCCTATTAGAAAGAGTGAAACACCAGCTACCAGGCAGTGTCCCTACCCAGCATGGAGCAGGCAGCCTCACACTTTGCATTTAGATTAGCAGCTGCAACAAAAAGCCCTTCAACCAAATCTGGAGCTGCCATTTCCACAAAGGGTGCAAACAGCCCACTCAGCAATAACAGAATATTATGTCATTCTAATAACAGAAATATAAAAATGCACTCAGCTTAGCAGAGAAGGCCAACTACTTATAAATGCTGTAAAAATTGTCTGTATTGCTTTTATGTTCTGTAAGGAAGAACAGCTAACAGCGGTTATTGAGAAATTGTTTCAGAGGACATCTCTGCTGCTTCCTGCCTCCTGAAAACCAGGTGTACACTCCTGGGGATACCAGGAACACCCCTGGGAACCATGTCACACACATATAAACTCACCAGTTTTGCCTGGTAAGAAGGGAAGAAAATCCTAAAACTCTGCCTAGGACCCCAGGAGACAACATAAGCAGGGATGAGATTGGCAAGTGAATGAGCATCAGTTCAAAAAAATCAAATCTACTGGAATGCCTCCATGTTTCAGTAAAAAGGGATATAGACAAAGATTATAAATATTTTATGTGTAATTGGCTCTACATTTTAACAGTGATTGCAGTGGTTGCTGAATCTTGTCGTTCTGAACAAGGACTGTCCCTGCAGACAGGCACTGATTAATGGTGCTGTACTCTGAAATTTGAGCCACAGAGTCCTTCAGACTTCAAGAACGTTTTAAACTGAATTTATGTGTCCTTCCTAGTTCACTGAGCTCACTGTTTCATTGTGTCACATTTGCTTACAAGAGAAGACTGTAACCAGAAGACTGGAGCATAACTGGCTGATACTTTTCCTATTTTCTTGTGGCACATTGGCATACCATTGGGAAAAAATTGTGATTTTGAACAAAAAATTTTATTAGGTGGAAATGGTCACTCTGATCATACACAAAGCAAAATCTATGCCCACTGTAGAACAGTATATCTTTGCTATTGCCATTGATGCTTCTAAGCTATTTACAGTTCCATTTTTTACCTGATCTCATTATCAGTGTATCACAGTGGTACTCTGTTAATGAGACTAAAATATATCCTCATCAAGAGGCTAAGTCAGACTTTTACTTGTTTTAGACAGAGATCCCCACAGCTGGACAATTTCTACTCTCTAGGACTTAACCTGGTCCAAAACACAGATGATGGTGAGTTCTTAAATCATGTTCATCACAAAAAGCCTTCAAGGTCACTGTTAGGGAAGAGAATTGGAAATTAGGGTCTCTGGCAAAGGGTCACAAATAACGTGACTCAAACTGACATCCAAGCTTATACTTCCTTTAAATTTATGTCAAGCAGATATAAGCAAAAGTATAATATGTTCTCCAAGTGCTCTTTTCACTTCTTTAAAGATTTCATTTTTACCATTTTTAGGAATAATCCCTATAAACTAAAATCACAAAAAATCCATATACTTTTATGTTACCAGAACAAGTCAATCTGTCTGGAGTCTCTGTCCATCTCCAGGAGCAAAGGAAGGAAAGTTATGATACTTCAAGCAGAAACTCTTGTGCCAGAGACACTTTTTCCCTTGGTAAGCAAGATAAGGATAGAATCCCACAGAAAATCCCAGGTTTCTGCCCAGCATACAGTAAAAATACTTTACTGCTTAAACATTTTAAGGTAGATATATCAGGTTACAGAGGCTTTAGGTTCCCAGCACTCTTGTCTTGTGCTGTAGCTCCACCACTGGAAAATTCCTTTCTTCAGTTCTAGAGACAAATCTCTTCCTCCTCAACCTGCATGTGGTCAACCCTGACTCTAAATGTTTGGGAACATGAGTTTTGTCTTCTTGGCTTGTGGATAAATGGATAAAAACAGTAATAAAATAGGTGGCAGATACCAGCAAGATTGTGAGCTGGTCATGTTTTCTATAACCAAGTAAAAGAGAGAACTTGTCATCAACAAGGTGGTTTCTGAACAAGGCTGACTCTTTTCCTTGCCCCTTGCGCTGGGGCTGTGCTGTGTGTCCCATCGCTGTGCCAGCACTCCCGGCAGGCCATCAGAACTGAAGCGTAAGTTAAGAGCCTTGCCACGGACTGTGGAGGCTCCAACCACAAATCCAATATCCCACAGAAAATGAGTTTCAAAATGATTATGACAGGGAGGAGGGGGGAGGTGACAGAGGGGGCAGCGGGACTGAAGTGTGATGCTATCTAGAAAACAAGAGCAAATGCAGAAAGCCGTGCGGAGCAGCTCCTGCTCTGAAGGCTCTATCCGATCTCCTGACACTAGGTGTCATTGGCACTGCACCTCCTGGGCACAGGGCTGCCTCGGTGCCTGGCTGGCAGGGCCTGTCACTTGCAATACTTCTGAATAGAAACCTTCTGTTCTTGTTGCTGTAAACACTTCTGTCCTTTCTTCAGCCTGTGTTTAGCACTATTGCTTCAGATGCAGACTGGTGTGAGGGTCAGCCAGTGCGGGAGGCTCAATTCCTTGAGCAGGTCACCAGCAGCCAGAAGGGACAACAATGCTGCAGTTCTGCCCTTGCATTATGTTGATATATATATATATATTTATACAAGGTGCATGTGGGCAGATATCTCTGCCTGTTCACGTCGCTGGCAGGAAGGCTGGAAGGGCCTCCCATTGCTCCAGCTCCACGTGTGCTGCTGCTGGAGAGCCACAGGGCAGCATCCCCCTCCCACACTGCATGCCTTGCATTTTATCTGAGTGATGAAAGTCTTCCTTCAGCCATAGCAGCATTTTGTTCACATGCAGGGTTACACCTTTATCATCCTCCAGCAGGGTGCAAAGGAAATTCCCCTGTCTTCTCTCATACTGACCCAGATGTAGACAGGGGGGTTGGAAATAGTGGCTACATCATGAAAAACGCTGATGAATTAAAAATGAAAAAACAATCCTACACAGCTGGCATGGATGGATGGATCTGCAGCTGGTGGATGATTGTTAAAGAGAGGGAAAAAAATAAATTAATGAGTATCAAATTAAGTACCTTCTCAATAATGTTTTTCTAAGAAAGTAGAAAAACATGATGCTGTAGATGATTAGAGAATTACTATCTCCAGGAAATATTTGCATTGAATCCTCAAGAACCAGAGATTGTAATTTACTCCAGTATAGGGAATTTATATATTTAGAAACTCTGGTCTTACAAACCATAGAAGTCTCTTGAGGTATTTAATGATTCTTAAAAGCAATTAGCTCCAAAATTTGATTAACTAGATTTTAGTGCCCTGCAAACATTGAAGTGCACAGTTTCATACTGCAGTTCTCACCCACCAAGAATACTTCAGAAGAAGCAATTTTTTTAACTGAGCAGTACATTTTCTGAATCCAAAGAGCCTGAAAGATATTTTATTCTGTCCAGTTTTCAGTCACCTACTACCAGAAAGATAGATGAGGCATCCCAAAGGAGGATCACCAAGGACATCTGAAGCTGGAGCACCTCCCCTAGGGGCTGAGGGAGCTGGGCTTGTTTAGCCTGAAGGAGAGATGGCTTTAAGAGTGGGGGCAGGTTGCTGAGAGCAACTTTCAAGTTGACAAGCTGCACTGAGACTCTGAGATCCAGCTCCACATTCGTGTGTCTGCCTTAGTTTCTGGATAGCTTGGCACATGCTTCTGCTAGCACTAGAATAGAGTGGCACAAGTCCTCAATTCCCTGTGTCTTTATCCCTCTCTCTGTGAATCAGGAGAACACAACTCTTTTTTCACCTTTGTCTCTGTCTCCATCTGTCTGAGCCTCTCACTATCAGTGTGTGTGGTATCTAAAGCTGCTGATTAGGGTTTCTCCTCGGAGATGACATAGATAGATAATCAAAGTCATTAGTGCTGAGTTAAATCTCCATGAGTGGTTTCAGAGGTTCAGGGCTGCCATCTGCAGTTTTTAGCTGCAGTTTTAGCTGTTTTTAAGGATTAGGTTTTTCATAAATCAGATGTCACCAGAAGCTATTGTTCTCAGGGACAACTGCACCACTTGTAAGAAAAATTCCAAGTTGTTTATCATCTGTTTAAAAGGAATAATCTGCCAGACATCTCCATTTTCAAATAAATTGTACAGAGACATAAAGCAGGCATTCTTCAGCTGTAACACGGAATGTTTCCATTTCACCTCTGTATAGTTTTCCCTAAAATTGTGACAATCTCATTATGCTCTTGCTGATCTTTCAGAAGGACTCCTTCTTTTATTAATGCTCCTTGATCTACAAGCAGCACAGCAGAACAGTATTTTGGCAGCATCTCAAACTATATCTTTAGTTTCATGATGTTTATTTTTATTCTCAAAATAATCCTTATGCCATAGCGTACCTTTTTGTGTAACATTAAATATTTCCTAAAAAGGATTTTTTTTTCCTTTTGGTTCAGTGATGCAAACCCATGATGCTGGCCCATATAAGGATTACATTATAAGGACTACATTAACTTTGCCAGACCTGAAGTACTGGCAGTCTTCTTCACTCATTTCTGTAGCTAAGTGGAGGTTTCTAGTAAACATCTCCTCTCCAGCCACACTACCTATTTCCAGAAAGGTACAAGAGCAATCATCATGGGGACTTCTTTCGTTACAGCAATGAATCAGCTTAACCAACAGGATTTGTTTTGATACACTCTATCTGACTTGCTGTAGAGACTCTGGTTTGGCAGAACAAAATGTCATGGTAACACAGTTAAACAAACACTCATATTTCCCCCAGCCCTCAACAAGAACCATTGTGAGCTTTCTTCTGCTTCCTTCAGAGAGGCCAAAGAATTCACCTTCCGTGCGGGCTGCCCTTCCTGGTGTGGTTCTGAGAGCGGAACACGTCAGGCCCTGCAATGCTGCAGGAGGACTGCAGGAACACGACTGACCTGACTTTAACACAAGGAAGAAATCTTGTGTTTCCAGCCTGCTCTGCTTTGCTGCCAGGAGCACACCAGCAAGATGGTAACTTGCCTGCTCAGGAAAGCCTACAGAAGCCATACAGGCTCCTGCAGAAAAGCCCTAGCCCAGAACACTGCAGGGAAACATTTTCACTCAAATTTACACTGACCTCGTGGCAGAGTGCTGCCTCCCAAACTGCTCACTCATTTCTGTATTCTTGGCACTTGCCTGGCCCAGGCACACTTCACGGTCTTGAATCATCTACATTTCTCCTTGCTCACATGGAGACAGTTCTGCTGGGCTGAGGTTAATATTGCATGACTGCTTCCTGAAAGGAACTAAAAAAAAAAAGCAACAAAAAACCCTATTTTCTCCTTTTATTTTTAGACTATGGCACAGTTTCAGATGATCCTGGACTCATTTCTGAATCAACTGACACTTGCCATTAATCTCACAGATCTGCGAGGGGAAACAGTTCTTAAAAATTGAAAGAACTCTGTGTCTCTGGTAGAAAGGCCTGGAAGTAAGATGAAACCAATGTCAGAAGCGAGAGCTGCTTCTCCCTGATGCTTGCTTGCCTGTCAGCATCGCCTCTGCCCACTCCTCCAGAGAAGTCAGGCTTTCTGATATGTGGGAGGCTTATCAGATGGTGTCTGTCTAAATCAAAGACCAAATAATACCATTACACAGCATGTAGAGGTGTTTAGTTTTGGTCCTTTTGCAATAATTCTGCCTTAAAAAATATGCCTTCACAGCCAGAATATACCTTTTGTAAATGCTCCTGTAACGACTCATCTTTCTTTGAGAATCATAAAAAACCTACTGTTTTCCTTCACTTAGGAAACTAAACATCTATTAAATAAAGGTTGTTATGCCTAGAAGCCTTTCAGAGTGCTGAAGCAGTGTTCCAACATATCCTGTCTTCAGCATATTTCACCAGATACAGAGCAGCTGTGTCATTTGAAAGCACATCTGTAGGCTAAGGGGCACTGCTAGAAGAGAGTGCACCATGCTGGATCCAACAGCCCAGGCGGGGAGGCTGCACCATCCATGTCTCCATGTCCAGCCAGCAGTGAGGCTGAGATGTGTTCCTAGTAGGTGCAGGTACACAGAGCACACATATATGATAAATTTACTTATATTCGTGCCCACACAGCTGGCAGATACACAGAGCACTCACATGAACACTGAGAACCCACAGGAAATCTGTTTCTTTCCCCTTTCTTTTCAAGACTCTCTCTTCTCTCAAGGCTGTTTCTCCTCTGGCAAACCACAGCACAGGTAACTGTCACACCTACAATTTGCATCCGTGCACGATTTGAAAAGCAACCAAAATTAGTGTCCCTCAAGGAAAGGCCCCAGAATAAACTCAACAGCCTTCTCTTGGCCTGCCAAAACCAACAGCACGAACACAGCTCCCAACTGAATGCAGCTTTCCTAGGCAGTGTAAAGGAGACTTGGTGTGAAAGTGATAGCTAGCTATTAGGTGAGGGTTACTGGAGGCATTACAGGTACAAAGAGTGTTACCGGGGACAGAACAGGAACATGCTGACAAAATATAGTGAGAAGAGTATAGAAAGAGTACACAAGGCTTTAGAACTCAGGTGTTATTAGTCCCATCATTAGTGCAATAAGTTTTTTCTGCCAAGACTTTAGTGTAGAAAGTATGTCTTCTTTTCCCTAAAGAGACTAGGACCTCAATCTTGCCATTTAAGGAAACTTTTAATGTCAGAATTTCTCCTTCAGTATTAAAAAGGGGTCTGTACTTGTGTTGTCTGAGCTGGAATGCCTCAGGTAAATGTAGATAAAAAGAGCATGATGGATGAACAAGCTTGTCTAAAGTGAGCCTTCCTTTGTTGTTTGTAATCTTCAAATACTTAACTCTGTACTGATGTTACTAATAGACACAGGAGTGTTGCTGTAGCACTTCTGGCAGACAATTGGAAATTCAAATTTCAAAGGTCCTTTGGTATATAGATTAAAAAAAAAGGATAATTTGAGTTTATCTAAAGTATTTCTTATATGTTCACAAGAAGCATTCTGTACTAAGATCAGAGTCGTGTGCTGTGTCATGATTGCTTACAAGTTCCTGCTTCTGCACTGCTGTGAAGGAACAGCAGCAATCCTGTACACAGAGTTTTAGGAACCATTAGGATGGTTTTTGAAATTACTCAGATGCCAGTTATGAAACTACATTTATGAAAAAAAAAAAGATGGAAATAAAAACAAGGAGGCTTGCAAAGCTCAGGAAGATGTGCCTATTAGTCAGTGCTTATTCATGCACTGACTAATGTCACTTTTACAGAAATCAGTGTGTCTCCACAGCCTGCAGCAGCGGCCCACAGGTGGTCTCCAGACAGTTACAGACTTCCCTGAAATCAGGAACGTTCTGTTTAAACTATCTTGATGTTTTTTTACAAAGCACAGTTCAGAATTATAGCTCAGTCTTCCCTAGGGTGTTGTGTCACTTTCCTGAGCTCTTTGGGATTTTGCTGTCTGTGCTCCTCACTTTCTTCCTTGTCCCATTTCTTGCCAGTACAAGGGAGCAGAGGAGACAACAGGTACACAATGGACAACTCCTACAAGGCAGACTGATGTTTAAGCTAGAATCTCGTGGTTTGGAGGTAAGAGGATGCTAGATAATGTCCAGATGTGCGAAATAACAAGATACCTTAGACTGATAATGAAAGGCAATGCTGAAAAAGGTGAAGATGATCCTTGGATGTTTGAACTACAACATTACAAGAAGAAACAGGAAAATACCAGTGTTCCTGTGTGAAACATTTCTGCTGTCATCTCTGGGGTAATGCAACTCATTCCAATCCTCACCCTTGAGACATAAACTGAAAAATGGCCAGGATGACCCTGCATTTGGAGACCCCATCACATTTGGTGGCTTGACTTATTTAATCCATCCAAGCAGAACTGAGAATTTTATATGATCATTGATTACAAATACATCATTGCATTGTTATGAAAAATAAAATTCTGCCAAAGTGAGAGAACAATTTGTCACTACTAATTATAGGCTCATAATGAATAGCTTTAGAGTAGAAAATTAGGGGGAAAAAAAGTTCTAAATAAGAAGTAAACTGAGCTTGTGAAACAGTCTTCCAGATGCAATAGAGGATACAAAAATGATGTCAGCAAGGCCAGGTGAGAGATCCCCGAGGGGTCCATCAGGGCTCCCAAGGGCAGCTGGGGGCACCAGGCCAGCCTCAGCCCTGGGCATCTGGCACCTCCCTGGGGATGGGAGCAGCCCAAGATCAGGCCAAGCTTTCAGCCCATGGGTGTGCCTCACTCAGGGGATCATGTGGCTGGGCAAAGATCACTGGACACCAGCATCATTGGGGCTGGGAGGGACATTCCTAAATAGGGGCTGAAATGGCATCCTGGGCAGCATGGAGAGGGTCCCCAAGGGGCTGAGAAGGGCCTCTTGTCATTCCCCTCCCAGGACTCCTGTGAAAAGAAAAGCCACAACGTAGCTGTTACTAAATCGTGGTTTGAAAGTCACTCATTTTACCACATCTATAATAGTAAAGGACGATAACTGATACACCCAGGATCAGTTCCATTCCTATATTTCCATGTTATATGATGAAGTGGGGCAGAAAAAAGGACTCCCACAGTCAATTCTTCCTAAAATCAATAGAAGAGACTCACTGGACCAGACACCTCAAAAAAGCAGTCCAAAAAATGACGCCCAAACATTCTATTTTCTGCTTTCAGAATGAGTCACTCAGACAAAAAAGGTGGCTTGTAAGCCTTTGTTGGTGCTGGATACAGTTCTAGACTACTCCAAGACATAGACCACAGTCAGAGATGAGTGCATCTGCACCCTCTCCCTAGAGAGGCTTCAATTCTGCTGATGTCCTTGATGCAGCAGAGCAGTCATCTTCTCTTGACTCAACTCTAAACCTGTCTCTGGACGTTAAGGTATCAGCACTTAGTGACCTGTCAATATATTTTGCAACAGCATAAATGATGCTACAACAATTTTAGCACAACACCTGTCTGGGAGACTTCCAGACATCCATTATCACCAGAAAGCCTTCCTTAGCAGAGTTCACTCACCCTGCTGGACTAGTACAAATTTTAGAGGGCCCTTGGTACTCCTCACCTGATGTGCTTGTATTTGACCATATTCTTCAGGTAAATAATGTGTATGAGATAGGGGACAAGATATCTACTGGCTAGCGAAATCCTATGAAAATATTAATGAAAAAGTCATGAGCTGAACATCCTGAAAGAGACACATGGTGGCTCACAGAACAGTTTGATTAAAATTACATATATTCCACAGCTCTACTCTTGGCAAATTTTAACAAGAAACTCAAAAACATTGTTCATTGTGACTCTAGAGTCACAGAATGTGTGAAAGCTGACTAGCAAAGCCCCCTCTGTTAAGCACACTTCTTCTGTGGCAGTATCTGTTTTTTTTACAGACACAATACATCAACATATTTGACCATGGCAGGGTTGTCACTCTTTTCCTGGTGCTGAGTCCTGGTGCGCTAAATAATGGCTTTCATGCACTGGAAGTCATGGCTGTTCTTATATCAAGAGAACCAGCATCTGAATGATTTAAAGATTTCATCTGCCAGAAGTGTTTTTAGACCATAAAACCTCAACATTCCTGAAATAGCAACAGAACAACAGACAAACAAACAAACAAACAAGCACCACAAACCCAAAGCTTTCAGCATACCATTAACTGTGGTATCTTGGGGCTCATAAACTGAGTGATTTAAAAAGTTTTTTAAATCAGGACTGGTTGCCCTAGATTAAGAGTGCTACATTAAATTTGAATGTGCTGCCAGTGTAATTTGGATTGAAGAGGAGGGGGAATGATGCGCTCTTAGCTGCTTTTGTTTATGTGTGTAAAAGCTGGGTAGCACACAAGGTTGCAAGAACGCATGTTTCCTGACAAAAGCAACAGTGATGCAAAGCAAGATGAAAATTCATCCTCTGAACAATTTAGCCTTGCTATTAAATTAAATGTTTGTGGTGTGATCCTGTATCACAAGTTTCTGAGTTAAGTGCCATCTGGATATCCTCCATTTAAGTGAGTTCACTGAAACTAGGCTTTGACAGTTCAAAACTGGATGCAATATTACACAGGTATTAATAAACATATATTTATAACTCAGATATGGTGATCAGCCTTTTTAGAACATATGGTGTTGTTTATAATAGCTTTTTGAATGAAATGGCATGAATGAACAAGGCATGTACCTCTGTATGCCTGTGTCTCTGCATGCAATTAATGCATGGTTTGCTGAAGAGTAAATAGTGTGCTGTTAGAATTTGGGGTCTGTTGTGGGTTAACTACAGTTATACTCTCTGACCCTGAATTGACCAGACCATACCCAAAGGTTGCTTAATCATGTTTCTATTCAACATCCAAACCTTTTTATTATCAGATAGCTAATAGAAGTCAGAGAAGCATACAGATCTGCCCCTCACTCAGTACCATGGAAATCCTTGATGCAGTTGTGTATTTGGGGCAATTGTAACCCACTGCTGACACTCTGCCTGCCCAGGTAAGCTCTGCCAGAGTCACTCCAGATTCACAAAAGCTTCTGAATGATACGTGACACTGCCTTCTTTCATGGCTTGCTTGTGATCTCTACAGCATGACAAAATTTCTTGACAGCTTACTTTATATTACAATTCTCTCCATTTAGGAAAAGCCTTTCATCAGTGGATCTCACAGAGCTGTACAAGTAATAGATTTTTTTTTTTATAGTGCGATTATATAAAAACAGATTTCATGTTCTGACTCCCCTATTTTACTTACTAGCCAAAGCTATTTCTTTTTTAATAAGTATGTCTCACTTATTATATATATGACTGCCTCTCCTCAGCAGGATTGTGTGAACTTCTGTCTGCTTTTTCTCTAGAGTGAGGTGTCAGGAGCAGAGTAAATGGTATTCATATGGGCCAAGAAACAACACAGATCACTCACCACCTAGATTTTCTAAAGCAGGGATCAAGTGAGAACCAAAGGGTAAAATCCAAACTTTCTTTCTCTGAAGAAGAGTTAGTTAAACCTGTAGGGAAAAAAGAAGCCCAAGCCCCTACAAAGGCACTACAGTTCAATGTACAGTTCAATGTTTTTTTGAGGATACTTAAGCATAAACATGTGAGAAGGCATTATTGGCACATGTACCTCCCTTGTTAATGTATTTGATTTAATTGAGATAACTCTTGAAATCAGCAGACCAATTTTTTATTAATTCTGGCTTAAAATAATTGTTACCATTATTTTAGTGCATTTCTCTCAGCAGCAAGTGATTCTGCTTGGTTCTTTAATAACAGAAGTGAAGATGTGACCCAGAACAGGAAGTGCTCTGTGTAACAAATTCAATTATTTTTAGAATTTTGCCTTTTCAATCAGTACTATCACTTAATTGTCATCTAACAAACAGGCCCTGACCAGTAAATGCTGTTAAGCCTCCTTAACAGGAGGACAGGCCTGACAACCTCTCATCATTAACAGTCATGCCAAAATCATCAGCAAAATCAGGAAGTTCTCTTTCTAAAAATTAAAAATTCTTCTTTGTATTTTAACATGAAGTAATCAAAAAAATGTGTATCCCTACAGTAATTCACAGTTATGTTGCCTCACAGATAAACTGATTCAAAAGTTATCTTCCTCCATTTATAATTATTTTGTAGCCCAAAGATGTCCACAGATTGTACAACAGCCAATAGATGGCTTGATAAACCAATTTAATGTCTCCTTACGGTGTTTCCGTTATATACACAGATATTGCAGATGATGATATTGGTGCAACACCACAGAGATTTAGGTTTTAAATTCTATTTAAAGACCTGGTTCTCAGTGGTTTCAGTGGAAAGAAGGCAATTTAAACAGGATTTAGGCATTTAATTCCCTTAAGGATGTAAGCCTTTTTTTTTCTATAGTAGATCGATCACCATTGTTTTCCTGACAGTTCAGTGCTGATGATTTTAGCTTTTGGTTCCTTAGGCTCTGTAAAAGCTAGTTCTTATATATGATGCAGAAATCATAGGAGAAATTTGGATCATTATCAACTATATTTAGCAATCCACTTCCAAAGTATAAATAACTCCACCACCAGAAAACAATTCTATCGTAATGTCTGCACACAGACAAAATGGAGTTAAGAGGCCCATATGAAATTGGGCAGGATTTCATTTTTGTTCTGCCACTTTGTATTGCATTTTTCACAAGTGCATTAAAGCATCCTGAAATAGGGAAAAAAAGGTGTTCTTTCTGTCCTGACTAGACACTATTAAATTGGTAGATCTCTGAACTTCATGGACCTAAAGTTGTTGAAAATACGCTTACTAGGCTTCAGAATCATTGGAATTAGAACTATTTCCTATTCAATAGGAAGAGTTTCTTGACACTTAATACATTGAATAGCCCGACTGCAGTAATTTAAGAAATTGGTTACAAACGGAGTTAATCTAATCTCATTTAAGGAGCTTCTCTGTTAAGAAGCTCTGATTCCCCTTTCAGTGGGGTCATCTTGGCAGACTCTACTTAAAAAATCAAGCTCAGAGAAGCATGGAAAACAAAGGTCTCTGGAGGCTACTTAAATGGTTTGGAATCAGATTTTTACTACTTGGAAAATGATATGAACTTGTCTATAGCTCAATTCAAGTCTGCCCTCATAAATGTGGCACAACTGAGAGTTCCCTTTGCTAAATTGAGCAATCTCCCATGTAAATGAACGTTTTGGTGGTTTACATAGTGGAGATGAGACAGTCCCTCATCCAGAGCTCTGAGTAAAGCTTTGGGATTACAACTTTTTATGGATACATAGTCACATCTTCTGATGCAAATACTTCTTCACCATTTCAGAAGTTCCCTGTAGTTAGATGAATTATTCTCTGACACTACTGCTTTTTTGAAGTCTTTTGCCTCTTTTTGTTCCTTTTGCCTACCAGCCTTCTTTTTAATTTGCATATGTTAGTCTTTGTCTGCCTCATTTGCTTAATTAAGAGTATGGTTCTGCTCTACTAATGAGAACAAAACCTAACTTCTAAAGAGCTTGTTAGTGTAGAATGGAGAAACTGTGTTATGATTTTAATTCTTGGAAAGCAATATATTCTCCAGCACAGAATTAATATTAATGTTAGATGGAAAAAACTTCTCACGCCCCAAGATATAAGAAATATTCCCTATACTCTTCACTATGTTATAGGAGTCTCAACTGTATATAAGCTAACATCAGAAGATCAACACTTCCACACGTAGATGCCTCAAGGTAATTACTTTGAGCTGTTTCTATTGTAGGTCTGATTTTTATGGCGGTGCCACATGCACACCATACCGTCCCTTAAGGGGGTGAGGAAATGTGTTCACAACAGCTGAAAATGAGGCAACCTTGTTTTGAGGCCTAAATGGCATTCCTTAGCATGCTGAGCTTTGACAAGTTTAGTTTGGATTCAAGCTTTTAGAAACCAGAGCACAGCCAGTCCAAGGAAGTACAGGAATGGCATGGGAAAGCTACTCCATCCCAGAGAGCTGTATCTTCCCGTGTGCGTGTCACATGGCTGTCAAAATTATTCTGGCTCTTAGCAGTGGCATTAGTGGTATGCTACAGGGAGCAGAGACTGGGTCACCAGTGAAACGTGACAACTATAAATGGAGTGGCCGATTATCAGCTGCAAAAACAGCATGTAGGAAAGAGCACCACCACCCAAAATAAAATGTTGATGTCAAATGTCAACATCTCCCATACAAGGCATCAAGAGCGTCATTAAATGAAAGATACTGCCTAACCCTCAGGGGTATCCCACGTACATGAGTGACAGCTTGAAGTGTCACTTTATTCAATTTAAAAATTCAGTTTTTAAAAAGTTTGTTTGGTCATAATGCTTTACATTTTATTCCTTTTTTTTTTTTAATAGGTAAAATCTTTGGATGAGGAGAAATTTCATTTTTGTTTGTCTCCAGTGTACTCTCACATTTCTCCCCATGTTGATAACAGTAACCAAATATTACAGCCTTTATTGACAGACCAAATCAACAATAAGCATTTAGAAAGGAATATGTTTTGTTTATAGCTGTGTCTCACTAAAAGACTGAATAATCTGCCTCTGGGAAGAACAAAAGCTTTCCTGGTTTAGAACCCTTGTATTCCTTTTGTTGTTGGGAGTAACACAGGTATGGCTTCTGTGCAGCAGACAAGGAAACCTTGCTGGCAGCAGAGTATCTACAGCACAGCAGTCATTGTGACAAATGTAGGTGTTCTGTTACAGACAACTGGTGTTTGTAATCCCAAATAGGGTAGAGGTCCTTTTAGATGCCCCTTAAGCTATAACTGCTCGACAGTTTTGGTAATTGCAAATTGCCTCATTTAATTTGGTTTAGGCTTTTGTGAAATAGGGAGGTATAAACATATATGGTTTCCCAAGACTCCATTTCACCTGTTTCAGGCAGGATAATTTTCAGTAGAGTAAAACAGAGTAACCCATAACCCACATAACGCTGCAGACAGCAGGCAGAGCTCTGTGCTGGAAGACACCACAGTCAGGTAAAGTTTCACATGGAGAAGTTTACATGTCCTTCCAGGTGGTGTATACCTTATGTCTTTAACCAGGAAAACCATTGCTTTTCTTCTCACTTAAGGCAATTATATGGAGTATTCTAATGTATATAACATCTTAAGTGTAATCTTTGTAAGTGACTGAATTCAGCGAAGGAATTCAACTGGAAATTAGCCTGAGGCAAAGAGTTCCACGGGTTAATTATGCAGCATTCCTTCTATCTCTTCTAAATCAATTGCCTCTTGATTTCAATGTCTGTCCCCTTAAGAGGGTGAGAAGGATCTAATTGCCTCCCTCTGGACCACTTGTTACTGCCTATCCCTGTGAAATTCACTTTTATGAGCCTGTGCTGTATTTGCAATTTAACTGGATCAAAACTCTTTCCTTCCCCCCACTTGTTAATTATTTTGTCATCGCCTCAGATTATTTCTTATACATTTCCTGACAAGATGTCCTAAACAGAATGCTGTATTACTGGTAAAAGTACAGACCAGGCTGATACAACAGGGTTTTATGTTTGCGGGGTTTTTCGAGTTTTTTGTCCCGCACAATTTACATAAAATTTACCTTTCTTCTTTGCACTGAGGGTACTAGAGAAACAATTATTTTTTTCAATGGTACTGACAAGAACTACCTTTGCCAAAGCAGGATTTAGTTTAATAACATCATATCCTTGCATTACTACAAGCTCCAGGTAAAGATGAATTAATTCAAACATAAAAAGGGATGTAGCTTCTGGAGAAGGGGGACTAACAACAGTATTCTGACATCTGTTAAACACGGTGTTTCAGCCCACCTGAGATATATAACATTATATATCTTGGAGAAGAACACAGAAATTAAAAGTCCATATATGCTCCTCAGCCTAAAGTTTCAACAGCCTTTACTTGTTATTGGCTTTTTAGGGCTCCCACAGTTCTTTCCAAAACACGGAGGTCTGAGAGAGGGTTCTGCAACCATTCCTTACTGCTGGGGCATGTGAAGTGCTTGTGTGGTTACTATTCCAATTGTCTTACGACATTCAAGCTTTGCCTCAGACTTCCCCTTGTCTCTCTGACAAAGCTAAGAACCTGTAAAAATGAGAAATAACCAAGGTTTAGCACCATAACAACTGAAGCTAATCTAAAACTGTATTGCTTATTTTGCAATCTTCTTGCACTCATTTAGCAGTCCTGTGAAAAAGGCCAATATTCATTTAATTGAAAACGAACCTGCCAACTCTTTCATCTGGTTTGGCCCAGTTCAGGTCTCAGATGTAGGAATAGGAATTGAGAAACATGAATGCCAGGCAAGGGGTGACCTGGGGAATTGAGTGCAGGATTACAGCAGCCCAGAATAACATTATTTTAAACTCAAGGGAATTTGATCTTCAGCATCTGGAACAAATTCTGATCCTACAAAGGTCAGTGGAAACAGAATTTTGTACCAATTCTTAAAATGTTTTATTTTTTTATGTTGAATTATCATGTTGTCATAGTATTTTTATGAAGATAGTAACTCAAGCTATTGTATTTTTTAGCTTTCAATGTATTTCAGTATACCAGGGTCAGAAATTATTCATCACAGTTTGTCTTTTATCATTGAATTGATGATCAGCATTCTGACACTGACTCCACACAAATCTGGCTAGAACTAAAATTAAGTGTTAGGTGTTAAAAAAGTACTTATATTGCTGGTATTTGTAATAAATATTTTATTAAATATATATATAATTTCTAAAGAACCTACATATTCACAATTGGTGCATTATAAAATGTCATAATAGCAGCAGTTATGGATGTGTAAGATTAATTCTCATTTCAAACTCCTTGTACCGTTTCTGTTTGACTATCTGGGGGTAGATTTCACCATTTAGACTTCAAAACAGGGAAAAACAATTGCTGCAGCCTGGGAGAAAAAAAAAAAACAAAACCAAAAAACCAAAATCACAGCATAAAGACCTATTTTTTTTAAATTCCTTTTAGAAAATCTGATGGCTACTCAGGATCAGACAAAACTTGTATATAAATGCAATGCTATGCTAAGTGATGTGGAAATACCAAAAGACTGTGAAATACTTTCTAAGGAGCTGTTAACACGTGCCTCAGGCTATACTGCTGAGTTGCAAATTTAAGGGGCGTGTTTTCATCAGTATTCAAGTCACCTCTTAGTCAGCAAAGAAGAACGGTAAAAGCTAAAAAACCGTGAAAAGTTGCTATGAATTTAAGAAATTCCATGTGCTGAGAGCTTGGCTAACGCTCTGAAGTGCAACTGTAAGTTCACACATCTCCCTTATATAAACTTGCATTTTTTCTGGCCCAGAGCCTTAGGCATAACTTTAGTATTCAGCTCCCAATATGTGAACATCTTTGATATCACATTAATAGTAAATACCTACAGGCCTGGAGAATGGAGCCTTCTGGAATAGAAATCAATCATTGCATTTTTCACAAGCCATATATGTATCTCTGATCCACCAGGTAAATAATAAGAAGAAAACAATAATATGAGCATTCTCCAAATCAACTTCTGTATGATGTCCATGACATCACTATGTAATCACTGCTACGAAAATGAAGCACTCTTGAAAAAGATGCAGAGGAACCAGGTTTTCCAAATAACTGGTAAATGTCTTAATGCAAGTCCAGTGGCAGCCCAAGGATAGCAGATTTTTTCATCTCCTCAGGAACATCAATGCCAAGTGGCATTGCAGAGATATCCCAACTCAGTCATTCAAGAGAAGAGCTGTAGGGCATCTGGGAGCAGTAAGTTCAACTATTCCTAATAAATCTGCAGCCAAATATGAGCCTGCTGTGGTTCCCCAAGAGGCTTAGCACTTGCAACTTGAGCTTGCTGAAGATCTCTGTTCAAAAAAACCCAAGACTTAAAGCACAAGGACTATTGTGGAACTGAGAAAAAATTGCTACGGCTTGCTAACCAAGTAATTAAAAATGCTTTGTCTTTTGCATGAAATATTAATAATAAATGATAGATACATAAAGATTCATGTATTTCTGAAATATACAAAGAGGTAAAAAAAACCCCAAACTGGTTTCATATGGGCAACTTCATTTTTAATGGGCAGACAGCAATTTTTGAAGGAAAATACAGCTCTTTGAACACTGAGTAAGGGGAAAATCAAAATACATTTAACACAGAAGTGAAAAATACAGAAACCTCTTGCAACAATCCCAGTGTAGCTGAGTGCAGCCTTTACTGCTCCTTGAGCAGAATGACTGCATATGGCAACTCAGTACAGATTCTTGAGAAATTCCAGCATCCTTTCATTCTGAAGTGCTTACCTCTCTCTCTCTGCATGAAAGGCTTTACACCCCTGCACTGCAATACTGATTCTTCCTGCATTTGAGAATCCAAAGCTCTTCCCCAACCTGTTCTCCCAGCCCCCAAAGGAGAATCCCACAGGGCTCTCCTATGCCTGTTTTACAGGTCAGTGAGCCAAGAGCACACCAAAAGCTTTGCTCTTTTTATATTCTGTATTCATATGATGGGCAAGGCAGTCCTGTCATACCCATCCATCCTGATGCTTTTTCCCTGTTTTACACGAAAAACTCACTCACTTTACAAGTGAAACAAGTTAAAAGGACAAAAGCACAAAGTAGCACATATTCCAGGGGTTTCTGCCAATTAGATACAAACATTTTGCCTTGCTGTCTCATGCAGAGCTGATCATACACGTGATTTATATTAATAGCATTGGAAGGAAAATTAAATTTATCCAAAGTTATATAGGAAACACAAAGGGCTGTGGTTCAGCCTAACCTAAACAGACATCCAACTTGGCCTCAGGGGAAAACTCAGGTGATAAATTAGCAGTTTGTAAAGCACCTCAGCAGCATGTGGCATAAGACCGTAGGATATTATAACTGTAAATATGTAAGGGATGAAGATAAGACTGATCTTAAAGGAAATATTGACTCTGGTCAGGAATTGCCTTCCCAAGCGCCCCGTAAGAGGAGGAACTCGGGGACCTGCACAGCCTCTCTCGTAGGTGACTACGGCGACTCAATCCCTGCTGGTAAGGACGACGGTTCCCAGCCAAACCAAAGCTCTGTGGCCGCAGTAGCGCAGGGCACATTCCGGCCGGGGCCGAGCCCGCACAGGGGCCGCGTTCAGGGCGAGAGCCACGGTGCAGAGCGGCGCCGGGAAAGAGCCGGCAGCGGCCGCGGAGGGGCTCGCCCCGGGCTGTTCCTCTGCACACCCGCGGAGCCTGCCCCTGCCGCCGCGCCCGTCCCGCCGGGATCCCCGCGGATGTCCCCACGGATGTCCCCCGTTTCCCGCCCGGTGTTCCCGGGATCCCCACGGATGTCCCCGCGGATGTCCCCCGTTTCCCGCCCGGTGTTCCCGGGATGTCCCCACGGATGTCCCCCTTTCCCGCCCGCCGTTCCCGGGACAGGGCGGTGCCGGCGCGCGCAGCCCCGCCCGCCGCGGTCCCGCCGCCGCGCACGCGCACGCACCGCCCCGCGCACGCACCCGGGAGCGCCGCGGCGGGGAGCGGCTCCCGCGCAGGCGCGGCGCGGCCGAGGCCGGTCAGAGCCGCCGAGTGGCGCCCGCCCGGCCCCGGCCCGGCCCGGCCCGCCCTGCGCGCAGCTCCCCGCGGGGCGGGGCCGCCTCCGAGGCCGCCCCAGCGCGGCCCCGCCGGGCCCGGCCGAGCCCACGGCATTTCCGGGGGAGGGCGCGCGGCGCGGGCTGGCGGGGAGCGGCGCGGCGCGAGCAGAGTTGACTATATATGGTCAAAGGCAGCGGAGAGCGGCGCGCGGCGCGGGCGCTTCCTGGTTCGCGCCGCGGGGCCGAGCGGGGCTGAGCGGCGGCAGCGGAGCCACAGAGCCCGGCCCGGCCGCGCCCGCCGCCCTTCCCTGGCCCTGCCTGCCGCCGCCGCCGCCGTAACAAGTGGGCGAAGATGCCGTACGAGATCAGTAAGCTGGCGGGGGCGCCGGGGCGGCGAGGTGCCGGGCGGGGAGCGGGGGCCCCGCGGGCTGCGGAGCCTCGTGCGGCCCCGCGGGACGGCGCGGAGCCGGCGGCGCCTCCGAGCCCGCTGACAGCAACAAGTGCCGGCGGCTGCCGGCAGGGCGTGTGCCCGTGGCGGGGAGGCATCCGGCGCCTTCCTTTTATTTTGATTTTTAAAAATTTCATTTATTATTCTTTTTATTATTATTAATTTTCTTTTTATCCCCTTTCTCCCTTTATTTTTCACAGAAAAAGTGTTTGCCAGCCTTCCGCAGGTTGAACGAGGCGTTTCCAAAATTATTGGAGGTGATCCTAAGGGCAACAATTTTCTTTACACCAATGGAAAATGTGTCGTCATCAGAAACGTTGATGTAATGTATCTTGATTTATTTTGGTTTCTGGTGTAAAGCTTTCTCTAAGTTGCATTTTGTCTCCTTGCCCTTCCTTTAGCAGCCTGTGCTTCATTCAGTCTTGGTGCTTTCAATCGAGGTCACAGATCCGTGATCAGCAGCAGGGGAATAAGTAGAGTGCATGACTCAGGCATAAAAAACATAGGCAGCGACTGTAAAAACATGTAGAAAATCTCGGTAAAATGCGCAATTCTTTCCCTCTCCGCATGTAAACTGAGCTTAAGAGATGAGAGACTGGTATATTCTGGTTGGCCCTGTTTATCTTCTTAGGTATCATTATTATGAAGTTGATTGCTGTGTTTGCCTAATAAATGAGTTCTTCCCTCTTCGCTGTTTTGGACCTGTAGCCTGTCAGGGAAGCATTTAAATACTTGCAAACCTGAATCTTAAATCTTCGGCTTCTTTCCCCCAACCCAGCCCCAACTCTAGGAATCAAAACAGTTATGAGCTGCTGGCCTCCATCACTAGCTGGGTGCAAGTTTTCAGCCCTGCTCACAGGGAATTTTGCTCTTCGATTAAATATTAGAACGCCCCAGTTAATGTTTTCAGTAGTGTGGAGGTTTGTGTTTGCTTTTTTCCTCTGAGGCTAACTAAAGAAATGTTAACAGAGTTATTTGAATGATTTCTTTTTAAAGATGGCATCCCTTTGAAAAGTGCGGAGGAAATGTTACATGTTTAGGCCATTGTTTTGCTACTGTTTTTTTAAAAAGTAAATTTCTTCGAAGTAATTGCTTGTTTTTTGGAAATTAAATTCTCCCATAGATTTACTTTGCTCCTGCAGATTTGGCCTGCAGCAGGAAGAGCTATAGGGGGAGGGGCAGGACATACCTCTCTGGAATTCTTAGGTCTCCACAACAATGGATTTGTTTGTGGCTGCTTCTGTAAATCACCTTTGTAAACTGAGCTGTTTTCTCACCACCCCCACTATATTCAGACATTTCTTCAATGTCGTGCCATAATAGATAAGTGCTACTAATAACTTAATTCCTTGCAGATTTCTTGATTGCTATCAGTTAAAATTCATCCACTTAAAACCAAAAGTAAGCTTGCACTCTGGATTCATAGTGTCGGCATAGTGTCTTTGTAATAGTGTTTTGCTCTTGGTATCAAGAAAAGTTCAAGTTTCTGAAACCAGAAGCCCCAGTTAAACCCTGTAATGACACACAGTGTGATGAGAGAAGAGGGAAAAGCCACTCTGCTTACGTTACAGTTTCTGACCAAGTCGTGAGTGCTGACCTTCTCCCTTGCACTGTCATTAATGCTCTTCTGACCCTATTTTGGAGGTTCAATTGGAAGAAAGCAATTTGCTTTACCTGAATGAGCTCACTGAAGATTAGCCCAGTCCAGACGTGAGCCCCAGCATGAGCTGGGGGGTGTAGGGCACATGGTGACCTGAGAACAGGCAAGGAGGGATTGTGGGACTTCAAACTGTTTAAACTCTCAAGGGAAGGTGAGAATGGAAGTCACAAATCCTTCAGTTTTATGGTGCAGTTCATGCTGACCCGACTGACAAGGGGAGTTTGCTGCTGTTAATAATTGACAGGTGACTACAGAATATATTGTAGCAATAACACAAAAAAATGACCAAAGCCTCTGCTGAGGCTCTTGTGCTGGAGAATGTTGCAGCTTGTAACCTAACTTGTAAGCGTTGCTGCAGAAGACCAATAGGTCCCGTGAACACAGCTTGAGGTGTGCTGAAAGGAAGAGAGAGCTTTTTTTCTTCCAGGATTTATAGGTTTCTGACCACAGCCAGGGATTGGATGGTCAGGATAACACTTTCCCAACTGCACTGGCTGTGAGAGATGCCCATCACAAGATGTGTATCAGAAAGAATGTACACATATCTATGTTTACAGTTACTGTCCTGGGAAAGTCTTTAGAAACTATGTCAGCAAGCTCAAAAAGCTGAGTTTTCAGGACAACATGTAAGTGTGTCCACTCTTAGTTAAGAGCTGTTCCTTCTTTGCCTGATACAGAAGCCTCTCTAATAGTATGCAGCAACAACATGAAATGCTGGGGGTCTTTGTGTAATCCCCTCATGAGCAGTTCTCCAATGGATGGTTGTGCTCTAATTAAAAAAAAAACAGGTCATCAAAATGCAGTGATCACCTTTCTCCTTAAGTCTAAAGCTATCTAGCATTAGCTAATCAGATGAATATAGCATTCAGGGTTAATGCTTGATCTTTGAGCATGATCTAGAGACTTCCTTAAGCAAGAAGTAGTTCTGGAGCAATGCTGGAAAGGCTCTGTGAAAAAGACTAGTGATATTTTTAAGGTTTCATACTTCATTAATATTTTATCTTCATGGGTCTAAGACTACTTTGAAGCTTGGAACTGAAACTGCTCACTTTCATATGTGGTGGCTCTGGTTTCAGTGTTTGAAATAAGCCACATAAGCTCGCTGCTGGTTTAATCTAGGTACTACATTTATCCCAGCTCACACTGTAATTTTCTCCTTAAATATCTTTTTACAAGTGTTTTTTTGGGGGGTTGGGCTTGATAAAAAAAAAAAAGCAAGTTAGAAAACTTCCTTTACAAGTAGAAATAATACTATTGAATAAATAATGTACAGTTTGACAGCCCTAACTTATTACCTGGTTTCTGGAATTTATTTGCCATATCTTAAATTTGAGTCTTTATCTTTCATTTAACCCTTTAAATTGGTCTCTGTTTAGTTTCCTGGACTCTTGGAGATTCTTGCTGTAAAATAACACCTACCATGCCATTAATAACAACATGTGGGGGGATTTGAGCTCCCTGAACATGTAGGTGATGCAGATATAGAATAGGGAAAACATTTTGTCTTGCTCAGGTGAAATCCAGCTGGACACAAAAAGAAGAGGGATGTGCATGCTGTAAGTGCATATGGTTTTGGCTTAAGTAGAGCTGCAATGCACCCAAGCAATGCATAAAAGCAGGAATGAAAAAAAGCTCCTTTTTGCATGAGCAAGCTGTATTCTGTCTCCTGAGATGTAACAGTACTGCAACAGCAAGAACTCTTGTGAGCAGGAGACTGCTTTCTAACACAGAGCGGGTGTTTTAGTTTTCCCTGATTGGATGGCTGAGTCATACCATAACATCAGGTGGTTTTCTGGTTTGATTGAATAAATCTGTATTAATTATAGCAGTTAAAATGGAATTTTGTTTTGATCATATGAGTCAAGTTTCTGGAGCTGGGACAAGCCTGTTAAATGGTAGAAAAACGTTTCTAAAGAGTTGTGTATTACTTTTGTAGCATACACACACTATAACTGAGAGGGGTGCAGAGTGACTTTTTGATACAACTAATTTGAAAGCAGTTTTTTGCCTTGATGTCATCCCTTTTTGATTTTTGTGGTGCCTCTATTGTATAACACTACTGATTTACTGAGACACAGAGTTCATTTTATTGTCCATCCTGAAACATCTGAAAACATAGTTTAGACTGAAGAGAAAATTGTGGAGTGACAGTGAATTTCTTTCAGAATTCCTGTACAGCTCTTCATACCAGGCTTTTAAAGCAGATTGAAATTATCAAGAAAGAGCAAGCCTAGCACGTCTCATTGATTATTGAATGATTTTGGGTACATGGTGATGATTAACAGCCATGTGTTATGGTTGACTGCAGGCTTAAGTTTCATACTTGACTACAGTAGAATTTTAGATGTGTGCTGCAAAGCACAACTCATATTTAGTATTCCGCTAGGGTAACTGCTTTATCCCTGGGCTAGCCCCAAAAAAGGAGAGCCTGATGCTTGGCCTGTTGTTTTGGAGTGTTTTTCTATTGTTTGGCAGGTATTGGAGAAGAAAGGGTCATCAAGAGGAAATTTTTTTTTTGTGTCAGTTGTTAGAAAGTTCTGTGTTGCTTCAGTGGCAGCAGTGTTCTGCAATGTCTGCTGCACTTCTCACTTTTAGACAATTGCTTAATTTAAGATGGAAGGCAGGGTTTGAGAGAAGGGAGTGCAGGGAGAAATTATGAATTTTATTGTTGAATTTCTGATTTCATTCCTTTGAAAAGGAGGAGGTACAACTGTGTAACTTTTTTTTTTTTTCCCCCCTTTAAAATAGAATCCTGCAATTGCTGACATCTACACTGAGCATGCCCACCAGGTTGTAGTTGCCAAGTATGCTCCCAGTGGATTCTACATAGCCTCTGGAGGTAAAGTATCCGTGCTGTTAAAGTTACAAACTTTAGCAGGTAAAACAGTAGTAACACCTCCTGTGTGCGTGGAATATGCAGTCAGTGGGATGTGCTTCGATGGAATTACTTACACATCTCTGAAGGAGAAATTATTTATGTCCTTGTTCCTCTAACCTTTTTCTCAAAGCAGTGAGCTTAGTGACATTCTTGGTCTTTTAAAAATGTGTTATTTCAATAAAGAAAGAACCTGGAAATGAACCCTAAATACTTAGTATGATGAAGACTTGTGTAAATATAACAGTGTGAAAAGTTATTTTTGAAATACAGGACTATTGTTTGTGATGTTCATAAACTTTGATACTTTATGGGCAGGGTAGGGGTTCTAAAACAGTGTGTGCTCCTTTCTTTTCCCTTCTTCTTGACCAAATTTGGCAACATTTATGACTTTTGTTACTTTTTAACCTGAGCTAAAAAAAGCTTTCCTTGGCAAGTTAGCAGGGAAAGGGGCTGAGTCTCAGTTTCGGTATAACGCATATGAATCAATAGTCTGAGGATGTGTAACATGATTTTTTACAGTCTGAATTTCCCATATTATAGCAGTTTTTGACTACCAAAGAACTGAACAAACCTTTTTTATTAGAAGCTTGCATCACATAATTGAGTTTTTTTTCAGGAGGAGTGGTACACAATGAAGAATATTGATAAATACAATACTGTAACTTGTATTTCTTGCAAAGATTTGCAGCTAATATATAGATTAAAAAAAAAAATGTTTGCTATTGTCAATTAGAAGTGCTTTAGGAGCAAGTAATGTGCCCAAATACAGAGATATTCTGTGCAATGTATCTGAAAAGAAATCATTCTGAATATGAGCCCTTTAGAAAGGGAGCACAGATTCCTGCAAAGGTCTTAGTAGAACAGGAGTTTCTCTTTCAGCAATTCCAAGGGAACTTTATTTTTTAAAATGTAAAATGTCCTATCCTTCTTGCTTTCCTTCATATCAGAAAGTAATATTAGAATAAGTATTTTTGAAATACTGGGGAACCTTTAAGAACACTGATAGCAGAGCTGGTTGTTTTGGGTTTTTTTCCCCTTTTCTCACATTCTTGTCTGAAAGGGACCACAGCCAAGATTTTCTTGGCTCAGTCTTGTGTGTGGACCATGTGTCAAATTGAATACCCTCTTAAAACCCAGTTTGCATTCTGTATTCTACAAACTTGGTGCTCTAGGTTTGTGTAGCACTTAATACTCAGAAGAACTACCTAATTTTTTCTTGTAGTCTCTTGGATTTCTAGTCTTTTGTAAAAGAACAGTAATAGATACTGTGCTAGGGAAGTATTTGGTTGTTTTTTCTCAGAATTTTTGTCATACCCAAGCGAAAGAGTTTAGGTTGCAATATTTCCCTTAAAAAGTGTCTTCTGTATGTCATTTATAAATAGTTTTGTGATAGTGCTGAGCATGGGGTCTGAGGATAGATGACCAGGCTGTTTAAGCTGTTTCTAAGTATAACATGTAAGATTCATTTCTCTATCTATAAATCTGCATTAGCCATGCAGCCTGCATTAATACTTCTTGTGCTTCACGAGACAGACCTTTGGCAATATGTGTTTGGCTTTTATGGTAATTTCTCTTACTGCAGACGAAGTAATGGGAGATAATGCAAAGTTAAAGCTCTGTGTCTTTTTAATAGATGGAGGAAACAATTAGATTGTAAAGTCTGCATTAAAATTCTGCTTCAAGAACAAATTCTCTCTATAAAATTCTCATGATGTCCTTTTAGCAGAAGTGAATGGCCATGTCCCAAAGATTCAGGGTGGCTGTATGTTTAAATTTAATTGTAAAGATGCCCCAATAAATGGTGAACAGGATTTAAGCATTCTGATGAGTTGACAGATGCACATTTTAGCATGTGGTTTATTCTAAAACAGTGGCTTTTTTTGAAGGGTACAATACACACCGACTTTTCTGTGTGGGTTTCATTAGAGATGTGTAAATTTGTCTGTGTATAGAACAATTCCTCTGGTTACAATCCTGTACCACAGTAATTGCTCTGAACAGCTCTTGGGTTTTACAATACTCAGTGGAAACAGTGAGCCAGGGAGCTTTCATTGTCTTAAGTCTTAAATTGTTAACTGCTTGTGCCATGTCTGCAGCTTTTGACATTACTGTTCCTGAATATTCTGTTGCACTCCTGTCTAGTATTCCAGATAGTGCAGGCATCCACACCATTAAGTGTGTACATGCTTCTGTATAGAAAAAGCACACTGACGTGTATGAATTGAGTTCTGTGGACAGAAATCTCTTTGTATGTCTACATATGCCTGATATTTGTATGCAAAACAGGTCTTCTTTGAAGGTACAAATTGTAGTGCATCAACCACTGTCCACTGGGGCTGCTCCCTTTTTATAGGGGTAGGGTGGCTTACTTTGCAGTGAGGTGTCTTGTAGCTGCTGGGCAGGGGAGCTGGGCTGGCTTGTTCTTTGTGTAACAGATACTTAACACATACCAGCTGATGACATTAAAGTTTCTACTCTTACTGTGCAGCTTTTTCACATGTCTGTAAATGTTTTCTCCTTCTGTTGTATTTGGTACTGCATGTTTTGAATTGTAATATCTGGTTAAAAACCTAATTTGTTGAAATGGATATAGTCTTCACCATTCCTAAGTAAAGGGATTTGTAGTAATTGTAATAGGGTAAGGTAGTAGGTCCATAGTACAAGTGTTCAGTGTAGCTGAAAATCTGTACTCTGGCAGATTGATGAGTCATGTGACTGAGTCATGCTGGAACAATAGTTATATTCTATTTTATTATGGCAGATGTCTCTGGAAAGCTGAGAATCTGGGATACTACACAGAAGGAACACCTGCTGAAGTATGAGTATCAGCCATTTGCAGGAAAAATAAAGGACCTTGCGTGGACTGAAGACAGCAAGAGAATTGCTGTGGTTGGAGAAGGAAGGGAAAAGTGAGTAATTCTTTTGTGTTGGTGTGTGTTTATACATACATGCATTTACTGTAAACCTCTACATTCTATCAAAGCAAGTTCCTTGCAGAAAGCTTTTAAAATTCTTCAGTGGAATGAAGTCATTGCTTTTTCCCTGTCTTGTTTCTTAGAGGTAGGTGGGTATTACATTCAAGGATAGCTGTTTGATGGATTTTTTGCCAAATTCTAATAAGGGGAAGACAAGGTATTTTTTCCCCTCTTCCTTCACTTGTTGGACTCATGGTCTAATTCAATTGGTTGAATAAGAGTTTAAAAAAAAAAGTGTATCTCAATTTTCTCACTTGGCAACATACTTATATTTTTAGGCTTTATTATGGTAGTTTAATGAAAGGACAGCAAGCAATTGTCTTTTACCTGACTAAATGAGATGCCCAGATAGGTTTGTGTCCTCCATTTAATGTTCAAAGACTGTCATAACTTCTAAAGAAGAGTCCAGACCACGTAGTCTTATGCCTAAAGGGATGAAAAGCATCATGTGGTGCTGTTCCCTAGTCCCCTGAACCATTGTTTAATCCCTGTACTGTGTCCTTGAAAGAGACTCTCTATCCTCCATTGCTTCATGTGCCTCTGGGTAGATACAATGTGAATTTGCTCTCCTTCAAAAACCTGGCCAGCTTCCTGTTCTGTGGATGCACTTTCAGTCTGGAATATTGTTGAAGGGATTCTAAAGAAGGCCTTTCAAATAGCAATGCTCTGGCAGTTTAGTGCCTAGGTATTGATTATATTGAGGTTTCTTTCTAAGGTGATTTAGTGTAAGAACTGTCAAAAATGCTTTTAAAACTCTTATTTCCTTGAATCTTTAAGGAATAATATTTGTAAAAGTGATGGTACCCAATCTAGGCTAAATAGATAATTGTGATCCAGTGCCATTGTTATCCTAGCTCTCTCCAGTCTGTTGTGGCTAGGCAGATGGAGTAATTTACTGCTTTCTTTTATAAACCTTATCTTAATGAGGCATAAATCTTGTATTAGTGAGGAACGTACATCGGATCTCTGAATTTTAAAGTTTTATATACAAAATCTGATTGTTTGTCCCCTTCAACAAAAGTCTCCTATTGAAGATTAGAATCTCTCACCAGCAAGATCTCAAATAGCCCTCAGGGAACTGTGATGCGCTTGCATGAGATTAATGAGATGACCTAATTTCTTTTCTTTGAGTGCACTCAAATCTGCAGTTTGCAGATGTTAAAGGAGTTAATGTACGTTTAACTTTTATGAATTGTAGTTATTGTGTGCTTTTCTAGATTTGGAGCAGTGTTCCTGTGGGATAGTGGCTCTTCAGTTGGTGAGATTACTGGGCACAATAAAGTGATCAATAGTGTGGACATTAAGCAAACAAGACCATATCGTCTGGCAACTGGCAGTGATGACAACTGTGCTGCTTTCTTTGAGGGACCGCCATTCAAGTTCAAGTTTACACTAAGCGTGAGTTTGAGTTTAGATGTGGCTCTGTTGAACTGTGCCGTTTCCAACAAGCTTGCAGGTCTTACCACAACCAGCTGTTAAAAACAGAAGTTCACTTCCCCCGCTTTGAAGCATAGCTGGTGTCAAGTGGGTTTCTTAAAACCATGTGTAACCAAATGTTCATCTCGGGACAAAAAAACCAAAGTAAATGATTGGTTAAAAACAGAATCTGAAACACTTTTTCCAATATTCTTTTTTCATTGTCACTAAGCCATGGAAGGGATAAAGAAGGCTGTTTTATTGGTTCTGTTGATGCTTTCAGAGCTCTGTTTCCCAGTGCAGATGTGTGTAGAATTTCTTAAAGCTTTCCAAGGTGCACAATTCAAGAAATCTGGTAATTTTAATGGAATTTTCCCATCCATAAAGAGTGCACAAATCTGAAATCCCAGGGCAACTTAGAAAGGGTGAGAGCTGATGTTTGAAAGCATAACTTGATTTCATGGAATGGGTATGTAACTTGTGTGGTCAGTCTTCTGCTTCTACATTCCTTTTAACTTAGTTTCTTATTCTGCTTGTTACAATCTCTTAAATTAAACAAAGGCTGGAACTACCACAGTGAAGGTGTATTCATTGCTGCATAAGGCCAAAGAAAATAAAAAGCCACCAGCATCTGCAGCTGTTTTGATGGCAGGAGATCTCTTGCCTCAAACTATTGTGAAGATATTGGATGTTATTGTAATAGTAGATGCAAAATGTTTAGTTTGTATTTAAGTGTTAAAAATGGTGTAGTAAGCTTTTTATTTTCTTACACATGAGCCTTGAGTAGTCTTCATATGCTGACTTTAGTAAGGATTCCATTCCAATTCTAGAATAGGAATTGTTTTGAGCTCTGCAATCCAATGAAGTGATGTAGTTGCCTAATATATTTCTGAACTTAAGCTGATACTTGCATTTTGCTAAGCTGGTTCTTTTGGAACTCTGAAGTCCAAATTGCCTACCAGTGCTGCTTAGACTGGTATGTGATGCAGTCTTCCTTTTAAAGTGATAGTTGGGTTGATATATGGGATTCTGGTATGGGTTGTTGTATGGTTTAGATTAGAGCCTGCAGTATCACTGGCGTGAAAAAAAAGTGTGGTTGAAGAAAGTAGGTTAGAACCTGCCTTCCATAATACTTAAAATAGTCTTCCAAATCTCTCTGCATGGGAGCTTTGGCCTCATTGTGGTGCTTCCCTATTTAACGTGTGTTTTCTAGTTTGCATGGTTTGAATAGTCTCCTACTTGTAAATAGTCTATTTGGGGAGCATACATCAGTCTTGCCTCATTGCTTCACAGAACTGTCACTAATGCAGTCTCCCAGAAATGGAATAATGGAATTTCAGTAAAATAATAACTTATTCCTCATGCCTGTGCATTTTTGGTTTTTTTTTCAATGAGAAGTGTAAAGTACTCTTGTGTGTATAAAACTCACTGGGGAAGAATCTTATTTTTGCATGTAGGCTGCATCTGACTTTTTTACTACTTATCCCTGAAACTGGGTAATCATTCTCCTGGTATGCACTGAGTTGTTTTAACTACATCAGTAATGGTGTCAGTGTCTTCCCTGGACTGTCCTTGGTCCCCATGATTCTCTTCAGATAGCGGCTAAACTTGCCTCCTAGAAATTTTCTACTGCAAGCATCTCCTATACAGCTAATTTATGGTTCACATATAAGAGAACTTCATTGTTACTAGATTGTCTTCTATGTAAAATGGTCTTTTCTTTTTTTGTTTGCCAATTCTTATGTTTTTTCTACAGGACCATACACGGTTTGTGAACTGTGTGAGGTTTTCTCCTGATGGGAACAGATTTGCTACAGCTAGTGCAGATGGGCAGGTAAAAAACAAGGAACTCTTTATATTGATTTTAGCATGAGAAGATTTTCTTGTGCATTTTTGGTATAGGATTAGTTTTGTAAAATCCATGTTGCTTCTTTTTAATGCCACGAGTTTAAACTTTTAACTAGCCTCCTGTAAATCTGTAATAACTGATAAGTGGTAATAACCAGACTATTCTTACTCAGGTTTTTTCCCTATTCCATCTCCCTAGCATTCTCCTACAGTTATTTTGGCAGGAACATGTTGTACTTTTGGAATATGTATGTTATGATCCTGAGAGGTCTAGCTGAAATACAGAATTTCATAGATAGCAACCCAGCTCCATGTGTACTCCCTACTGGTAAGGGCAGGTTGACAGTGACTCATTTGCCATGGGTAACTTGCCCTTCTCAGAGGGCAGACTCCCATGACAGCTGTGATAAGCAGCTGTCATCACAGCAGGAGTTAAAACTGTAACATCTCCCAGAATTTCAAATGTCTGGAAGGAGACTTGCTGTGATTATTAACAATTTTCATCTCAGTCATTTAGTCTTAGTTATTCAGTGCAGCATAGCTTGTGCCTCTCCTTAGAAAGGAGTCTAGTGTACCAAAGTGTCAGACACTATATAAGTTTTTTTCTATTACTGCTTTTTGCTTTAAGTTGTATTTCTGTGTGCTTTTTTAAGATTTTTGTCTATGATGGGAAGACTGGAGAGAAGGTGTGCGCTCTTGGTGGAGGCAAAGCACACGATGGAGGTATTTATGCCGTAAGTATCATTTCATTTGTGCAAATGATCCATAGTGTTTCATTACCCAGTTAATGAACTGCAAAGTCTTGGATTAATAAATGCATTTACTGTCTTGTGGTGACATTTGTTTTTACAGATTAGTTGGAGCCCTGACAGTAGTCAGTTGCTTTCTGCTTCTGGAGATAAAACTGCTAAGATCTGGGATGTTGGTGCTAATTCTATTGTAAATACTTTTAACATGGGATCAAACGTGTTGGATCAGCAGCTGGGTTGCTTGTGGCAGAAAGAGCATTTACTGACTATCTCCCTGTCTGGCTATATCAATTATTTGGACAAGAACAATCCAAATAAGCCTTTACGTGTCATAAAGGTAGGTTAAAGTTCTGTTACTTTATGAGTTTGTGTAATGACTCAGTGATTGAACCTGTCAAGGTGGAATAGTATCTATTGAAAAACAGCTTTGTTAAATTAGCATTACCAAATGAGCTATGTGTGACTTTCTTGAAGTCATATGAATTAAGAAGTTGCTATTTACATGTGTGAGACTGTGCTTTGTGAAAATTCCCAGACTGATTATTTAATTTTAATTAATGTTATCAACTTACTTTTTTGTTGCAGCTTTTAAGCACTCTTGAGATGAGAAAAGAAATAGAGCATAGATAGAAAACTACCAGTGATGTCTCATTCTTCCAGAACTAGTGTATTGTGGACAAGGTGATTAGGGTTCCCTTGCAGTCAAACTTTAATTTTAGGATTTAAAGAGTTCACTGACACAAGACTCTCTCTCATGGGAACTTACATTTTTACATGAACTAGAAACAACGTCCCAGATTTTTGCCATCACTGCTATAATTCTGGAAGTTGGTGTGGGTACGTGACCATTTTTAGTCCTCTTCCCTGAATCATAAAGTGCTTGAAAAGCAGTGATGAAAAGACTACAAAAGTATTTTGGCTCATCAGGCTAATAAGGACATCCATGGTGCTTATTGTTTCTCATCAAGGACATGGCAATAGCAGTGCTATAACAGTTAAGTGACTGCACTGTAAAATAGTGGTTTTTATGCTGGGTGACTTTTAATGCTTGTGAATAGCATGTTATTTTCTGAATAACCTATAATTCTTCTCAAATAGGTGTATGTATGTGTTAAAAATTGCTCATCAGTAATTATTTATGTCCCATTCACAGGGTCATAGTAAATCAATTCAGTGTCTTACGGTGCACAAAAATGGTGGAAAGTCCTATATTTACTCTGGAAGTAATGATGGTCATATTAATATCCTTTATTTAATAGTGATACTTGTTCTAGTCTTAAAGTCTGAGAGTTCATTAGGAGAGGTGAAAAAAAGCTTTGCCAAAGACAAAGTTTATTGTACACAAGTGAATATTTTGTCTACAGTTTATTTTGCTTTCCTGTTTTACTAGCTGCTGCCACACTTTCCTGCTAAATATAAGCCAGCTCTTAATTTTCAGTTGTTGCTTCTTCATGATAGGTAGCTTGAGAGTATGGAGGAGCAAGTAAATATATGAATTAGCCTCTTGTAACATCCAGAAACACCAATACATATTTTCCACTTATGACAGAATATGCAGAAAGTTACATTTCCAGCATTCTGAAGCTTACAGTTGCAACTACAGTCCTTTATCATATGAGGGAAAAGCCAGTGTTACAAGGGCTTCTAACTACTTTAAAAACTACTTCTAGTTTCAGACCTAGTGTTTATTATTCCACTATTTGCTACTGTTTCTGGTAGGCCATTTAGCATTTAGTTACAGAACATCAGAGTTTAACTTAATAAATATTATTAGGTTATCCATGGAGCTTGCAGAGTCTCCATTCCTAGAGTTACTCAAAACCTTACAGAACCCTGCAGCTTGTTGTAGATGACACCAATTTAAATATCAGGTTGGACTAAATCTCAAGAGGCCACTTCTATCTAACCTTAGCTGTTCTGTCAATTATTTAACTTTTTATGGTGTGGAATCTGACTTCACCAGTATCTTCAAATGTTCCTTAATTCTATTATGCACATTATTGGGATTCTGAAACTGGAGAGAATGATGGCTTTTCTGGGAAAGGCCACACAAACCAGGTTTCTAGAATGGCAGTGGATGAAATGGACCAGCTGGTCACCTGCAGTATGGATGACACTGTGCGCTATACCAACCTTAGCAAGAGAGATTACAGGTTAGTTAAAATGTTACCTTTTATTGCAGTATAATTATTTTACAGCAAGAATGTTTCTGATTTTATATGGTAAATATAAATGCTGGAGTTTATTTAGATTTTATGTTGCCATGGAAACTGGAAATGATTGCGTGCGGTACCAACCTTTTGCTTTTTTCTGACATTGAGAAATGCATCCCAGGCTTTTCAATTTGCTTTATCCCTTCCATGGGTCAGATGGAGACCTGTCTTGTCTTGGGTGACTTAGTTAAGGGCTGTAGGACAGGTGTCTGCTTTGTGATTTGTAGATACCCAGGGATAGTGAAGATAAATGTGGTTAGGAGGAGTGTGACACAGCTGTTTCTTCATGGAAACCAGAATTTAAAGAATCCTGTTAAGATAATCTAGTTAGTTTAAAAATTAAACTGTAGTATAGTAACATTGACTTTCATTTCAAAGATGTACTACCTGATTGAGATAGTAAAGCTTTAAACACAAAACAGTAGGAAACTTTGCAGATTAATAGATAAGAAAATTAATTTATGCATGTTCTTGATGATTGAGTGATTATTTGAATGGGCAATTTAAAATAATGGTAGACATGGAATAATTTCTTCCCTCTTTGTCTTTCCTGCTTCTCCACCTTGGCACATCCTCTTCCAGTGGCCAGGATGCTGTGAAAATGGATGTTCAGCCAAAATGTTTAGCTGTGGGTCCTGGTGGTTATACTGTAGTTTTATGCATTGGACAAGTAAGTATTAACATGTGGATATAGACTATTGCTGTGTTAATAATGCCAAGTATGGTAACATTTACTGTGGGATTACCTTACACATCTGTAGAATTTCCTAATTAGACCTATAGGGAACATAATTCAGCAGGATACTTGATAGCCATGTCTTTTTGCATCCTGTACCAATTTCACATTTATGTACAGGTCTAAATTTCAGACAGGCCCTTGTGTGGATGCATCTGTATTTGTTATCAACACAGCTTTGTGCTGGAAGATTAAACCTCAGAGTTGTGCTCTTGCCAGATTTGTTCAGTGACATGATTTTGGCAAAAGGATGTGTTTTTTGTTGTTTTTTTTTCAATTAATCCCACTAACCAATTAACTATTGCTTTTGTACAGCATAAGCAGCTCTAGCTTGCTTGCCACTAGTATGCAGGGCACAGAAAACGGGAGACATTGCACCAAGTCTCTCTTACATCAAAACATTATTAACTTCTAATGATTTATGCTTTCTGTGTGGGTGCTGGCATTGTGTTTGGGACATTTGATAGTGTTGTCCAAACCTGTTTTCATGTGAGTTAATCCCAGTTAACCATAGCATAGAACAAGTAGGAAATAGCCTTTGAAGTTCAACACCACAGCACTAACTTGCTACTAATTTGGTCCTGCCTCCCTCCCTTTAACTATGGACCAGGAAGGGAATATGCATTGCTAAAAATACTGGTTTGTCCATGTTTATTTCATGTTCAAACCAAGTGAAGTAAAGCTGAAGGCAGTGGAGAATGCCCTGCACTGTGTGATTTAGAACACATGAATACTGCAGTACAGCAGATTAGACACCACATGTAGGCATTTCTTAATTTTTATTTTTTTTTAAGAATGAAACTGTTCCCTTAAGATGAGAATACAATAAACTTCTGAGCAACCAGAGGGGATTTGTATTTATGACTAAGAAATGTGGCTTAGTAATAGTTTTATTAGGTACTTTGAAGAGAAGTGTCTTAGTTTTTGGTTTTCTACTTACAGATTGTCTTGATGAAAGACAAGAAAAAGTGTTTTGCAGTTGATGACCTTGGCTATGAGCCAGAAGCTGTAGCCATTCACCCTGCAGGAAGTACAGTAGCAGTGGGAGGAGCGGTAAGGTTGCACTTCCTAAAATTGTACTGCTTTGAACACTGGAGCAAGTAGCAGAAGCATTCAATAGTAATAAGTGTGTTGTGTTGAGAAATGGTAGGTGAAAATTTTTAACAGCATCACTGTTGTTAAAGTAAACTGTGTATTTGGTGTTCCTGGGCTTTCATTCACCGGGTTCCACCACAATTGTGATCTAAAGTCTATTTCACTTCTTTTCTGTATTTTCTGTTTTGAAATTGCCATTGCCAAATTGTTTTTACACAGTGTGTTCTTGAAGTAGGCAAATTCTAGAAAAGGGGTTTATTTACAGATTGGGTGGATTGTAGCCAGCATAAATGACATTTTACAGGTTGTCTAAACCTTTTCTTAACATAAGTACTACTACACCAAATTAATGCAAAAAATTGCAGCATTCTTTCTATTGTAAAATTATTTTTTTACCTTTTCTCCTTCATTGCTATTAATTTGCAGGATGGGAATGTCCATTTGTATTCAATCCAAGGAACCTCTTTGAAAAGTGATGATAAGACTTTGGAAGCTAAAGGTCCTGTTACTGACCTGGCATATTCTCACGATGGTGCCTTTCTTGCAGTCTGTGATGCAAACAAAGTTGTCACTGTCTTTAGTGTTGCTGATGGCTACTCGGTAAGAATTGTTGTAGTGAGAATTGTCTTTGTTTAAATGCAAATTGTCTGACAGCTCATGTCTAAATCTGTTGTAGTGAAGTACATTGTAGCTGCTGAGGTTTAATTGTAAATCATTGCTGTTAATTTGATGTTTCTGTGACTGTTTACCTGCTATTTTGGGCTAGTACTGTCGTTTATACACAGCAGCTTGTGTGAACCCTCCAGACTGTAAAAAAGTTGAGGAAATGTGCAGCATAGGTTGGCTGCTGGGAATGCACTGAAACCCATCTAACAACAAATGCATATTTAAAAAAAGGATGGAGATGAATTTCCACAGACTAGCGGTAGTTAAGTACAAATCGTTCCTTTGGGTCTCCTGAACCACTAGTTCGTTGCTTAGTTGTTTTTTAAAGGAAATAACAAAACAGATGCAATGTCTGTTTGAGAACTTGTGTGCGTTTTTGTAAAATGGTCAAGAATGTAGGCTCAGTTTGATAAGAATCGTGCAGTACAATAAAATTCAATGAAGTAAATAAAGCAGATTGGCAATAAGATTCTGCTGGCTCTGGCACACAGTTCCGTGGTAAAGACTGAGCTATGAAAGGAATATGTTAGGACAGGGAATCTTTCTGTATCTGCCAATCTACTGCCGTGTAACCAAAAATAAAAAAAATGGCAATTTCCACTTTTCAGCCCAAGCAGTCAATGTGTATCAGCCTGTAAACTCCTTAAACTTTGTCTGAAACAACACTGAAGTAAAAAGGCAGGATGGCATTCCACAAAAAACATTCCATTTTCTACATAAAAATTTAAAATAATTTTGCCTTGAGAAACATCTGTGGGGACTATTTTAGAAGCCTCTAAATTGCATATGCACTTAACAGATCAAGCTTTCATAGAAAAATGTCTTGGGCTGATAAAATGCAAACCCCTTTTGTAAAAAAACCACTATTTAAGATGAAGCCACCACTTTATTTGCTTTGTGCATCTGCACCTGAGATGTACATTGTCTGGAGTCTTGCAGTAGCATGTTCTGATGCTGCACATTGAAAGCTCGTTCTTGAAGTAGCTTTAACTACTGGAATAACCCTGGTCTCCCTAATTTTCAAATAGGAGCATAATGTCTTCTACGGACACCATGCAAAAGTTGTTTGTATTGCATGGTCACCAGACAATGAACACTTTGCTTCTGGAGGCATGGACATGATGGTATATGTTTGGACTGTGAGTGATCCAGAGACCAGAGTCAAGATACCAGGTATGTTTTCTTCAACATAATACTTTTGAAAGATTCTAGTAGTTCTTGAAATCCAGCACTGTTTTTTTTATAGGCTAATGGTAAGCAGGCTTTGAATGTTCCCAGAGTAATTTAGCCTTTGTTTTAATATCTATCTAGCCACACTAGCTGGAAATATTCTGTTATTTTTGTAGTTACTTTTAAAATCCAGAACTAGTATTTAATGCAGCTCAAAATCATATTTGGAATGTGCTGAAGTTGTCAACCCAGCATTCCTAATTCTTTTCTGTTACTTTGCACTGCAATACAGATGCCCACAGACTACATCACGTAAGCGGCTTGGCGTGGTTGGATGAACATACTCTGGTAACAACATCCCACGATGCTTCTGTTAAAGAGTGGTCTATCTCCTACAATTGAAATAAGCCCCCTCTTTGGAAGGACCTAATCAGGGACTAGAACTACTGCAGTGGAACATAGTACTTCTCTTTAAAAATCTGTATTGGCCTCTGGGTCTGCTGTCATATCCTCATATCTTTACAGGGTGTTCATATCTGTAATTAAATGTACTTTGAAAGCTTTAGCGAGTAACAGTTTGCACATGAAAAGCACTTAAATTATGTCTGGAGCTTAACCTTTGTGCTGAACATTCCAGAGGCAACAGCCAAACAAGTTGGTGTGCAAGGTTCAGGCGCAAAAGATTCCAACTCAATCAGTTGTACTTTTCTAACCAAGAAACGTAAGACTGTACAGCATGAGAGTAATACTTCTCATTTTTTCTAATTACAGAACATTTCTGTACTAACAGTCATAGTAAGAGTATTTAGTTGTGGTCTGAAACCAATCAAGCTGTGTGCAGCTACTGTATATTGCTTTGCTTCTCTATACTGCACCAAACTGTTGCCTCAGATTTTCTCCTCCAGATAAGAAGATGGGGTACATACATAATAAACTTTTTATGTATTTCATGTCAAATCTTTGTGGTTTATTTTAAGGTGGAAGTGTGGGATTTTAATGTACTTACTGTTGTGGGTATAATGTTTACAAATAATCGTTGTGGCAACTTGTTGCTTCAGAAACACAATTGTTGCTTTCATGAATTAAGACTGTCTCGTCATTTCAGTGTCAGAGAAAGAAATCATACTGTTTCAAAGATTAAAGATATTTTCTGTTTGAAGGAGGACAAGCATGTTATTGTTTAAAAAAATGCAGTACTTCTACCACCTTTTGGAAAATACAGGAATTAAACAAAGTGAAGTGTTGTTATGACTTGAAGTGATTTTTGAGAAGATGGTGTTTGCTCAGTAAGTTTTATGCCTTTGCATGTGCAGAACAGTTGCATGAAAGCGTTACCTCATGCGAAGAGATCCCGATGTTGTGTTTAGTTCCCTTCTCACACTCCACAGTATGTTTAAGTGATTTGAAGCTAGCAGTCCAGCAAGGGTGGAGGAGGACACTCTGATGCAAAGTAGTAGGAAGATTTGTTACCACCTCTGATGGCCAAAAAGAGTTGTTGCTGTCTAGAACCTTGGAAGACTTTTAAAAAAATATTTTCTCTGCTAAATCTCTACCACCACCACCACCTTTCCAGTTGTCTTTGGGTTTTATTAAGCTTTCCTTTCTGTGTGGACTCGCGTGTATTTTTTACCAATCATATTTCTAATGACACTAATTATACAGCAAATAAAATGCTTTTGCTGCTTCTCATACTGTGGCCTATTGCTCAATTGCTGAAAAAAAAAATTGCCTTGCAAAAATGAAACGTTGATAAAACATCTTTTGCAAAGGAAAAATGTTGATTTCTTTTTCGGAGTGGTGATCATAATGTCTCCTAGCCTACAAACCAGCATCTACAGTGAAACAGGTGCATAGATTTTTCTTTTTTTTTTTTCCTTCTTCTTCTAAGAAGTGGGATATTTTGGCCTCTTGTTTTCTTTGTGTTTACTGTGTCTCTCTATTACCAGTTTTTCATGTTTTTCTTGCTAACAATGCAAGGACAAGAGAAGTTTTGGAAAAGGGTGCATTTGATTTTTTTCGTAAGATCCAAATGAACGGTTTTCTGTGTCTACCCCCTGAAAGTCATTCTGCTGTTGCACAGGGACTAGCATAGCAAGCAATTCATCCATTGTTCCTGAGTTTGACCTGGAAGAGTTGCAATTGAATCTGATCAGTGGGTTCCTGTGGTAGTTGAATCCCTGTCATTTAAGTAATTGTGAATGGGAGGGGAAGAGGAGTTAAGCAGTTATCAGAGCTTGTGCACTATGCCTGAAAGGTGTAGAATGAGCTATTTTTTGATTCCTCAAAGACCTTGTAGTACTGGTCCTGTGAAATGCCTGTTAGCCAGAAACCCTGCATGGAGATGTGTGTTTGGATGGCAGTGAGGGTGACTGCTCGTGCTTCAGCTTCCACTGGATTTGTTTATTGGCATATGGCCTGAGCTAATTCCTTAAGACCTTAATATGGTCTTTGTAGTTGGCTAGGAAATCCTGACTAAAAAACTGAAAATGTATTCTGCTATTGGACAAAATTTCATAGCAGAGGTCCATTGTTGATCCAGTGTACACACACCACAAACTGATCTAAGGAGTCTGGCTGTACTGCTCTGAATCAGGCCTCTACATTACTTGTGTTTGCCCCAGACTGCAAACGTGCTACAGTCAAACCCCTTGGCCTGCCCTTGAACAGAGAAACAGGAAAAAAAACCAGGATTGTCTGTATAGATTATAGTGACTTCAAAAGGAAATAGTGATATTTGACATGAATGTGAAATCAGGCTCAGAGGATGCAAATTAAAAAAAAACCTAACAGAAAAACCAGCAAACAGTCCCACACCTTAAAAAAACCTCAAAGCACCTTATATGTTGCTATCTTAAGAGTTGTATTTTATTGTTAGTTCAAACCCTGTTCAAACATAACTGCTCAATCTCCCTTATTCTTGAAGGCTTCTGTTTTAAACATGAGTATGCTTTTGAGGTCCTCCAGGCAGTTACTGGAAAGCTGGTTTCACTTCATCATGACAGTGAAAATGCAGCTTAATTAGGCCAGGGGTAGATTTGGAGAACTAATGTGACCAGTAATTCCTCACAAGGCTGTAATGCAGGCATTCCTCTCCCCTCCCCCTTTAACTGTGATTTAATCCTGGCTGCCTGTTCCATTTCTGCCACGCTTGTACAGCACATTGGCCTTCCAAGAAGCTGGTCTGTATAGTCAGCCAGAAATTCACCAGCAGCTGTTGTGTGGAATATCAGCAAATCCTAAATGCAATTCTTTAATTGGCAATTGGTAGAAGGGAAAAATAGAGGGCATCACTCATCTATTTGGAGATGGAAGTTGTTTGTTTTGTTGGACCCAATGGAATTATGGATAGATGTTTTGACACCTCTGTTCCTCTGCCAAAATGCTTGTCCTCTTAACAATTAGAATTCCTCAGACTGAGGGTAGCAGCCTTAAAGTCTTAATAGCAGCAATATTTTTCTGAAGTAAAATACCAAATATGTAGAATCCTTCAACCTGGAACTGATTTTTTTATTTTTTTTGGAGGTGCAGTTCTAAGCAGAGAACACAGTATGTCACTGCAGATACTGTTTCATGGTTGTGACACAAGAAAGGATTTGCTGATAAAAACTGTTCCCTACATTAAATTTAGCTGTGTCTATCTCTGTGATGAAAGTATACAGAGCAGAAAAAGGTGCCTTCAGTAGGCCTGGGAGCAGAATTATGCAGTTAAGTGGCTGGGCTGAGAACAAGTCACATGTTCACATAGATACAGCAGATGCTTGTTCTGGAAGTGCCAAGCTTCCCAGAGAGACTTGGGAATGAAGTTAAGCAGGGAAAGAATCCTATAATATCTTAGTTTGGAAGGGACCCATAACAAACATCAGACTGCAATGAATAAATGTATGTGTTTTCCATACTAAAGGCAGTTTGTTTGAAATACCAATATTTTTACTGACAGGAATGAAGTCTGTTACACCAATTCCTAGATGTGTTGGTGGAAGGACCCTAAAGGCCTTGTCTCAAGTATGATGTAAGTCTGTGGACAATACTAGACCAGATCAGCAAAGTTCTGTTTTCTAATCAAGTCTTAAGAAACTGAAAAGGATGGAGATCATGCAGCCTCTTTGAGTAATCTGTTCCACTTAGATTTTTCCTAATGTCCAGCCTGAGACTCCAAGCTGTATTGCATGACCACTCATTTAGATTATCTGTTACTAGCAGGAGAAGGTTGAACACTGTGTCCTTGGTGTTGTCCCCCTGGAATGTTCTCTTTGTTATCTGCTGGTCCTCAGCTGGATGTTAAGTTGTTGATTTGTTCCAGCCCACTTCCCTCAGCTTCTAAGGACAGCCCTTGTGGGAGGTGGTGTGTTGTCTGAGGCCCAGATGCACTGCATCACCTCTCTCACCCCATCAGCATTGCTGTCAGCAGTGATATGCAGTTATCAAGTGGTCAAGTCAAATTTGCCTGTGACTAGTCCATGTTGGTTATTCCTGTGTCCTGCAAGTATTTAGGATTAATTTCCAAGGGGAGGTGTACCTTCATCCCTCTGGGGACTGCAGTGGAAGCAAAGTAGCCCCTGTTCCTTGAGTGTTCTTTTTATTCAGACTTGAGGTCTTTTTCCAGTAAACAGAGCTATGATAAACATGGTTTGTTTCATGTAAGATATTTTAACTATCTCGTAATCATGTGGGCTTTGTGCTGGTCCCATCACCACCATGTATGGACTTGAATGCATCCAGTTTTTAGGTAGACCCTGTCATTGTTTCCTCCTGATGAAGTCAGAAATTGTTGAGTACTTGAGCATTTTCTACCACCTTGTGCCAGTTTATTTTCCTCATTTAAGAATAGACCTCCATTTTTCCTTGAAAAATTGAAGCAAAAAATCTGTATTGTTCATGTTCTAAATATCTACAGCACTACTGTGTTTCTCTTTTAAAACAGAGACAGCAGAAGAAACTTTGTTTTCTTGCCTTGTTGCTTGAGATGTGCAGAAAGTACATCGGGTCTGAGGAATAGGCCTCACTTTAATTCTGAGCTCTATTTCTGAGAAGTTCAGTCCCAGAGCTGTAATAACAGTTACATCCTGATGAGAAGAGCTTCATAGATTGGTGTATCTTTATGAATCTCTGGTTCATCAGCTCTCAATGAGCCAGCCTGAGAGAAACCCAATATACAAGCCAGGCTTAGCTGTCCCCTTTTCCCACTCTGTAGGTTAGCTGGCAGCTGAGTATACTGCCTGTGGAACTGGGAGCAGTGGGGCTCTTGGCCCAGACCAGCCAGCTTGTTCTGTGAGCAGTCAGCTTCTGCCCACCTCTGAGTTCAATCAGTCAGTTCTGATTTCCTGCAGAAAAAGACAGAAGTTCGAAGTGCAGTTTACTCCTGACACCAAAAGAGGCTTCTTCTGTGATACCCAGGATTGCTTGACGTTCCTGGTCTGTGTGATTGCCAGCAAGACAGTCCCACATGAACAAGGGAGTCACCTGGATTTAGCAACCCCTGAAAACATGGCTTATCAGCATCATTCAGGCTGCATTGTCAGATGATCTCACTACCTGAGAGTTGCTTAGCATGTCAGTCAGGCCTCACTGTTTGCCTGCTGATTTGCTTTACTCTATAAATCTTGCAGGCATTAAAATGGGAAGGGGGAATCTTTTCAGGGTAGCCAGGTGTGAATATTTTGGCCAAATAAATATTGAAAAATGTCTATGCCAGGATTCTCCTGCTCTGCAGGCAGGCCAGATTTCTGGGTTGGCATATTTAACCTGTGTTTCCTGGACTCTGTTGCCTTATATGCAGCCTGCAACGTTTGCATGACTTGTACAGAACACAAGGGCTTCCTCCATGTGTTCATTCCTCCTTTGAAGGCCCTTCATATGCCCACTGACCTGCAGGGAAGCAGCACTGGCTTGCTGCTGATCTGCTCAGGGTTCTCAGTATCATTCTTAGTACAGAGACTCTAGAAGTGCAACCCCACAAGGCAAGGGCAGTGGCTCCAGGATCAGGAAACTGGGGAAGAAGCTGCAACCAGGTAAGTTAAAGCATAAGGTATTTAAAGATTTCCCAACAGCATTTATTTGGAGATGGAAAACAGTCCCTTCTGCTGAGTATTTTTGATCATCTTCATGGACAATCCATTTCCAAGCAGTTAAAACCCAAATCTTTAATGCGTGCTGCAGACTAAGCTGTGCCTCAGTTAACTGCAGAAACACCTGCACCATATTAAAATATAAAAAGGAAACTTTAGGTAAGGAAGGGGTTAAGAAAACACCTATTCAGATCATAAATGTACATGTTTGGTACTTTATGACTTACTTATGACTTACATTTTTACTTTAATGAGTTAGACATTAAAAATGAAAATACAATCAGGGAAGATAGTTGGAAGAGGACAACCCCAAGTATCACACCACGTACCTATAAATTATGGGTAAGTAGCGGTCACGTCTTTGCAAACAGTAGTTATCACATTCTAGGACACAATTTAGTCACCAGGACTGCCCTGTGCGAAGAAGAATGCTATCTGTGAGTAGTAAAAACCGTCAGGGGCTAGGGAGCGGTTTTACAGTTCCGTGGTGAAGGATGTCCCGGGTTCTCCCCAGGGCCGTGGGGAGGGAGGGAAGCAGGCGGCAGCCGCGGGCACCAGCCGGGACAGTGCTCCAGCGCCAGGTGGCAGAACAGCGCTGCTGACGGCATCTTCGCTCCGTTCCCAGCTGTTGTCCTGCCCAGAGCGACACTCCGGAGTTATTTCTGTCTGGGGAGCGGGCAGCCGGCCGGCCCCGCTGGTCCGCACACAGCGCCAGCTCCCGCTGCACAGAGCAGGGTCTCAGAGGAACACGGCTGTCTGGCAAGGCTTTTACAGCCGCTGCCTCTTCTCAGATCAGCGGAGCACCATAATGATGAACACTGATCTTTACTATCTACTATATAGAAAAGGGCCACAGAGAGGGCTGGAACTGAAGCAGGCAAAAAGAATCATAAAATCCTAGAATGGTTTGGGTTGGAAGGGACTTCAAAAATCACTGACCCCCTTCACTGTGGACAGGGACACCTTCTGTTAGACCACGTTGAAATAAAGAGATGAAAAGGTAGGCAGTGTCAAATATTCATCGATAAAATTTTACTATATTTATATGCCTATGTTTAAGGGAAATTTTGTGACAGTATTTCCTTACAAGGGCAGGGAAAGTGATGTCTGGTCTCACTTGAATCAAAGACAAGGTGATAAAGTCCTCAATCTGCAAGGCAGGACAGAGGACCTGGTGGACAAAGATGTGTGCTCTGGAAGTTTGGCACTTGTAAAAGTGGCCACTCTAGGAGCTGAACAGTGCTAAGAGAATCATTTTGGTGCTTGATCAGTTAGGAAAATCTCACAGCTAAAAACAGTGGAGGCTTGTATAATGGTTTTGATACTGTAACAAAATATGAACAAACGAGCCTTTATCAGATGACCAGATCATCTATGACTTACCAACAAAACAAGTTAAATCAACTCCCTTTTACTATGGTCAGCACAACTTGATTTATTAATGTCTAGGTTAACAAAGTCATTGACAGCAGTTTACAATGAGGCAGCAAAATCAATTGTACAAAGATCTGGAACTGGAGCTTTGCTGACCCTATTCTGATTTTGGGGATGGAACTGGCTGGGGCTAGTAATGAGCCAGCCTTAGGTCTTAAGACCATGGGAATCTAGCCTGTAGGCAGGGTGTTAGCATGTCTGTTCATATAAGGTTATGCTTCCAGAATGCTCTTAATTCTCCCCTAGATTTGGCTATTACTTGCCACATTATTTTTCTTATTCCTAATCTCAGTCTGTAATTGGAACACTGCCTTCGGACCTACCCTCAGATCTTCTGTATATATACGGCTGTACCCACCCTTTTCACATCTTTCATCGTTGATCCTATACTGTGTGTTTGCCTTCTGCCATTTGTTATTTTGCCATTAACACGTTTTACTTTTCGGGTCACCCAAGCGTGCCCGTCCCGTTTATTCGCCACAGCACTCCCGGCTGGCCCGGGTCTGAGGTCGCCAGGCCGAAAAGCAACATCTGATAACCATGAATGCACAGAAAACGTCACAGATGGACTGTGCATGAGTCAGTGACCAGCTGAGCCAACAGAGGGCTGATATGAAGGGAAGGTCTTTCAAGGTGGGTAGATTGCACTCTTTGGCAGGGGAGTGCTGCTGGGTTTTGCAGCAGCCTTGTGCAGCTGACAGGTTTGGGCAAGCTGCAGAGCCAGTGCTGCAGTGTGGGCAGGGTCTCAAGGGCTACGAGGGATGTGCCATCAGCAGATTGCTTGAGGGGTACAGGGATACCCAAAAGACAACACCTGGCATGAGTTAGGTCTCCCAGCAGCGTAGCTGCTCCAGGCTTCTTGGTGACGCAGCTGTGCCTGAGGGTACATACACAGCAGTCTTCCTTGAAAATAATGTCATTTCATCCTCTCACATGAGCATTTCTGGCTGGGCAGTGGAGAGAGGATCACCACCATTGATGATTCCAGTCGCCATCTCTCCAGTCATGTCCTGCAGAGGAATCTGCATAGGCTGGATCAATGGGCCAAGACCAATGGTAAGAAATTCAACAAGATCAAATGCTGGATCCTGCCCTTGGCTCACAACAGCCCCAGGCATTGCTACAGCTGGAAAGCTGCCTGGTAGAAAAGGACCTGGGGGTGCTGTTTGACAGCAGCTGAACATGAGCCAGTGTGTGTGTCCAGGTAGCCAAGAAGGCCAATGGCACCTGGCTTGGGTCAGGAATACTGTGACCAGCAGGAACAGGGCAGTGACCACACCCCTGTATTCAGCACTGGTGAGGCCACACCTTGAATTCTGGGACCAGTTCTGGACCCCTCAGCTCAGGAAGGACAGTGAGCTGCTGGAGTGAGTCCAAAGAAGGACAACAAAGCTGGTGAAGGGTCTGGAGCACAAGTCTGATGAGGAGAAGCTGAGGGAGCTGGGGGTGTTTAGCCAGGAAAAGAGGAGGCTCAGGGGTGACTTATTGCTCTGGACCTGGTTATAGAATATCAAAAAGGAAATGAGGCCAAGGCCCACACTGGGTACAAAGCAATTCAGCTGAGTTGGGTTGTCTTGTTAGGCCCAAGGGAGCACAAGGGACATTGTGCTGTGCTGTGGCTGCCTGAGTTGTGTGCCTGGTGTGAACAAGGCTCGGTGTCACAGCAGCTGGACAGACAGCAAGGACAAAGGCTGCCAACTGGCCCTACTTGTCCTCTGACGACCTTGTTCCCTGGAGAACACTGGAGGGATGGGAAACTGTGTCTGCCCTCACCAGAGCTGGGCAGACTCAGGGGAGGCACTGGGAGAGCTGGAGGTGGGAATATGGCCTGGAAACCACACAGGGAGAGTGGCAGACAGTGGGGACAGAGGCAGATAGTTTTTCTATGCATAGAGGAGACTGCATAGAGAAGGCTGGATTTGTATAGAAATATTTTTCATTCCTTCTTTTCCAGAAGATGAGCATTTCTTTATTTAAAAGTCCCTAGTCCAAATCTGTGTTATAATCTAGAGTCAAAGAGCTTTCTATGAGCCAGAAATATGCATTTTAAAGGAAGAGGCACAGGCAGTTGCATTTTTAATTTGGGTTCCTGTCACAGTAACTGAGATTGGGTACAGGTTTTGTGTGATCTGTTCTGTGTATCTTACCTGGCTATTCTGTTTTTCCAAAAAAAATCATTGGGATCTTGGGCAACACCTATATCATCAATTGCTATCAGCTTCTACTATTTCTACTCTTAAGAACTTAAAGAAGTTCTCCATTTCAGCCGTGTCCCACCAGTGGAGAACAGATGTTGTGGCACACCCATATGGACAAGTGACTAAAAAAACATTTTTTAATAGCACATAGGAGAAAACATCTAGCTCAGCCAGCCAGATAGCTCTGTCCTCTCTTATAATTTGATAAGGCTTCCAATGCTTACAAGTAAAAAAATCTGCTACTTTTGCCAGACTCTAGCCCGATCACGGCTTTTGAAGATCCTTTTTTTTGTATCTTTGAAGAGGACCTGCCTAAGATGAGCCTTCCAGACCAAAAGGAAATCAAGCCTGTTTGTAAAGCATTGCTGCCAGACCCATGTTTTATCCCTTGTTTGGATGAGGTGTAATGCTGTGTGTCCATGTGTCTGCTCTCCCATCCTGTGCACGCCACTAGAGAAAATATCACCAGTCACCACTCACTATCTCCAATGTGGTGGCTCCCCAAGGGCCTTAGAGTGTCATCACCAAGTCTTGCTAGACCTTTTGCAATGCTGTTCCAAGACAGAAGCCACTTGATTTAAATGTTTTAGGTGATTCCATCTCTTCCTGTTCCCTTGGAGTAGGTTCTGAATGACCTGACCAGTGCACTCTCTACCGTAAGGTAACACATGGTTAGCAGAGACCACCTCATTTCTGCTCTGAAGTTGCCTGGCTTATGAAAGGAAAGCTTGAGATAAAATACATCATGTGCTCCTGCTACTTTTTGCCAGATCCACAGAGAGTTGACTGGAATGCAGCATCCACCCAGCACTGTGAGCCAGATATCCCATTTATGGGTTAATCCTTTTTTTGACGTCTCTTCCTTGTACCTGGTGATACGTAGAAATGTAAAACTGGCTTTGAGTGACTATACACAGAAAGGTGAGTTGCTTTCCCAGGTATTGTTGCTTTCTAGCCTTTCTATCACCTTGGCATCAAGCTGTTTAAAGTATTATCCTCTGGAACACCTTCATTGCAATTTAAGCAGCAATGGTGCAACACTGTGTTTTAGGAAGGGTGCCAATCACTTACTGAAACTGATTCAAGTTCTGCCAAGTATTTTTAACTTTCTGGATATTTTTCAGGAAGAGGAAAGCAGTTTGGATAATGTAAACCTGAGTGTCAAAGGTAACATCTTCTAGGAGGGATTTTCTAAATGGTGCCAGATTCTGATAAATACAATACATACTATCTTTGAAGATAGGTATATCTGTCTGTTGTGGCATTGTGTTGTGAAGTTCACTTAAAAGCATTAAGCTTTACATTATTAAATTATGATGGCACCATAAAAATGCTATACTTTGAAGAGGGATTAATATATAAATCATAAATCTTTTAGCTCCAAGTCAATCAGCTTCAAATTTCTCAACAGTGAAGTCCTTCTTCTTTACTGTCTAGGTAAGCCCTGTAATAACCACACTGCATCTACTGGTATGTAGATTGGAACGGAATTATTTTAAAACTGGAATTCTCTTCCTCAAAATCTTCCTTCTGTATTTTTAGATGAGTTTGTCAATTATTGGCCAATGCATGATGTATCAAATACTTCCATGATGCATTTTCATGACCAACAGTATGCTAATGCAGTGCAGTGTGTGTTATTGAAGGTACTGGTCTGCACTATTTATTAGCCCATTTAACTCCTCCTTTTGCTCAATTATTTCTCTTGTTTATTATTAGTACTTGCCCTTTCAAAGGAGAAAGAGAGCTCAAATGATCATCAGCAACAACATCATGAGTATTTTAGGAAGATTGCCCTTTAGAGATGTGCAGACAGTGTGCCCACCTCCCATTCACAGCACAAAAGGTCTCACTTCAAATGGTTTTGGTAGAAGAGGAGCCTACAGTCACTCAACACCGACGGATGTCTCTGCTGAGTCACACGCGCTGGCCCCACGAGCACAGCAGGACTGGTACTCTGCCAGTATGATACTGTGCCAAAATTGTATCCTGTGTGGTGTAAGTGGCCATTCATCAAGGGCAACTGATGACATCTTGACTATTGAGTCAGGTTTATTTGATTATAGAAGAGACTTTTTCATCTGCATGCTGTAAGTGAAACAATGCTATGATCTATGCTAAGTTCCCTGTGATCACAGTTTCCCTGTTTCTTTTGCAGCACATACCAATATGATACATCTGAGGTGACACCTACATTACAATCATTGCTGCATGCCAGTAGATTTTACAGGAATATTTGACTTGATCTTGTGTTCCTGTTACCTTATTTAACACATCACTCTCTTAGTACTTTTTTTTTTCTCGTAAACTGTGACATTTCTTTTCTTAGGCAAGAAAAGGCTTTCCCTGTCACTTATTACCTGAGAAGACAGTAATATGTCATGCCAAAAAAATTGCTAAAGGAAACAATTCAGAGCACTCTTCTGTAGGTTGTAATTGGCTACCCAGTGCCCCCTGGTGAGACACCTCCCTACACAGCATATCTCACCCAAGTTAAGGTCAGAAGGAACTATTAGATCATCAAATTTGGCCTGATACATATCAAAGGCATTTAAGTTTCACCCAGGAATGTCTTGCTTGTTACCTATTAAGTTTTCAGGTAATAAAACTACACCATTGTCTAGTGCTTAGGAGCGGCTGAGGTCACTTAGTCTGTTCAGCCTGCAGAAGAGGAGACTGAGGTGAAACCTCATTGCAGTTACAGCTTCCTTGTCAGGGGAAGAGGGAGGGCAGACACTGATCTCTTCTCTGCAGTAACCAGTGGCAGGATCCAAAGGAACGACTTGAAATTGTGTCAGGGGAGGTTTAGGTTGGATATCAGGAAAAGGCTCTTCACCCAGAGGGTTGTTGGGCACTGGAACAGGCTCCACAGGGAAGTGGTCACAGCACCAAGAATGACAGAGCTCAAGAACAGTGCTCTCAGGCACATGGTGTGACTTTTGGGGTGATTCTGTGGAGCACCAGGTGTTGGACTTGATGATCCTTTTGGCTCCCTTCCAATTCAGAATATTCTATAATTCTATGGTTTAACAAGATTGATCCGTCCCTCTGCCCCAGCAGAAATATTTCTTGCTTCCACCATGACCAAGAAGCCTGGAGGCCAAAGACCACATGGTTGCACACAGACTGCAAAATCAAGCAGAGCCAGTTACATACTGCAAGATAAAGCAAGGTTAAAGTGGAACAGTTTGCTCATGTCCATACCACACAGTGCTGGGATTTGTACCTCTCCTGAGCATTACACTTTCTGAGGAGTTCAACAAGTCTGAAATTATACAAGTGCTGTGTTGCAACCCATCAGGGGCATAGTTTGATAACATGACATGACCTGGGTGTGTTGCATGCCTTGAAAAATTGCCTGAGGGTACAAAGTCTGCTGGGATAACATTGGAGGATTGTGTAGGGTGGAGGAGCCAAACCTGACACAGCTTTGTCCATAATGCCTGTTGTGAATGTTCCTTGCAGTCTGTTGTCTTCCAGACTGGGCCATTGTCATCTCACGATGGGATAACTGGGACAGGTCAACGACACATCACGTACTGACAGTCGCTGCAGTCTTGTTTGACCCAAGGGTTTTACCTAAGACCTGAAGGTTATTGCATCTCCCTATTATTTAACAGAATTCCCATATCTTGTAACTCTGTCATGCAGGAAGAAGCTTAGAATACATACCAGTTCAGAAATGGGACCTAGAGTCACAGGCAATTAGAAGGTCTGGCGTGTTTTTTCACCCAGAACTCACGAACCCATGTAGAAGTCACATGCCTTCCTGGCAGACATAATGCAAGCTTTTGTTGACTAAAGATAGATTTTTACCATTTTGAATGGTAACTTTTTTGAAAATGAAAAATGATTGGTGATAGAATGATTCTGTCTTTTCCTCTTGAAAACATCAACACTGAATGAAATATGAACCTACTTTTACATCTCAGGAGATGCCTTGATTTTGTAACAAACTGCCAGACAAGGAAATGGCTGGATGTAGGGTCCCCCAGGGTGTCAGAAGAAGCTGATTTCAGTAGGGTTATGCCGACATAAATACTGAAGCAACACAGTCATCGATCAAGCAAAAACAGAAAGGCAATATTTTACTTGTTTTAATTACTGCTCTTTTCACTGTAACTGCATCACAGCCATTAAAACTAATTGAGTTTTAAAATTTATAATTCTCTTTTAATATGTGTAATAATTTTAGAGAATCACAGAGTAGCTGATGTTGGAAGGGACCTCTGGAGATCATCTTGTCTACACCCCAGAATCATGCATGGACTCCTACAACCAATTGCCCAGGACTGTGTCTAGATCATGTCTAGACATAATAACAATAACACAGATATTTCCTTCTGATGTTCATACATGAATTTTTATTATAATTTCATCACTGTCTCTTTGAAAAGGAAACTTGTGATTTTCATCATCCTCAGACAAATTCTCTGAGTGTCTACGAGGAAGTCTAATAATTTCAGCAGCACTGATCTTGGGAGTCTCTGTACTCCAAGATTACGTTAGAGACACCAAAGAGATTATCTACCCATTTGTGGATTATTATCTGCTTTTAAGTTATTTTATGTTCATGAAAAGATTTTCAATTCTTTTGTTTGGGAAAACAATTTTGGAAATATTGACTAAGTCTATCATGGTCTTCCTGAATCTACCAATTTCTTTAAAAAGCTATTCACTAGTGGTGAAGTGCCTTTTGGGATTCTTAGCAGTACAGCCTATGATACTGTTTATCCTGTCTTTTCTGATAATTTTTAAAGATTACTACTTTTCCAATGAGTCCAAAATTCCCCAATTCTTACTTAGTTCCAGTTCGATTCATGACAGCACTCAAACACAAAACATCTGTGACCAAATCAAAACCACGAACAAGCAGCAAGTCAATAGAATTTAATCTTTAAGTAAGTAACTGGGGTACTGCCTGAGAACACGTTATTCATTGAAAAGGGAAAGATTTTTCCTTCTAAAAGCCTTGCTGCTCCATACCACAGCTTTCCCTGGCCTCACTGTACTCTCGGGTTCTGCTGCAGATTTCAATCCAGTTTGCCATGTCTTAGATTCTCAAATGTTTCTCACAATTCACCTTGAATATTGAACTTGAGAAAGGACTTAAATATTAGAATCCTTTCCCAACAGAATCAGAGCATGATCTTACTTCTGCAGTCTGGTGACCCAGCTAGACAGGACAGCTCACTGGTCCCTGATGCTCCATTAATTGCACAAGGGATCAGCCTGTCTTCCTTACAAGTCCAGGTACTTTGTAGTTTAACACAGTTTTAAAAAGCTATTCGGAGTCCTGCTGTCACTGCTATTAACACACTTTCATAAAAAAAAAATAAATCTAGATATAACAAGAAATAACACCAGAAAATGTTCCTCAAGAGCAAACCAGCTTCCTTGTCCAAGTATGTGCTTTATTTTTCAACTGCTTCAAAAACATAAGAGCAGAGCACAACGTTGAGGTCTTACCTGAACAAGCAGCAACAGAAATCTGATGTGAGGGAAAGCTGCAGCATGTTTGTGCAACCATGGCAAAGCAAGGTTAAGACAAGTATTGAGGTGAAATATGTGTTGGCAGTGCCAAGCCAGGTTATAGGTTAAAAAGGGTCATTGATTTTGCAACAGAAGTACTCTTAGCATGTAGGTCACATGTTAGCCTTAACCCATCCCGATTCAGTATTGTGGCTTTCCTTATAACAGCAATGAATGTTTAAACTGAAAATGTGAGAGTAAGAGGTACAGTTATAAAAACTTGGGCTTTTTATCAGTAAGCAAGAATTAATACTCTTGTACATTTTTTAGTAAATTTATATGTTGTAACATTTTTCCTTATTGCTGAGTTCCACCCAAGATTGTCCCTAGCAAGTTTCATGACAAGATGCAAAGGTTTGGAACACACCACTTCACTGTGCAAATGAATCACACTCACTAGAGAGTTTTTGCTTCAACAGCCTAGCCATTGCTAGATACTGCTGAGGCCATATCCTAGGTATGACTGAAGAATACCTACTCCATTTTCTATTTTCCTTTTTAATCAATAATCAGCACAAATCATCACAAATGCTAAACCTTTTGATATAGGAAGGCAAACACCATAGATTTTGAAGTTTTGTTCCTAATCCTAAACTGGAAACCTCAGTGGTAATATTTTCATCATTGCTTATACCATCCTGAATTTTATAGGTTCCACTTAACTGGCTTTAACAAAGAACCAAATAAAGAAAGCTCCAAATTGGCAATTTGTTGAGTTCTTATCCCACCGCTTCTTAAACTGAGCTGAAAGATTGCATTTTGTTTGAAATGTGAGAAAAGATGCAGAAGTCATTATGTAAGTGATGCCAGTACCAAAACGTCCATTTGTTTCAATAGGCCCAGGATTCACATGAAGCCTGATTTTTGTTCATAGGTATTTCTCTATTCATCACAAATCATGGACTCACAAGCCCCAGGTCCTGCTGTTTTTGATGGTGTACAAATACAAAAGATCTGTTCTCTTTCTGTCTCTCTCCAGAGCTGCACCTCATAATTATATGTAAGATACAAGTCTACGTAAAAGAGAACTCGGTGTTGTGTGACTCAGTTGTAAGAGACAGATGGGGCCACGTTTACAGCCAGGTAAATTCTTTGTTGTTAGGAAACTTACAGTATATTTAACAAGTTTCACAAATGCATTCAAGGTAAAAAAAGGCCTCCACCTCCAGTTGTTTAGGAGCCTGTGTGTAACAAATAAAATGCTGTATTTCTTGTGCCATGGTGCAGATCTGCCCAGAGCATTGCAGTGCCAATCATGGACAGCTGAGCTGCCTCAGGTGCCAAAAGGAGGAAGGCCACGATGGCTCAGTGCTGCCCTAAGGTGGAGAAACAGGCTGAAAATAAGTCACTTGTATGCTTTGTGTGACAGGAGTACCCAGAGAGACATCAGTGCCATGCAGCACATGCAACCATTTTGTCCATATTTTTTCTTGTAAAAAAGCAAAAGTCACATCAAGCTTCAGGGTTGTCCTGTGCAGGACCAGGAGCTGGAGTTGGTGATATTTGTGGGTTGCTTCCAAATCAGGATATTCTACAATTTTGTGATGCTCCACAGAAACTCTGTTCTAGAGGGTAAATTTGAAACTTATATCAAAAGCCTTAATTTTCTAGAAAAGTTGTTTAAATTAATTAAAAAGAGACATAAAACCAAACTCAGCCCCTGAGCTGCCAAACACTGTGACAGGGGCATTTCCTTGCAGAGCTGAGTCTTAGGGTACTTGGAGAACAGTCAGCAAAACCCATCAAAGAGTATTTGATTTAATTCTTACTAATGAATCGACAGGGGTTTCACTAGAAGACTGTGTGTGGAATTATTTAATTCCTAGCTTCACTATCCATGTTTTCTGTCCAGCAACACTCACTTTTTTGGGGTCTTGTGATTAAATCTGACCTGCCAATTCCCTGGAAATTTCCTGCTCCTGTTTCTGCTCAGCCTCTCTGATGCCATGTCTGTCACAACAGCCACTTGGTGCACTTAGAGAGAGAATATTCCTCATCTTGACAGAGTATGTGGATAGCCCTACACCAACACACTATTATGTTGAAATTTGTCCATTTTTAACCTTACTGTTGCTATTTAAAGAGCAATTTTCATTTTTACAAATTAGACCTAGTGAAGCATGCAAATATCAACTAAATGTGAACTCATGGAAATTTCTCCTTGCTGAACAGCAGCATTTGAGCAATTCAGAAGATATGTATTTCCTGTTCAAAAATAAAAAATATCTAATTTTATGTTTTTGCATAGTCTATTTTAATTTTGTGTTCTTCATTTTCATTCAAAATGTTTATCCTCATTAGACAGCTTGAAGTGGACATTAACTATAATATGTACCAAATGCTTGGTATGGAAAGACTCTCTCAGACCAGATTAAGACAATGTCACTACCTTTATTTGCTTCCAGTGTTTTCTGGCATTTTTGAAATATTCTAATAGTAAAAAGAAGGGTAATAATTTAGACAGGAGCTTGCTGCCTCTGCCCCTTGTCTGTCACAGTCATTTTGGCATCAGCAGATTTCTCTTTAACAAGAGAAGAGAATTAAATGAGATCTGTTTGCTGGTAGGATTAGAATTCTTAGATCAAAGCCACTCAGAGGATCTTGACGTCATGCTATACAGCCACAAGAGGTTCAGAGTTGTTTGTATAAGGTAGAAAATAAGGTCTTCCCCAGGCAGTTATTTCCTGAAACCAATATGTAGTCTTTGTATTACTTCTGGAAAAAGGAGTGGGTACTTTTTGTTTCCTCGATGTTTGCATCTGCTATTTGTGTCATTTACTCTGTTTAAGAGGAAGGAAATTCAAGACATGTAATGTGGTGCAAATGCCCCAAGGAATGTAGCAGACATGGATGTAGACCTGAGTCACAGAATCACAGAATAGGTAAGGCTGGAAGGGACCACTAGACCAACCTCCCTGCTCAAGAAGGGGACATGTTGCTAGGATTGTGTCCAGACTGCTTTTTAACACCTCCAGGGAAGGAGACTCTGCAATCACTCTGGGCAGCCTGTTCCCGTGCTCAGCTGCCCACACACTAAAGTAGCTCTTCCACATTTTTCGATGTTTAGAGACACATTCTACCTGTTCACAACACGCCTGTTACTCCTCTATTAACCCCAAAAAGTTACTGTCATATCTATCTTAAAATATGGCTTGTTTAATTTTCTGGATTACTTCATTTTTTGGTAGTATTTGGCAGTAACACTCTGATAGATTTTCTTTAAATTGAAGATTTCTGAAAATATGTTCATTTGGACTAAACTTTTATTGAGAACCAGGAGAAAATTACAAAGGCAAGTCTCTCTGCCTTGCTTGCAGAGGACAGACCACAACACAGTCACTGGAGTGCTCTTTAGGATATCAGAAACCACTGAAGTGGTTATTTGTTAGTGTAAGAAGGGCAGGAGATAAGAAAATATATTAATGGAGAGAATTTCATTTCAGGGAGAAATTGTGTGGCCAAGGCTTGTACAAAGCTCTAATCTCTTAACCTGGGCTTTCTTCCAAACACATTGCAGTAAAGCATTCTTGACATTATCATTCTGAGTAACAGCCTCAGCAGCTGTAGCAGAGGATGAAGAATTTTGTTATTAATGCAGATGAACTTTTACACCTTGATCCTATTTGTTCAGTGTCAGGCGTGCACCTACGAGCCTTTGCTGACTGCAGCGTCTCTGAAAGTGTATTTTCAGTGAAGATAGCGAGAGTAAAGGGCAGTATTGCTTTCTTATCCTAAATAATTAATTTAGTAGTTTATTGTTACAAATCTTTGGGAATACACTTGAACACTGAAAACTATTAAAAGCTGAACAAGTATCAATGTGAGTGGTTTCCCACCTAGTTACAGTGTAGCTTCTGGTCTAGAAACTCTAGCAGGAATTACTCTGCAACTAAGAAGCATTTAATTTTATATATGTTCTATTAAGGTGGGCTGTGAGAATTCACACCAAATTATTTTCTTCACATAGTGTTAAATTATCACATTTCTGAACCTGATTTTAAAAGGTTATGATCTGGGTGGTGACAGCTCTTCACCAAGAATCTGTGGTCTGTTTGCAGTAGAAAGTGAGAGAAGTGACTCTCCAATCACCAGTGCTAGTTCTTGATATGTGCTGTGTCCTGTTCCATTAACTGGGAACTGACTATGCTCAGAAAACTTTATTGCATTCCCTTGCCTAAAAGTTGGATTTGGGAAAAAAGAAGAGCAGCTCTCAGGAAGGAAATTCTTACCCTGAAGTTGAATATAGAGCCAGGCAAAGCATCTCACAGATTACTGCTGTCTGGGTCCCTAGAGCAGTTTACTGTTGCCACCTGATTTGCAGTAATATCTGTTTACCTTTGTACTTTCCCCTGCTCCCCGAGTTCTCCTCCAAGCCCCATAACAGCCCCATTCAGTGATGCTGCCTCAGCTCAGTGAAACACTACTCCTACTACAGGAAAAAAATTATTAACAATTGCATCATGACAAAGTACCTGAATTGTCAGGACTTGGCATAAATCAGAAAAAAAATTATTTTTCCCCTCAGAAGAGGCCTTAGAGCAATAGGATATTAACAAGATATGGACAAAGGAAGTAGATGTTAACAAAGAAAGGAGCATATCTTGCAGAGGAAGAACTTGCTGAGAGAGAATAAAAATAGCTTCAGTTTTCATCTGCAGAATTCAAATTATTGACTGAGTCCTGCAACTTCTGGCCAATTACTTTAACTTCATCTGACTCTAAAAATATCAAGATAAAAATTTAAGGGATTTAGGAACAGAATAAAAATAATAAAGATGGCTTGGTTTTCAGCCAGACAAAATTTCAGTGGAGAATTAAGCTGTGCTTACAGCAACCTGATAAAGGAGTGGGGTCTGGCTTTTCTGAGCTTCTAAAATGGAATCAGATGTAAAGGGTGAACAGAAAGACCATTGCATTTTGGAAAGGGGACCATTTCTAAATAATCTTTACTTTCTTGCTCCTATCCTGACAATAAAAAAAAAAAAAATAATAGAATATTAAACTCCATCTGAAGACTGTCTGTTCATCTGCTGGTTTACATCAGTCATCTCTAAACCCAGGATCATCAATAAAATTCAGACTTTAAAGAGCACTGTGTCAGTGTGAGGGGCTGCTCAGGATGGGTAATTGGCTCAAGGACTCTCGTGCCTCAGCTGGAAACTGGAGACAAGATTGCTATTTGGGAAAACAAGTGCTCGCAGCCTGGAGAGCCTGACATTTTCTGAATAGTTGGTGGTAGTATCTTCTTAAGGAATATTCAGCTGGGAAGTTCATCCAGAATATTGAAATGGTTTCCTGGAGAGCTGACATAACAACACTCTCCTTGCATTATTTTCCATGACTTGGAGAAATATTTCACTGACCCATAAGGCTGAAAAGTATAGTTAACTTTGTTCCTAAATCCCTTTCATTTCTATCTTGATATTTTTAGAGTTAAAATAAAGTTAAAATAATTGGCAGGAAACTGTAGGACTCAGACAATGATTTCAGTTCTGCAGATGAAATCTAAAATTATATTTCCCAAAATAAAGTTAAATTTCCCAAAATATATTTCCCATTTATATAATGCAATATATAAAAATGCCTTTTATAATGTAATATATAAGTGAATTATATATTTTAATATTGATTTGCCTTGCAACACATGTTTGCAATTATCTATTAAAATATATAATTTTTTGTCATACAAAATATAACAATATATTAAGCCATTGAAAATTATAAGTCTAGAGAATCTGAAATACTAACATGCTGTACTCAACTTCCACAGCTTGCAGGCTATTTCACAAGTGATGTTTTCAGACATTACTTGAGAAAAACTCAGTGAGAATGAATTCAATACTTTATTAATCAGTGGTTTTTGTCTAGCAGGAAAGTCTATTATTCACTATTTAATATGACCTGGATGATAACTGTGACCTCCATGAAGTTCCAGTCCAAAAACACTCTCAAAGTTCTGGTATCTTCCACCAAAGCTGAATGAGTGTGCTTAGTTTTAATCTGGGAGTAGGAGATGAAGTTCAGCTGCAATCTGCATTTGTTATCTCATGGAAAAGTACAAATGAGGAATAATTTATTATGAAGTGGAAGCTCAAGTGTTATGTGAGTGTATGGTTGTTGATGCCAAGGGGAAGAATTTCATATAAAAGAAAGTCATGACACTGCAAGCAAAGTTGATGGTTTCATTATCTTTAAAAGGAGGCCGAAATATTGATATAAAAACAAAACACTAACTCTTTTTGTAGGTATTGCAATGTATAAGTGTTGACATTTCCTGCTTTTCTCTTCTTGAGCTCTATTACATGACTGTTTTATTGGGCAATTTATGGTCTGGCAAAATCTGTTGATCCCACAACAAGCAACAATCAGTCATACACCTTGTATCTTAACATGTAATCTAGAATATTTCATCTACTAATAGCTGGGTTTGGAAAACTGTTACCAGAAGGACAATGGATAATATAGAAGTCCAGCTTTATACAAAAAATGTCTATATTATTCTTGTTATGCAACAACAGCAAGCAAGACTTGACTCAAAATGGGTCATGTTTTGCATGCATGGTGACTATAACTCTGAAGTGATACATTTGATGATTAAAGAGCTGGAAAATCTGCCCTGTGAGGAAAGACTGAAGGAGTTAGGTCTTTCCTCCCTGGAAAAGAGAAGATTCAGGGAAGAGCTTCTCCACAGAATTTCAGTTTTTGAAGCATGGCTACAAAGAGGGCAGAGGCTCTCCCACCTCGAGGAGCCAGATAAAGGAGGGGCAAGGGATACCAGTTGTTCCCAGGGGAGGTTTCTCTATAAGAAAGAAATCTTTCACAGTGAGTACAATTAATTATGGGAACAACCTCCCCATGTGGTAGAGTTCCCATCATTGGCAGTTTTCAAGGTGCAAAGGAACAGGATGCTAGTCAATCTCACCTGGGCTCCATTTCTCATGAAAGGCTATATCAGTCTTCTCGTGTCCCTTCTAACCCAGGCTGTTCTGTGATTCTCAAAAATTACCTTTTTGTTAAAAAAAACCCTCCTGGTGTTCAAGAATTTAATTTTGGATGTGTTTTAAAGTTTCTGGGCAATATGGGTAAATAATACATATCTACATGTATTTTTATTTCCAAAATTTTAATTTACAAAAATGTAACAGACTAAAAGATCAGGGATTCATACAGGCAAAATAATGAATAAAGACATATTAAGACAACTAATACAGGGCCAAGACTGGTGGGAGACTGAGTATCTGTACTGTAGAATTGAAGCAGTATATGATTTTACAGTTAAAGACTAAAGCACAGTACATATATAAAAAGATCACCCAGGAATGTAAGTGGTACATCCAACATTAACTTCTGAGTCTGAGTAATTGAGTATTTTACCATGCAATCATAAGGTATAGGTGAGGTGAGGAAGAGCATGGACAATCCTTATTTTTCTACATCAACTCCTCTTCGGTTTGGGCAATTTCTTCCAAATCCATACATTTATCTTCCAGTGGAGGGAAGAGGAAGCGAGTGGTTCCCTTGGGCCCTTGTCCCCCTGTGCCTTTTGGACATTAAAATGGATGAATGCACCACTAACACTGTCAGCTCTGAGTTCACCAGACTGGTAGCCCAGCCAGCCCACAGCCACAGCACCTGGGTTTTAGGGAATTGCGGGTGTTTCCAGCCTGAAAATCACATTAACTTGGGCCTATATTTTCTTAATCATGTCTAAGACTTAAGAACAGCATAAGAACAGTTACATTTCTAGTAAACATGTTTTCTTATGTCTTTACAAATGCTGAGTCTGACTAACCAGTCTGAGTTCTAGGAGGAAGTAAATACCATGATGTATGTTCTTACAAACTGCCCTAATATCCAATGAGTCACATCTACAGATGATCAAGGGAAATTATCACCTCTCAATCGTGGCTGTTAAACACAAAAAATAGGCCACTTGGCCTGTATGGATGAGAAGTGAATTTAAAGAACGAAGAAGCTGCACATGTAAGCAAGACACTGAAGCTGAAGGAAGACCATGATTTACTCATAGATGGAAGCAGCCTGCAGAGACTGAAAACAGAGGTGTGTGAAGTCTAGACATTGTTTTCTGGCATAATCTTCCACAGTTTTCCTACCCTGCCTCTATCTGAGGAAAAAATCAGATTTGTTACTCTGCATGCTGTGTGAGAAGGGACAGTACCCTGGGAGATCTTTCCTTGGAACAGAAAACAGATATTCATGAAATAGAGACACCTCTTTCTGAGAGGAAAGCAAAGGGAAAAAAAATAGCATATGGGCACAGACAGCACTAGAGAAAATGAATATGAAGTTCACAAGAGGCTGAGGAAGGATGCCAAGGATTTCTCCAGAAGCCCTGGTTTGTGCAGACACCAATACTCTCAGCCTTCAAGTGACCCTCCCAAGCTACTTTCTGACAAGCAGGAGAAATCCAACGCACACAAACCAGAGGAGGATTTGAAAGGAGCCCAGATGGGGACACAGAATCTGTTGTTTATTTTTTCCCATTTTAGAGTGGGAAAGAGTTCATGGGTGTTTTAGTTCCACATGACACTCTTCTCAAGAGAGAGGTGTTGGGATGGTCTTTAATGAACAGAAGGCATTTATTCTGGCTTATCCTTCAAATTTGAACAAAAGCCTATTTCTTAATCTGAGGGTCATATTTCCACCTTTGGCTTTCACTTTGCTTTTTTCTTCACATACTCTATTTTACTTTTGTTTTGAGAGACAAACTCTGCTTTTGAGTTTGAACTTAAGTTTCTTTTTTTTACGTGCCCAAAAGAGACACTTTGAGCTAGAAAGGCAGGAGAGGCCGGTAAGTGCTCATAGCCTTTAAACCTCTGTCCAGTTAGTCTTTGTGCAGTATGGCATGATAATGAATATCAGAACTGTGGACTTTACAACTGCTGTGCTTCAGTTTCCTCATCTTTAAACAAGGTTTGTTGATAAGAGTAAAGTTATCCATGTATTTAAATTATATGTAAATCAAACATCTAATTTATGTATAATCTCTCAGCCTGAAGACTTCTTGAATTTAAAAGGTACTTGAAGGTCCTCTATAGGTTCATTTCTATCAGAGGGAGAAGTCTCCCCTCAATTCTACATCGTTCTACACAAAATCAAAATATTGCCACTGGCAAGCTGCTGGCTGAACATCACAGTGCTGGATGGTAGCTGAGACACCAGGGACTTCAGCTGCTGTGCAATACAGAGTAGAACTGAGCATTTGGAAATTCCAGAGCAGTTTGGGAATGGCAATGGAAGGAACTGAACCTCTGAAGGCAAGAAAGCTGCCTGTGGGCAGAGGGGGAAGGAAAGGGGAGACGGCTAATTAAGAACCAAAGAGAGATGGTTAAACCAAGAGAAAGATTAAAGAGCCATGAGAGTCCTCATGAGCAGATTGCACTGGGCAGCCGAGAGGACCATCATCCCAGCTTCTTGCTTATCACAGGATCAGGTAGGGTGGAAAAGACCCTTAAGACCACTGGGGACAAGGACAGCTGGCTATTATCATATTAGAAAGGTTAGGAATTCAATGGATAGGGCTCTTCCTAAGCATGTATGATATACTGGTGCCCAGCTTCACAGAAGGATGGATATGAAGGATATGAAAGCAGTATTGAATGTAGCTGGTCTAGACAGAGAGAAGAGTAAAAACCCAAACAGCAGGAAAGAAAAGATAATGGTAAATAACTCTCCAACTGAGTAAGCTAGATAACTGCCAGAGAGGCTAGTATTAGGGTAGAAAACACCTTTACTTTCTTTGTAGGCACTTTCTATTAGTCAAAATAACTTTTAATATGAAAAGTCTTAATAACTATTCTCTAAGTCCAACATTCAGACTATTTCTAAACTTTTACCTCAGGCTTCATTTACAGACCGTACCAATAGCTGGCTTTATCTGCAGTGCAGTGAAGCTACAAAATGGAGCAGAAATAAAGCATTACTTAAGGTCATGCAATCCATGTTGTGTTTAAAATTTATCAAAGACATGTCAAACACAGTCAAATGCATACGAATTGGTAACTTTAATCTTCAGTCCTCTTTTTCCCAAACCTAATTGAGCTAAAGTTTGTTGACAGAGAATTATATTTTTGTGGTCTGTCTAATAAATATATAGTTCTGTCTTTTAGATTACTAAAAGATATGGAAAATAATTTAAGTATCAAGTTGGAATATACATCCTGATCCTTTCTCTCCTACATTTTAAAGAGCTTTGTAGTTTAGATATATGATTGAATCAATTACTTTTAGAATAATTTTCTTAGTTGCCTGGAACTAACTCCTCAAACCATGGACTTGATGATGTCTGTGGTGGTTAAAAAAGAGTTCTGAAATTTTCACTTTGCCTCAGCAAAGTTCAAGATTAAAAGAAAATATCACCAGAAGACTATTTGTTTTAGGTGTATCATGTATGATAGAAAAAAAACACAACAAAGCAGAATATATTTGGAAGAATGAAATCTAGGAATAGACAACAAATTAACCATTTCTTGCAAATGTGGGAATTTCCTATGACAGTGAGCTTTACATATGTATTAGCCAGAAACCCAACACCTCAAAGTCCAGTAGGGAATGACAAATACTCTAAAATATGCTGTGGCTGTTAATGTTTTTTCCTCAATACTGGATTTGATTTTTACACTTAATCACAAATAGTTAAGATTTGCACATGTGCTATCTTCATGCTGACCACTGACATCAGTGGACTGGATCCAATCAGTGGATTTGGACTGGAACTACAGGAGGCAGTTGTCAGTATGACAATATCTTCATTGGTTTTAATAGTCTGACTGCTTTTTTGGATGTTATATACAGGAAAAAACCTAAAATAAAGTGAAGTGCAACAATTAGAGAGTACTTTTGGCAGTATAATTTATTTCCTTAAGGAAATTTGTATAATTTATGTTGTCAAAGGCTTTATCTATTAGAATTGTTTTGTCATACAATCATGAAATAATTTAGATTGGAAGGGACCTCTGGGCTTCACCTAGGCCAGATTTCTGGAGTAGCAGTGTTCAGTGCTAAAGCAGTTTTCTCAGAAGCTTCTCTGGGTACCTCTTTAAATCATTGTGAACGTTATCTTTTCTTATATACAACCAGAATTTCCCTTTCTGCTTCAAACAAGAGTTTGTTCATGTCCTTTCTCATCTCCCCCTACCTCATGAAGTGGAAGACAGTAATTAATTTCACTCCTAAGCCTCCGCTTCTCCAGACTGAACTCTTCCGGACTCTGCCTCTACATTGGATGTTCTAATACCCTGAGCAGCTCCTGAGCTTCCATCCATCCATCCATCCATCCATCCATCCATCCATCCATCCATCCATCCATCCATCATCCATCCATCCATCCATCCATCCATCATCCATCCACCATCCATCATCCATCCATCCATCCATCCATCCATCCATCATCCATCCACCATCCATCATCCATCCATCCATCCATCCATCCATCCATCCATCCATCCATCCATCATCCATCCACCATCCATCATCCATCCATCCATCCATCCATCCATCCATCCATCCATCCATCATCCATCCATCCATCCATCCATCCATCCATCCATCCATCCATCCATCCATCCATCTCCCTCTCATCCCTAGGGACCAGAGCTTGACAGGTACTGCAGAGGCAGCACTGCAAATGCCAAATCCTCCATTATCATATCCCTTTGACTCACTGCCAAGGCTGCCATTAGTCTTTCTCCTGTAATCACTTTTTAAGACCAACACTTGTTCATATAGAAATCTCTTATTGAAGAATTGAACTAACAAATTATTGAAAAGATCCCAGAGGTATATTTTTTCTTTGAGAATCTAATTTGGGAATTTCTCTAGATTGTGTGAGTTTAAAGATCTATATTTATATCTCAGAGTAGGTAAATCCCTACACTAGACTAATGCTGAAATATAAGAGATATTATGAAAGAAACCATGATTAACTTATCATACATCTAAAGAAATCACAAACCATTTCTTTTAGGGTTTTTTTGCCTAATTTTACTTTGTTTGGACTCAGAGAACTTTTGAAAATACTAAATAAAAGGCAGAATCTTATGCTGTTTTTTTCTTTAAGTTGAACTTAATTCATATGATATTTTATTTTTCTTTTCAAGATCAATATTTATAGGAAAGTGCTCAAGGAAATTGTTCTATTTTTCCCAACAAAAGTGCAGCCATTTCTCTCAGAGTGGGGTTGAGTTCTTCCCCTTCCAGAAACAACTGAACAGAGGAATGCAGCTCAACAGCTTTGCTTAATTAGTCAGTTTATCTGAATTAAGGATGGACTAACACTCTTAGAACAAACCATATAAAAGAGGGTTGGCAATGATGAAGAGGAAAAACTGAAGACTTGTTGAAAGAATGAGTAGGAGAGTAAATTTCATCCTGAATTAAGACCTTTGTAAGTAGAATAATATATCTAAAAAACCCTTACTTTTTACCCATGTATTTGTGTATTTTACAAGTTGGGATATTGAACTGGGGCATTCTGAACTAGTTGAGAGAAGAGTGTATGTGTGCCAGGGGGAGGTGGGTGGTTTGTGGCATCTTCATCTTGTGCCCTCTTCACCTGTGTATAAATACAGTATGTATATATATATATATATATATATATATATATATATATATAAAAATAATATATATATATAAAAATATAAAATACATAAATATATATATATATATATGTTGCATACATTGTGATCTGTTTAAAGCTTGTGTGGCCAGACTCAGTATGAGCTGACTAACACTGTCTTCTTATAATCATTTGGATTTCTCCAAATATATATTTTTGTCTTTGATTTTATTGGGTTAATTTATTGGATTTGCATATTTTTTAACATATCTACTACAATTATCTTGACACACATCAGATTCCAGGTCTTTCTTCCATTTGTATGTCCATCTTCACATCTGTTAATCCATTATCCTGTTCAAATAACTCAGGATATAACTTCAAGGTCAAAGAGAAAAACATTGTTAAGTGATGGTAAACTTTATTTTATTTTATTTTATTTTATTTTATTTTATTTTATTTTATTTTATTTTATTTTATTTTATTTTATTTTATTTTATTTTATTTTAAAATACCTTTAAACTGTGAAAAGTTTATGTTCCTTGACCTGCCTACAGAACTCATACAACTTGCAGGAAGGATCTTTTCCTTCAGATATCTTTCTAATTACTATCACTGCTGAATAACTGGTATTACAGTTGTTTGCATTAGCCATGAGAACCCCAGAACTGCCATCCTTTGAGGCAGATAATTAACCACAATTTATTCTTGAACAAAACTTAGCATTTGCCATAAAATCCCAGAGGCACGGTTGTATTTCACAAAATCTTAGTTCATCACATGATGCACAATGGAGCATATTTATTAGCATAATCTAGTCTAGTACTGCTACCTCTCACATTAGCATGTATTTAATAGGACCAGAGAGGACTGTTAGAAAGGAATTTCTCATGCAAGACTAAACTCTGCTTTAGGGGTAGATATGCTTCCTAAGAAGAAGAAAGGACAACAAAGAATGCAAATACTAATAGGAGCAGAAATATCTGTTAAACCGACGTTGCATTATGAAATAATGGAAGTAGCTTGTCCTTTTTATATTTTCAAGTATTTGTGCATAGTTAATATGGTTCTTGAAATAGAAACCAAGTTAATTTTAAAGGCCAGGTCCTCAACTGTTCAAAGTATAAATATTATACCCTGAAAACAAGTTTAGGCTTTTATTTATCTTCCAGGGTTTCTAGTTATATTCTTCTACTTGGTGTGTGCTCCAGAATTAAGTATGGCTTATTCTGGTTCAGCCTAAGATTCAGATATGCATAGAAAAAGATTTCCTGTGGATAATAAGAACATGTGGCTGGATTGCAAATATATTTGAGTGAATATTTAAGTCCATGAAATTTTTTCATTTCATCAAAGTTCTTGTGTGTTTCCACAGAGAAGTCATTTTGGTACAGGAGTCATCAAGTACCATGAGCACGCTGTCTTTTGAGATCAGGGATTAATCACTGGGTTAAATACCTGACTCAGTGATGAGGTCTCAGCTCTGGTTCTGTCCTGAGCCCTGCCCCATCTGCAGGCACGGGGCTGCTGTGGGCTGCTGTGCCTAACACTGATTTTTGTCTCTGAGCCAGTTTGGAGACTCTCCACTCTAATCTCCTGTAAATCCGGCTCCAGGGTGGAATGATGATCACTTGGTGGCTGCAGATTAACAAGATTATATGGGGATTTATTTGGCATATTAGGTTAAATTCAACACAGGAGTTAGATGGAATTGGAAGATTCAAAACTGACTTTATAAAGTAAAGCCAAATCTTGTTTTAAAGTGAACTGGAGAGCCCTAAACACAGTACACAACTCTGTAGTTTGCTGTTTCAGCAGTAGCCACAGTGCTCATTTTGGGGTGAGGTGGCAGATTCCTACAGTATCAAGTAGGAATCTACTCTGAGCACACTGAAAACCTAACCAAGGGCATTTACTGCATGACTCAATGCAGCAGCTAGGAGCAGACTTGACAAAAAGAGGCAGCCATGGACATGAGCTAGAGGAGCAGCTTCAGTGACCTCTGCACCCCAGTGACTTTCAAAGGCTTGCTCACCCCAAGACACAGGCTGTCAGCTGCTCTTGAGTGGCTGAAGGGATTAGGACTGTATTACTCTGCAAAAGTCACACCAAAAGCAGCCTTTCCTTAACTCCGTGTGGTGAGAGTTACAGCTCCAAGGCTCTGGACCTGGCTCTGTACTGGAGTGCCATGAACAGTTCTGACACAGCCACAAGCTTCCCTTTGGCTATACTTTTTTCCCTAGTGAACCTCCTCTTCATAGCTGCACACTCAGTACCATTTTTTATAGGACAGGCTGTGGCAGTGCCTTTCCAAGTCTCCACTAGTCCGAGCCTGATCTATAGGAACTGGACTGAATCTCCTTATGCTGAGTATGAGACTGAAGCAAAGTTTCCCACTTCCTGATGTTGTTAAAGGGAATTATAGTGGCATTGCTAGAAAGTTAACACCCTAATTTTTTAGGGGAAAAACAAACAGACAGTGGGTGTTAGTTTGTTCCTACAAAGAATGGCTGCTGGTATTGCTCTCGCAGCAAGCTGTTAATCTCTGAAGCTCCATATATGTCGTGGTTACAAGAGACAAACTCAGCAGCACATTCAGAGACTCACTGTCCATGGTATATGTTTGTCCCTATAACGTGTCCCTATAAGTCTTGAGATGAAGACTCCTCAGCAAACTCCTCATGGCTCAGCCACAATTTTGAAAATTAGCACAACTGTTCAGTACTTTCTGAAATACCTCACTGATGTTTTAGAACAATCCCGTACTATGATGGTCAGAAAGTTCCAGCAGAAAAAGATGAAAGTGTATTTATTGCATGACTGACTAACTTGTCCTTTCTTCTTTTGTTTGTTTTTCTCATACTCTTTTCTTCACCCCAAGTGTGGTGAACTCCCTACAAAAAAGCTCTTTATCTGTTGGATAGTGAAGCAGAATGCCAAACCTGGGGTTTGTAGTCACTACTGTGTAAATATTTAATATCAATTATAATGGTTCTTTGGAAATAAAGGGTGTATCACCCATAATTGTTACTGGCATTGCTATTACAGTCTCCTGGATCCAAGCCAGGAGGTTTGGCAGATGCTAGAGGAAACACACTTAGACCCTTAAGTGAGGCACTAATGTAAATACAACAGTGTGTCCTCTGTCAGTGCCTATTCAAGCACTGTGTGGTCCCTTTGACTGGACTGTGCTGAGTGAGGAAGTTACTGTGATAACTGTGAATCCAAGGCTAAATTCCAGTAAGGTTCAGGCAGAGAAAGATATTGGTTTGAAAAGAGTTCTGAGAAAAACAACTGGATTCCAGAGTCAGCTTTGAATTTACTAAATTTATTAGCATCCATATGACTAAAGCTGAAAAATGCAGAATTTCTTAGATATGCCAATTCTTTAAATGTTCAGCTTGTGTGGTTTTCAGAAGGCTCTGTAAGGTAAGATCAAATGAAAAGCAGCAACTACAGAACTCAGTATTTCAATAAATAATAATTCTGTATTAATGCATTAATGCCTAATTTTAAATGCCTGTTCTTTTTTTTTTTTCTTAGCTCAAAGGCCTCCTAAGACAGGTGTTACTGTCTTTCTAAGGCTTTTGTTGCAGTGAAACAGACTGTCTGACATGAAAACTAATGAAATGAAGAAAAAAAATTGCCTGTTTACACTGAGAAATTACCTCACTGATTTTTCTTCTTTCAACTTCATTCTACTACAATTAATGGCTTAATATTAAGGCAACAGATTTTCTTATCGCCTGTGCATCTCTTCCCCCATCAGCCGACTTTGTTCCTTACCTGCTATTCAGATTCTTCCCTCCTGAGGAACTTAAGGCTGAGTGCTTACCATCCCCATGCAGGGAGGGAATGTGCAGGACATAGTTAGAGCTTTCTTGGGGAGCGGGGCGGTGTGCCTTGTGATGCATTTAGTTACTGTACATAAGAGGGACAGAGTGAGCCCTGAGCAGCCTCTACCCCATTGGGAGGGCAGTCACGCCTCCCCCGCCCCCATCAGCCATGCACCGACTGAAATTCGACTTCTGGGCAGAGGGGTTGGCAGTCCAGAGCCCTTTCTGCTCACTGGAAGGGAAGGAAGAGGTTCTTCACTTTGTCATCCTTTCTCTTGAGTGCCAGCACAGCAGAGGATGCCCAGCAACCCACCGTCTCTTTACTGATTCACTAAAGGTTTGTTTTTATGGGGAATCTTCTGACTGAGAAGAGTCTGTGCATGTAATGTCACAGCTTTTATCTTCTGAAGAAACTGTTCTGTAACTATGGCATTCCTTGGAGGCAAAGAATTCTTTAGTGCTTTCTTTAATTGATGTAAGTATAGATTAATAATAAGTATAGATTAATCATATGCTAGCTTGGCAAGTGCCTTTATTAAAAGTAATTTCTGTCCTCAGGCAGTAGAGCTCATTACGAAAAATAGTAAAAACCTCATTATAAAAAGGAAACAAATTCATGGGGAGTTTCAGCTCCATGGCACAAATTCTGAGCTGTAAACTTGGGGTCTGACAAAAGTATTCTGATCTATTGGTTAGAAGGGAACAATCTTGCAACAATAAGATCCAAAGAAAAGGTATGGTGATTTCTTAGAGTGTAGTAATTTCTATGGAAACTTAGATAGATGGGGGACTCTTGTATCCTTCTTTGTTTGTGTTTAAGAGGGATGATCAAATATTCATGTTAATGGGAATTTATTCGCTCAGTCTTATGGGATTTACTTTCAGTCTAAATACATTTTGAGAACAGTGAAGGATGTTCTCCTAGCACCATATCCTTCTTTGCAAAATAAATTAAGCATTCCTTACTCAGCCAAGGGTCCTAATTCTGTTTTACATATGTTGTTTATGGTGAGGCAATTCAGGGGTCAAAGATTTACATTGATCTCCTGAAAACATTGAAAAATACTGTAGGCTCTAGTTGAGGTTGTGATCTTGTATCCTTTTTTATCCATTATCTTTTTGAGTCCAAAGGTAGAAGAAAGTAATTTACAGTGAGCACCCTTTGCTTAGGCACACAGTATGAAAGGCAAGCAAAGACCACAGACTGCCTCAAGTCTGTCAAGCATACCAGAAGAACAAACCCATCTCTTTAACCACCTTCAGTATTAACTGATTTGGAGTATATTTTCACTTCAAGATTTTTGAGAAGAACAATACCTAACACCTGTAAAATACTTTACTCCTGCAAGCACTTTTTGGACCATCTATCCTCAGAGGTAGGAGACATTAACTGGTAGTACCACAGACTTTCTTACCTGCTTGCTTTGAATTTTGTTTCTATGTTTCTATTCTAATGGTCTAATGTTCTAATAGTTCTGTGACATAATCTGTTGTCCCCAGTCTTTTGGAGTGCATCATTATGGCTAAATAATCAAAATTCTTTACTTGGAACTGGAGTCATAGAGTTCAAAACTCTGGGGCTGAAAAACTGGAAGTTAGGCAGGCCAAGAACCTGGTTTGACAGTGGGTACTTCCCTCTTATATTGGTAGACTTTCCTAGTGAATGTATTTAATGCTAATCATAAGCAGGGGAACCAAAGCAAATACAAAATGTGTATAAAATCCTTTAGTCTCAAATAGCAGCGGTGGTTGGTCTGACTCTCAGTCCCACTGTCAGGGAACAGGAGAGCCAGCTGATGCCAGGGTCTGCACACTACCCTGTTTGCTCCTGAAGCAGCCTGATACCTCCCAGGCTCCTAGTCCAGACAGGACTGATTCTCTGCACCTGTTCTAGTCTCACTAACCTCATATTTGTCATTCTTCCCTTCCTCTGCTCCTCATGTGAGGAAAGGGTTTGTTCCTCTGCCTGAAGGTGAGATTTGCTCTTTGTTGCTCAGTCACAGTGCTGAGAGGGTAGGGATAGAAAAGGAGGAAGCTGATGGATGTATGGAGAAAACAAAAAAATAGGAAAAAATCTGCTTCTCAGCTCTCATAATCTGGGGTATGTGTGCTGCTGGTGGTGCAGTGGGTTTGTTTAGTTCTGTTTTGTTTCCCAAAACAAAGCTTTCCAAATAGCACTATGCTAAAACATGGAGTTGCCCTCCCTATCCATTGCCACATCCTAAACACCTGGTTATCTCCCTGTACTTCAGAGACATGTGTTTCCCACTCAGTCTCATGTTATAGAAACAAAAAGTCAAATTATAAGTTCTATAATTTTTACATATAAGTACAGCATATCAATGAAGATTAATCTTCAGTCCTTCTTCACAGGAATAAAAGGGGCTGATAAGTAACAGAAATTAATTACTTATTTCTGCTGCTAATCTATGACCCAAACTGCTTAAAGACAGTTAATCTTTATTTCTGGATTTCCAATCAGACAAAACTTGTCCATGAATGAGAAGGAAGAAAATGGTCAAGTAATGGAATAGGGGGTTTTCCCTCTTTTCCCCACTGCATGGAAACAAGGAATAGTACCAAGGGATACAGCTCTCTCATGGCTTTGTTTTAGCAGACAGAAGTTGTTCCTCATTCCTAAACTGTGTGTTACAGTGGAAGGGGCAATAAAGTTTTTGTCTCTTACTAGAATTTTACTAGGAAGGTATTTTGTGAACAAACATCATAGACAATGGGTAGAAGGAAACGTAGTACAGATTTGTTTAGAAAGGGGGTTGTCAAATCAGCTTTCTTTAATTGCAAAAGGATTTTGAGGTGTGCCACAAAGTTTGGGGAAGATGTTTATTACTGTTCCATTATTTTATTACTGCTTCTTAGTTTACAAATTGGCAAGAGAATTTTGCAGTCATACAATGATACATTTTAATTTAAGCTGAAAAGGAAGAACAAACAGATAATATTGGAAGATACCAGGATTTCCAGAAAAAAACAACCAAACATTCAGATTCTTATTTAGAAAGCTATTCCAATACAAATCTTTTTGACTGGAGACTGTTTTTGAAAGGATTAAAAAAAAAACCCAACAAACTATTTGAGCTCTTGAGCAAGTGAAGCAGATAGAACAAGATCATAACACAGAGCAAGGAAAATTTGAAGGGAGTGGTATCAACTCTTAGTCTTGGACAAAGGGCTTGGAGTCATTCTCCACTGCTACAGAATCCGAGTCATGTAATTTCATGCAAAAACACCTTGAAGAGGAGAAACTGTAGTTAAAAAAATGTTTTGTCTGCCAAGCTGTCAGTATTTCAAGGCAGTACCTGCAAACATGAAAGAACATGTTGTAGATAAGAGGGCAACTTGAAAGAAAGTCACAACCAGATTCCTCCCTCCTTGTATTTTCAAAAAAAAATATTAAGCCACATGTGATCTAAAGCTGTGAGATCTTCTCTGTCTCCACAGTTGCTTGCAGTTGTCAGTTATCCCTTTCATTGTTTTCATATCCACAAGATTCCTCTTTGAACTCCAGGTATTTCCTTGGGAATTTGGGTAGAAGAATCTGTATCAGTAGCTCAGAACATTTTGGTTTAAAGGCAAGGTGAATTAGGATAGGTTTGGATGGTGAGTGTGAAATGCAGTCAGAATCTTCTCCGTGTTTGCTTTCATGTAAAGCTTACCACAACAGAAGGGTAAATCCAAGGAGTAAGATCCAAGAAGTAACATCACATGTAATCTGCTATCTCTAAAATCTGTGGTCAGTCAGAGACTGACAAACAAGACACAAACAAGTCTTGATTTGGCCAGAGAGGGCTGTGGCTTCCATGTAACTATGTGTAAAGGCATGAGTCAGAGCAAAGATGTGCATGTAAATGTGGTGCAATCTAACCCCCTTGAGAGATTATCTTGTCCTTGGTATATCCTACCCACAAAGGATACTAGACCTTAATCAGCTGATGTAGGTCAGGGCAGAGGTCACTAAATAAGGCCAGAATGCCATAGGGCCTGGTATGGTACCCAGTTTTTGGCTTTGGTATCTGTTGTGGATTTTCAGGTAAAGAATCAGCATACAGTAATGTCCCCATAAAGAGAAAAGGAACAGCAGAGCACGTATTAATTCCAGCAGGAATTAATTACTTTCACACAGAGAAAGGAGTTGAAGAGTTAAAGGTAGGGTTTCAAACAAAATTTAAGCTGGGATAATTGTAGACAGCAGGATATTGGGGGAGTGCTTTGCACCTGGAGGGAAACAAATATTAATCAAAATGATCAAGAGACAAATCAAGCCCCAAGGATGGGGTGATCATGAGGCAGAACTGAGCCTCAGATAGCACCATGTTATGGTCTTGCAGAAATAGGAGGAAAGGCAAGATGGAGGGAGCAGCTTCAGGAGTTTAATGAATTAATTCCATTCCTTATCTAAATCATTTGAGGGGTAAACAGGAAATTATAGTAACAGAAGAACAGGAGAATGAATGGAGAAGATCACAAAAATTTTCCAGATTTCTGTTTCAAGACAAGCGCAAGATCTCTTATATGTGAAGAATATAGTATTTCCCATCCCTTGCTGCCTTGAGGACTGTTGAGAGTATATCAAACTACAGCTGACACCAGCATTTACCCATTTCAAGCAGTTAGATATATTCAGGGTGTTCCATGAAAATAGCATATATGTTTGTACTGTGTAAGCTTATGTATCCACCCAATGCAGCTTTGATGGCAGGTCCTGTAAACAGAAAAGTTACTGTGATATGTCATAGTTTTCTTTGTCCTTTGAGACAGTAAGAATTCTTACAGGAGTAAGAGAGACTACATTAAATGTTTGCCTACCTTATTCTGGCACACCAGCTGTTTCTCACAGGCTGGATAGAAGCTGCAAGCCTCTTTTGCAACAGCAATTACGCAAGTCAGTTTTTTGGTGTTCCTGCTTCCCTGGGTTGTATTTTTGCACTCTAATGAAACAATCAGGCAAGTTTCCAGCTGTTAATTAACTGCATGTGAATTGATTTTTTGAAGAAGGGGAAATATCAAACAGAGTCTGTACTAACTAGGGAAACACCATCATGAGTTTCAGTTTAGACAAATTCACGGTGTTTCCCTATTCCTGAAGAATGGTGATTCTTCTCTCAGAGTCTGTTAAAATCTTGAGTAGAAAGTTGGAAAAACTGAATGAAGTGGCATTATTATCATGTTTGCTTGCAGATTATTAGCTTGCTCTCATGCAGCTGATAAAACAGTAATGGTTCTATTTAAATGTCGTACCATTTGTTGATAATCAGTTATTTAACCACAGGGTGGATATTTGCTCTCACTACTTCTGCAGAACACCATATTATGCCTATTAAACTGTTTAGTCTGAAGCTTAAATGCCACACAGAAGATTATTTCAGGGACAGGATTAATTATGTTGTCTTCATCACTCTAATTGGTACATGAAGTATTAGGGAATATCAACAAACTGTTTTAGAATTAACCATCTATGGAGCAGACCTCACGGCTGCATTTCTGACAGTTTTATGTTCACAATTTAGCTGTCAGGAGGGTAGGGAGAAGAAGAAGAGAAAATGTGCATAAGACCAGAGAAGGATTTTACTACACCTATTGCTAAAAGCTCTCAACCATTCCTCTAAGACATATCTGTTTCTGCTGCTACAGTTACCTGCCTGGCTGACCTCTTTTTTTTTGACCAGACCTAGTCTCACTAATCAAGAACCCACTCTATTTTATAAAATTAATTAAAGGAAAAAGGTTAACGAGTTTGCCTATTTCCCTTGTGCCCCTCCATAGAGAGATTTGTGAGTCATGGTATTGCAGCAGTTTGTGGGGCTCTAGAGCACACTCAACACTCACAAACCTTTGCTGTGCAATGCCAGTGAATAAAAACCACTCTGAAAGCCTGATGTACACACTCTCCTCTTGGAGAGGGGCTGGGCAGGGGGGAAAAGGGAGAAGGCATGCCAGACACTGGTGATATGTAACACCCTGATGGGTTGTGTTCCTCAGCCACAAAATCAGCCAAGTATAAGAATCTCTATAATTTTGCTTAATTACAATATTTCTTTTTCTAGGACTTAGGAATAGATGGTCAGAAACCTTGCTCTCTCCTCCAAAGACTACAAATCTGTTGTATCACAACTGAAGTAGAAAGAGCATAAGGAGCCATCAAATAAGATGGGAGTGAAGGCAAGAGAACTTTAATTAAACCTTTTCTGAAAAGGAAATAAACAACTGAGCAAAGAATTTCTTTCAGGAATGCTGAGAGAATGAAAGATATGCAGAAGAAAGTAATTAATTAAATATTGTCCTAAAGGCAAACTAGTAACTCAGAGTAGTCTGATAGAAGTCCAGTCCTCAAGATATGATTGACTGCCTCTGCCCTTCACTTCTTATTCTCAGCCTCTTGCTGTAAGAGAGTGTTTACAGTGAGGACTCTACCTCTGTAGGCTGTAGTGCTCCATTTCATTGATAATTCTCCTTTGCTATTTTGTTGCCCTGCTTTTCCCTGTCCTAGAGTATCTGGATCCAGCTCAGGTTTGCCTCTGCTCTGAGTGATCCCTTGTACCAGTTCCTGGCGCTACTGCAGCAGCTCAGAAAAAAAAAAAAAAAAAAAAAAAAAGTGAAGAATTTTACAAAACAAACATTTCCTGTCCAAAACAATTCATTTTTAAAATAAACACACCACAACTCCTGGCAGCAGAGAAACCTAAGGCTGAGGTTACCTGTTACAGCATTAGGTGAAGGGAGATTCCTTGGCACATCGGGGAGATTATGGTGCAACCACAGTGATGTTTTTGTTTGAATTTCAGTAAACCGAGACATGTTCTGGCTTGTAAGGCAGAGTAGTCTTGGAGCATGTGAACTGGTTGTCTTGTAAAGTTTAGGAAAATGAGAACTATTTCAGTGACTAATATAGATAGAGCCTGTGAGGTATAATTGCTAAAGTAGCACAATAAGAGTGTGCCCAGGGAACCAAGCCCATAATGTAGGAATGTGCAGGTAAACCTGCACAACTTCACCTAGGAAAGGTATGGCTGATAAGTGTCACAACACAAGAATTAGGGAAATTCCAGATGAGTAATCAGAAAAGAAGTTAAAATTGACAGTCTGATATATGAATGCTGTCAAACTCATTGCCACAGGAAGCTGGAACAAACAATGTAAGTAAGTTGATTAAGTGACCCAGATGAATGGAAAGTGGATCCAAATACGTACTCTTAATTTAGGAAATTGTTAAGAAACCAGAATCCAGACACATAAACTTTCTTTGTTTCTCATTGCTTGAATAGCCAGTCCTAGCCATTATAGGATGTGACTACAGGGCTGGACCAAAGGCAGTGCTGGCTAGTTTTATGGAAGTGAGATTCTTTGTGTAATTGTCTATACCTTGTAAAGGCTCTGCAAGGAAAGGACAACCTGGGGAAAAGGACACATCTCCCTTCCAAGTTAGCATGCTTAGTCCAACATCCATGATTTCTGTCCTGCTCTGCATCTGCTGGGAGAGTAAAGGCCTACATAACAGGATCTACTGTTGGCCACAGTCTGAAACAGTATCAGCCTAAGGACTCCTTTATTAGGATTAATTTTATTGTTTTTCTTGTTTTTTTCTGCCTCAGACAACTCAACTGTCGCTTTCTAAGACTATTCACAATGGTTTCAGGATCTTTCAAAAAAATAGCTACATGTGAGTCCATTTCTGTGTATTTTTAAGGGGTTTTCTACATAAATATGCATGTAAAGCAATTTATTTTATCTGCCACTTAATGCACAAAGTGACTTTCTAAAGCTCTTTGTAAGCAGCCTTAGATTTGAGTGTCCTTAGTACAGTCTTATGCAAACTTTTTCCTCACAATTGCTCTCCCTTTCAAAATTATTCAATGATAGGTTGAGCAATACAATCCTGAGATAGCCATATTCTTGTGTGTTGTTATTTCATTTAATGGAATTAATTTGACACAGAAGTAACTCGATTCAGCAGTATGACCAGCATCCAGTTTAGCATGGTGCTTTAGCACTTGCATAACTTGGTTTTTTGCTTAGAGAGGGTTTACTTGCATCCTATACTGGTCTGGAACAGCGAATGACCTTCCAAGTAATGAAGCCACAGGAAGTACTTAAAACCCTGATTTTCATTACAACCATAAATGGGAGGTAAGGGGATCTATAAGCAAAACTCTGCTGTGCAGCTACCAGTAATTTCAATAATGGCTAGTGGAATAAGAAGACTACTTTGAATATTCTTCTCAATGGCTTAGTATGTGCTGCCTATAGATTCCTGCTTCTGTTCACAGGTTAATGTTTTATTAATTGACAACATATATCTTAAAATGAAAGTAATGCCCCTTGAACCAACAGCAAAGTAGAAGGCAATAACATAGCGTTCTTACAAGATTTTTTTGCCATACATGGCATGAGTCATGCACTTGGACATAATTCAGCCACTATCACACCCTGTTCATATAATTGGCAATAAAACTAGGAACAATCTCACTGATAGTGACTTGCCTTATGTCAGTGTTCTTGCTTTCCCATGCTAGTTTATACCATGAAATTACAGTAGCTTGTTCAATTTTCAAACCTTTAATAGCAAGAGTGGGCAGAGGTCAATTCCAGCTGAGCTTTAAAGCCTGTACTTGAGACTGAAGAGACCAAAAGGTGGCTAAAATGGGAAATGCAAAAAACAAGGGCAGCAGAAAAACTGAAATACAGTAGATGACAGTAGCAAGGCAAACAGAGGATCTTGGGCTATATAAGATGTTACAAGAATTTATAACTTGGGGATTTCATGTGGCCTAAGTAGCTGTGCATACATCTGTCTGGATACTTGTACAGTTCCAGAGTAGGCTATCACAGAATCATAGAAGCATTTAGTTTGGAAAAGATCCAAGAGTGATAAGGTGCCTCCTTTGCCTCCTTTACTGCAGGCTAAACAACCTCTGTTCCCTCAGCTGCTCCTCATAAGAAGAGCTCCTGTCCCTTCATCAGCTCCTTTGCCCTTCTCTGAACTGGCTCCAGCACCTCAAATTCCTTCCCAAACTGAGGCCATGTGAGGCCTCACCAGTGCTGGGTACAGGGGGATGATCCCTGCTCTAGCCCTATTCTTTCTCTCCATTGGAAAGATTGGAGCCAAAATGATGATTTTCTGTCAATGTCTTTTTATTTCAGAAAATGAGAAAAAGGATATTTTATTCACTTGAAATTACTGTGACATTAATTTAATTTCTGATGTTTTCCTAGGATATGCTGTTCTGCTTACATAATTATTTCTATGAATTATTAGACCACCTAAATAATTAGTTGGTTAAAAAGTATTACTTACATTCCTAAGCAAAGACTGACAATGAAGTTTACTGTAGAAATATTGTTTTATAATTCAACTGCAACTGAAGCAAAGATGATCTTGTATGGAGAATTCCTTTGGCTGTCAGTAGTGCTCACCAGCTGAGAGAGTCCTGCTTTTGACAAAGATACTGTATTAAACTTTTGTGGTATCTTCTACCTCCCTGCTTGGACATCACAGTTCAAATGGCTGGCTTTCAGAGCAGAAAAGCATAGAACAGAAACACTGCTCAAAGCATTGTTTATTGTCAAAGAGGAAACACACCTTAGATCTATTAAGAATTTACTGTTAACTGTGAGCCTGTTTCTATAATTGAGATTTTATGAGTCTTGATATTAGTCCAGATCTACTCATTACAAAGAAAGGGAGAACAACAATGTGTCAGCAATGCTACCCCACACTGCTCAGATCCTGCTCCTCTCCCTAGCATTGCACTCATCCATCCCCTGCTCCTCCCAAAGTTGATGGTTTCACCCTCGTGGGGGGTGGGTTATGGCAACTCACCAGCACCTACAAGTCCTTTGGGGTATTTTTTTGCCTACAACTCCACAGCTTCTGAATTTATGATATAATTGTGTCTTTTATGCATGTTTGATACTATTTCTTTGACACTGAGTTCCAGTCACCTGGTAGCAGTGTTCAGGCTCAGCCAGAAGCCCGACCTGCCCTGGTGATGAGGCTGGTCTGGGGTTCAGGCATGAGCTGAAGTCCCTAAGTCAGGGCAGATACATCCCTGTCCTCATCAGGCAGGTCCACAGTGATGAGGCAGGGCTGAATTAGTCAGGGTGAAGGTCTGGAGCTTCACCTGGACTGAGGACAAGGGCTGAGAATGTCCCCTAGCATGCTCTCCTGCGGGAAGTGGAGGGGAGTCTCTGCTGTTCCAGGAGGCTCTCCTCATGGCTGGCTGCCATGAGCTGCTGAAAATGGTAATAACTAACAGACTTTGATCCCAATTTCTTTTGAAATGCGAAGCAGGCATTTCAGCCACCAGCCTTTCCAATGTTTCATAAGCCTTGGCAACATAAGGGAGTTTCGTATCTGTAGGTTCATGTAATTGAAACTTACTGAGTGTGACAAAGCATTTTTTGTACCATTTTTTAAACTACAACAAAAGACATTTAAATGTCTCTGGAAATCACAGATGAAGCTTGAGAGAGGAGAGAGAACCTACCTTACTAGCTTTTCCTTTTATTCCCCAGTTCCTCAAAATGGAAGAAAAACACATATGTCCAAAACATGCAGAATTTTACCATATTTGCATATCAAGATTTAATTACACAAATTAAGGTAGTGATACATTGAAGCCTATTTTTGTATTAAATTACCTACCCCTACTTTTAGAGGGGAACACTTTGATAATATCTCTTAACCTTAAAGAGAATAAATGGTGAACCACTGCTTGCCAGGTTTCATGAATCTGAGAATGGGAGAATAATTTGTTACACAAATATCTCTGATTATTTTTAGTCTCTAGATGAAGAAAAATGAAACTTCAAATCTAAAACTACAGCTAGACAAACTAAAAGGGTTTTGTAGCTTGAAGCAAAGCTGGTATTGGGGTTATTTAAAATAGCTGGACAGGTTGGATAGAGCATAGTCTGGCAAAGTTTATTTTCCTAGCTTGATTTCCAGGACTGACTTTCACAAGAAAGTAACATAAGCATATATTTCTACCCTGGGCTTGCTCTGCATCCTTTTTAGGCACATTCAGCCTTGCAAGGAATGTTGTACTCCAGGCTCAAGCAGGGCTTGCTGCTCTCAGGGGACTGGAGCCTTGCAACTCAAGATTTGAGCAGGCTAGTGACTGGCTGAGGTCGCAATGCATGTGAAGGCATTTTGATTCTTCCCTCTCCACAGAGATCAAGAGTGATGTCTAAGGCTAGAATTCGTTATATCAATGAGGATGATCCTTGAGTCAGGACACATAGCTTGGTCTGTAGGGTTAGCAATTCAAGTGATCTTTCAAAAAGATGAACAGTTCTCTGAAGATTTCAAGAGAAGTAGTAAACAATTCCCGAGTGTAATAACACTGCTCAAGTGTATTGGTCTCAGTAATTTTTAAATATTCTTTGATGTTCAACCAAAAGGAACTTAGATGCTGGGTACTCTGTCTTCAGGACTGAGTCCTAGGAGGGCTTCATTTTGTGGCATCATCCTTCTTTATAACACAAATTACTTTGAAAGTGTTTCCACCTGGAGTGAACCTATACAAAGCAGCAGCTCTGGTCTTACCTCAGGGCATGACCCCACGACATAAAAGCCTTCACTTGTCAATATTTAATTCAACATTTACTAAATGGTACATAGATGCTAGGCTGATTTCACTGGAAATAACTTTGTAAAGATTAAACTAGGTTTACATTACATGGAGGGTAATGTTGAAAATAACTCTAACATAATAAAAACATTAAACTCATGGCTCATAAGATTTTTCCTAAATGATGACATACTAGACTTGCATGTGTACATAAGAAAAAATGGTTAAAACAACACTAATGGCCAACACAGCAGAGGTAATTATTAACCACTTTTTCTTGCAAAATAGCTGGAAAATACTTTGCTGTAGCTGATCCAATAAGCTGTCATACAAATTAGTAAAAACTATTTTAAAATATTCAATATTCTTGTTCTGTTCCCCCCAGATCTGTTTGCTCTCCTTGTATAGAAGTATAAGTATTCAGAACTTTGAGGTTTTAAGATGGAAGGACTAAATAAAAATGGTCAATGTCCTGTTTTTTCTCCCAAAAATGTGGTTTTAGCAGTGCAGGAAGCAGTGCTTTTCCATCAAGGACATACAGCCACAGAAAGACACCAAATCCCAGTTTTGGTGGTTAGACTATGTGAAACATTAGATATTTTCTCTTTCACTCGCAAAGTATTTATGTATATGGTTAATTTTCCTATGGAACTAGCTTAAAACTAAGCTGTATGCTACTCCTTTGCTAGATCAGAACATTTTTGTAGACCCAAAATCTTAGCATCAGTTTGAGCCTGCATTTCCAAGGGGAGATATCTGCATACAAACCAACTACAACTTTATGTGTGAATGAGCATTCACACACATAGTGACAGACACTGTACAATTTCTGGTTATCACATTTTCACTAGCATTTGTGTTTCCAACTTCCTAATAATGAAAAAAGCATCACAAACATTAAAATTTCACAGCTTTCTGTTTGAATAGTCACTTTGTAAGCTTTTAACATAGACTTGCTTGTAATATTCTAATTTTTCTGCTTTGTTTATGATTTCTTTCTTGTGTGGTATCTAACAAAATAATTAGTGGTTTGGTTGTGCTAGTTCTTGGTCATGTAAGTTGCCCTTGGGATGTTTTCTTTGTATTCTTGCTCAAAATAAAACAGGGCAAACTAATAAACCTGAATCTATAGCTTGGGAAAACTTGGATCAAAGAGAAAGTTTGTTTAGTCTGAAAGGATTAGTCTTATCATAGAATGAGCTGCTCTTCAGTGATCATTGAATCAATGCACTTTGAACATGCATGTGTGTCCAAAGCATACACAGCTATGTAAAACTTGTTTTATAATGTAACACTGGCAGCTTCATATCCCTTCTTTCTTATTTTCCTGTCCCTGTGCTAATCATGGGACATCCTGAGCAACAAGTCCTTTCCAGTAGTGACAGATGCTGCTAGGAAGTAGAGCATCTTTGTTTTAGTTTTCATAATTTAATCACTTGGGATTAATTTTAAAGTTGTAAAAATTTCAGTTAAAATGTAGATTATTTGAAATGAAAGTTAAATGTATACAATGAATCCATTTGTATAAATGTATACAAGCCTGGAAGGTATCATCTCTCTCTTGTAGCTGAGATACAAGATTTGTTTGAAGCTCACCTGTCTGCTCCCTCATTCTCACTCCAGAAAATGAATCTCCTATTTTCTTTTAGCCATCATGTTACATAGAGCTAAAGTAAAAGACTGTATTTCCTGTTAATTGTAAGATATTAGATTCCAAGTCTTTCTACATAAAATGTGCTAAGGGATTTTAAGGAGAACTTCTTTCCTGTTGCTCAAAAGTGGTGTTCTCATTGATTAGCATCATGTAACTGGAGAAGGATGCCTTTGTTAAACTGAAGTAAATCTGATGCTAATATCTTTTGAGAACCTCAGCAAGGTTTATGTAACAGGGTCAGAGGTGATCTGTAGGAGCTGCCAGAACAATTACAACTTGAAATACAAGTTGTAATTAATAATTGTAATACAAACCAAGAACCACATGCTCAATAATCCCACTTTCCCCAAAAGAACAAAGTTACTTGAAATCCCAGCCAGAGTTTACAAGTTCAGCCAACTCACCTTTGTACAGCTGCTTCTCTACCTAACATCTCTTGAATATTTAACATCTGCAAATTTAGGTATAATCCAACTAAATTACCTATCAAGGTCCTTAGAAAAATGCTGATAAGACTGATTTAACATATATTGAATTTTCCAAGAGAGCAATATGTGTACAAGCAGGGAAAAGTCAGAGACAGCACCTTTTCAGAATGGAGTGTTCTTATCTCTCTTAGCTTTGGGATGTAAGGCATTTATAACAAAGTCAGAACTTCTACTCCCTTGTCCTGATCCATATTTTGTTCAATTTTTAAACTAACACTGATATGGAGCTTCTCTCTATGGCACAAAGATTTACAAGGTAAATCTTTTTTATTGGCTACTGTGAGGTTAATTACTGTACAGTGTGTTCTGTACAGTACTGTCCCAGCCTTCTATAATCTTGCAAAGGGGTGACTCCTCCCACATCATCTCAGGTATTGGCCACTCTTAAAAGCTATTTATAGCTCAAGTATTGGCCCAAGACATCACTGTTAAAAGCTATTTATAGCACGTGGAATGCTGTGGGTGTTCCTCAGTATAGTCACTTGTAATCAGGTAAAAATATAAGAATGCAGGTCCTAGCCTTAGGCACTTGCATTTCACATGTCTAATGGCTCAAATTCAGGAAGCAAAGCTTTTTCACGGTTTGTGGTATCTGAAACAAAGACCTCTTGTAGGGTATCACAGCCATACAAGGCAGTTTGTTTTCTATTGGGCAAAAAACAGACATTGCATGAATTCCAGCTGAAGCGTCATACTATTCTTTGTTTTTACTGTTAATTATTTATTACTTCTGAAATGGTATAAAAGAGTTAAACCTGGCTTTACATTCAATTTGACAACTTAGTTGTCCCTATTTTAGAGAAGAAGGCAGCAGCAGCAGTTCTGAAGAGGGCTGCTTCTGAGCTGCATTGAACTTTGCTGGAAGTGAAGAATACTTCAGGTAAGTGGTGAGTAGCATCTAGAAATTGGACTTGACACTTTGCAGCAAATTTGACAATGTTCTCAAGGGGTTGACTTGGGGAGGGAAGAATAGATTTATCTTGGTATAAACCAGTGTTTTGAAATTTATAAACAAATAATTTCCTGTGCTAGCCAAGTATTCAGCTTCTATGTAACTAGTCATTAACTCCAAAATCTTCCTCTCCTACTGTAACACATTTCTATGGAAAATAGCTTTAATTTTCACCAGAATTTTTTAGAAGAAAATCCACCAACACCAAACAACATCCCAAAACAGGACATTTCACTTTGAGATAGAAACTCAGTCTTTCCACCTCTCAGTATAAGAGATCAGATCATGACTTGTATGAAATATTGAAATGCAAATATAATAATTTATCATTTTGCAAAGGCACTTTAGGGTGGATACTATGGGTACAGGAAAAAAAGACATGTTTTTTACCACTATGTAAATTAATTACTTAAAATGCAGGTGTTTCTGGGAGCTGGGGTGTCTACCAGAAGTATTTGAGAATAACTTCTTGTAAATAGTTCAGTACCATGGGAATGCTGTGTCTAATTAAAGTCATACCCCATCTGATTCCATCAATGGTATTTTAATATTGGGACTGCTAGACATTTTTCATAAACACTGTAGGAAACATTGATTTGAACCATCTCACTAGAATCTGAATAGATCCAAATTAACAAAACTGCTTGAGAAGAAAATAATCAGTTCTTAATGGAGTTCCATTGTACCTATTTTAATCAGGTAGCTGTGTCATTTACCAGGATCTACATAAGCTGTTACTGCTTATTTAGACATTTAGAAACTCAAAACATCTTCTTCACATTGAACATTCTAATTAATCAATCTTTTAATTAATTGATGGTGGATTTCTTCTGTGTGAGTGTGTATTTATGCTTTAAAGAACCAGGGAGAGGAGCACATTCACACACCATAAACTAGGGGCAGAGGCATCTGTCACGAAGCACAGGCAAGTCCTCAGCTTACATCTCTTACACTGCGAGAGCAGCTCCATTTTTGAAAGGCACAAGCACTCAGCCATGGAAAACTTCTGCTATAGCCGAGTAGAAAAAAGATAGCAACACACAAGCTGTGGAATAAGAGTGAGGCGCAAAACTTTTCTCCTCCATGCTCTTTTGTCAGAGTTTTAGTGCTGAATTACAAAAAAAAAAAAAAAAAAAAAAAAAAAAAAAAAAAAAAGAAGTATTTTTGAAACATGGACTTATTTCCACTACAAAGCAAAGAAAACCAAAGTAATTAAGTTGGGAAATATTGTCTCCCTAAGGCAAAAATGGTTAGATGTCAGTCTATCATGGACAATAAGACTTACTGAGTCTGTTTGGGTTATTTTTACACCAGTGTGTTTTCCAAAGCTTTGTCATTCACACCTTACTGTGGTGTCTCTCTTGGTGTTTCTTTTTCCCGCTCTTAAAAGAAAGCAAACTATTCTGTGCTACAGTTGAAAGAAGTATGTCCTGAGGGGTAAAAAGCCCTTTCCATCCCTAAGAGGTCATACAATTTTATAAATACAAGTGAATTTTGTCAGCTGGAGGCTGTTCTTCCACATTTCTCCCATCCATAGTAGGGTAATGTTGACATAGACATTATTTTTCTATGGAAAGAGTATAATTTTGTATTTGGGAGACAGATAGGAAAGCCGTGCATGCCCATCAAGAGGAATTTGTGACAGGAGAATCTTTCATATCACAGATAAACTGCTTGAAACTTATTTGTGTTTTGCTTTGGGTGGAGTGACTGAGGCCTTGGTGTTAGCCCACACTCACCTGATGAAGATGGCAAATGGCCCCTCACTGGCCACTGAACCTTATGCTCAGACTGGACAACAATAATTGATCTCGTATAGGTTTTATACACTTTTTAGTTTGGCTTGGTCTTGTTGGGTTTTTTTTAACATCTGTGTACTTTAACTCAGCTTTCCTGAGGTGGTCATCTCCTTGGCAATTCTATTATTCAGCTTAGCAAATATGGCTGTTTAGAATCTTAGTTCACCTGAACTGCTCCCTTTGCATATTTGCTTTTTCTGAACATGACAGCTTTCCAACAGCTTTTCTTTTGCCTGACTTGTAGTCAGTAAATGAAAGTTGAATGTTCAATACAAGTTCAAAATTAACTTGGATTTCAGTAGGTTTATTCATACCTCTCCCAAGTCAGTTTGCTGTGCCAGTCATAATGTTCCATTTTTGTGAACTGCTGAGCCTTTCTTGCCAAGGCTAACAATTCATAGGACTCAGTTGTATTCCTTGTCCTACCAGTGAACTCAACCCATACATTGCTAAATAAACTGTTGGATAAGTAGATAAGCAAACTAAATTAGATTAGGAAAATCTAATCTGCTGTGACAAAGGAAAGATAATGAATAAATATCTTTGGATCGACAGCTTTAGCAACTTTAGCTGGTACTAGCAATATGAATTTCAGAGGGAAGGAATACTTTTCCACATTATTAAAATTTTTCAGTGAGTGGTAAACAACAACATCAAAGCAAATATGAGCTTTTCATTCCCCTAAATGGATCATCACTTCCTTAGATTTTGTTGAACTCTGCAATCTGAAGACCAGGTCTCTGCTTGCTGCAATCATGTCTCTCTTCCCTGCACGAGTCAAAAAGATGCAAAAATAACATTGACAAATCCATGCAGGCTTTACGTGACTTCTACTCCAACCCCAGCCCAGATTTCTTATTTTTTTCATCAACTAGAATGTCTGTTCTGGATATGGTAACATTCCTTTTGCTACAGTAAAGCTGATATCTTAAATAAGTGAAAGTGAGTTACCTGAAATATAGGAAGGGTAGCTCAATATTGACACTTACACTGATGGTGCATTGCAGTTAAACTTTCCAGACACACCAGACATATCTTAGAATGTTTTAAAGATGTTCTGAAAAAAATTCAGCAACATAAAAATAAGTTCAGTGAGGGAAGGCAGACACAATTTATCCCTGCTTGTGGCTTAGCTGTGAGGTTATGTTTCCTTAGATGCTTAGCAGATTGTTTCTCACTCTGTTGTTTCTGTTTCAGTGCTATGACCCATATACTCTTTATCAGCTTTTAAATTCCAGTTTGATGATGCTTTGTTTGTGCTCTGTCAGAACCTTCATTAATTTAATTATCTATATTATCCATATATGAAATCTGTATGGGATGTGGGATCTTCAATGAATAGGTCATGACATTTTTCATATACTTGTTGAATGTGGCATGGGAAAGAACTGTTTGATGTGACTAATCCTCTATCCTATAAAGTGAAATACATTTCCATGAAAGCCCTTTCTGAAGAACAATTTAGCAGTAATTCACTAAGGCCCCTTGAAGCAGAGGAAAAGGAGGTTTGCAGGTTTTTAGTATTGACCACACTGGTAAGTAGAGAGAGAGGAAGGTAACTTTTCTGGCTTTAGTACTTCTAGGATGTTGTTACATCTCTGGTTTCTCTTACTTAAAAGCTTAGACTGATATAATCTGATATAATGGCCCCAGTACTGCCAATGTCTCATAGAAGTGATTTCATCCTAAAAACCTCTTGTAAGTATCATGGCCTCAACAATCCCGTGTGCTGCTTCACCAAACTGCCTGCTACTCCCCACATCTCATAGCTCACTGTCTTGTAGACGCCTGTCTGGAAGACAACTTGTTTTCAGGACTGGATCTATCATTACCATAATGGCCACTTAAGCAAAAATCTTGAAATGCGCTGTCATCTCAAGGTGTTGAAGCAGAATAACACAGTAATCCATGCTCCAAATTGACTGAACAAACTGGCAGTCTGCCCAAGATCATACAATGAAGCACCATGTAAATATCAGATCCTCTCTGAAACACCAGAAACCAGTTTAGTTTCTTTATAAATTAAGATTAAAATGCCCTATAACATTATTTAAGTACATATGATGATGTACAGGCAAGAATTTTCTTGACAGAACAGTAAATAAATGGACTTCTTCTTTGCAAATGCACAATGACCTAGCTCACAAAAGGTCTAATAATAATTAGAATCACACCAACAATTAATCCAAATGCCTTGGCTGGAACTCAGCCATAGTAATGTAGTTCCACCTGATTAAACTTCTTTAATACTTGCAGTGGGTCTGATGTTCCTCCTCTGTTAGTGACAGCATGTCTACTAAAGAGCCTGTACCTTTTTTCACCCCCGAACAGTAGCACAACTTCCCCTCTTTTCTTCCTCAGGTATTATTTAACAAGGTGGAGAAAAAACAAGAATTTAACAAGAATGGAGAACAAACAGCAAAGCAATGGCATGATGAAAGAAAATAATGGAGTCAAGAAAAAAGTGGTGAGTGAATTCTTCAGTTCTTCTATCAAGGCATTTGTTTTCTGTTTGGAGACTGGAGGCTGAAAATAATTATAAAATAATAATTTGGAACCTATATGAATACTTACGCCTTTTTTTGAGTAGCATATGTTTAGTTTCTGTAACTAACCAAGAGTGGTTAGAAAGGATCAAAAATTGTGAGTGTGTTAAGGTGAGAAATTATGTATATATTAATCACATGTAGCCATGGTATTTGTATTTGAGTATGAGCTGAACTACTTGCACTGCTATTTAACATGAAACAAAACAAAACACAGGTGTCTGATTCATCTTAAATACACTGTATATTTCAGGGACTTGATTCTCCTAACTTGACTCTTTTACTGCTTATGACAATTCAAAGAGGTTATAAATGTTGTCCAGATCTTCTATCAATGTGTACAATAATTGTACACATTAATGAGCAGCATCTGGCTTTCTATTCAAACACCAGTCATCTTGATCTGAGCCAGTGACACTTCAAAGTTACTGCACCATAAACTGCTTTCCAGCCTCCATTGTTCAGTGGCATTACTTACTTTGTCTTTGAGAGCTCTAAGCTAGTTCTGAGATGTGCAATATATCAGAAGCTCAGATTTACACCAAAATCAGCTACAGTCACTTGGGGACAATTCCCAGATGCACTTAATACTCATCATTGCCAACTAGAAGGTATCATTTAACTCTTAGCAGCTCAAAATTCCATGCTTGCAAGTAGGTACTTTCAAATATAATAGCTGAAAGCTTTTATCTTCCCCGGGTGGCATGTCTAATCCCCATCCTTAACACAGCAGTAGTGTGGCATGTCAGATCTAAACCTCCTAACGTTGTGGAAACATCCTTAACATCTTAATTGGCTACAAGTTTTGTGGCACCTTCACTTTCCAGCCTCAGCAACACGGGAAAAGTCTTCCTCACCTAGGGGAAAGGTCTAGGGTCTTGCTCACAGAAGGGCTGCCCAGGTCTCCAGTCGGGACCGCGGCAGGAGCCCCTGCAAGCCGCGGTCCCCCAGCCCCAGTGTCACTCTGGGGCAGGGCCGAGATAGCCACCAGGTCCTGGCATTCCCCTGCCCTGCCTGCGCTGCTGGGTAAATCCCCGCGGAGGGACGGGCAGCCCCGGGCGCGGCGGGGGACGGGCACATTCTCCTAAGTTATGTGCGAGCACGCACAGAGTGAGCTCGTGTTCCCATCGCTCGAGTCCTGCCCGCAGCCCCGGGCACCGGCTCTGTCCCCTCCCGGGAGCCGCGTCCTCCCCCGGCTGGCGCTGAGCGACCGGGGCCGGGACAGGGGCTGGGACAGGAGCAGGGACAGGGACAGGAGTAAGGACAGGGACAGGGGCTGGGGCAGGAGCAGGGACGGGGACAGGAGTAAGGACAGGGACAGGGGCTGGGACAGGAGCAGGGACAGGGACAGGAGCAAGGACAGGGACAGGGGCATGGCCAGGGACAGGAGCAGGGACAGGGACAGGTACAGAGACAGGGGCAGGGCAGCCGCGCCCCCGGACACCCCCGAGCTCCCGGCGCGGCCCCGCGGCCGCTCCCCCCGCGCCGCTGCCCGGCGATGCGCGGCCGCTGCGCGCGTGCGGAGGCGGCATGGACGGAGCGGCGCAGCCCGAGGCGGACTCGCTGGTGCAGCGGGGAGCGGGCGGCGCCCGCCGGGCCGTAAGTAGCGCGGAGCGGCTCCGTGCTGCGGAATGCCCGCAGCCCTTACCGCCGAATGCCCGCGGAGAGCCCGGCGGGGCGGGAGGGGAAGCTCGGCCTGCGCTGCCCACGCCTCGCGGAGGATTAACGGGAGAGGGGGTGATTCCGATCCTCTCGGGCGCCGTGGGGCGGGATGGTGCACGGAGGCTGCGGGAGCCGCAGTAACAGCCCGGGGCTTCCCCGAGCGCCGGGCGGGGCTGGGGCTGCACAGCCCTTCCCCGCTCGGAATGTCGCTGGTGCCGGTGCAGGGGAGGCCGGCGGTGGGCAGCGCTGGAAACACGGCAGCCGCCGAGCCGGGACCCGGAGCGTGGGCGGGGGTCAGCGGGGGCCGGTGTGTGCCCGGCCGGGGAGCGCAGCCGCTGCCGCGGGTGAAGCGCAGGCAGGAGAGCGTAGAGCGAGGCGAGGGCACTGCTGCTTCCTCGCTGCTCCCCAGGACCACCCTCTCAGGGCAAGGGCAGAGCCAGGGAGAGAGGGACGGAGGTTTCCTTTATCTCCCGCAGCCCCGAGGGCAGAGCTGCCGCAGGGCGCCGGGTCGGCGAGCACCTGCCGGGAGCAGCTGGCCCCGCGGGACCTGGCTCTCAGTAAGGGTATCCCCAGGGTGGTGCTCCAGAGACCAGCTTTCCTGCGTATTGCTAATTGTAGCAATATCTATTTAAAAATATTAAGCTTCCTTATGCATGTATGCGATGTTTACTGCTAGCAATTGTGTTTAAGTTTAGTCTGAGGAGGGGGCTATAACTAACCAAAGTACGATAGTCTAACCTGTGTTTTGAAAACTGAAGTGCAAACTGAAATGCAAACTGTCATGCAGTAAATGAAAAGACAATTTGAGACTCATGGTAGCCAGCACAAATATTTCATGGCATACTGAACAAGGACTGGAGTTGAGAAAAGCATCTGCAGACCATAGTGCCTGGGATCTGTGATTAGGCCAAAAACGTGGGCTTTCACAAACAAGCAGTCCTCGGGTACCTGCAGGTCTTTGCTGTGAGCTGCCATGCAGCTTTTCTGACTGAGCACTTGTTGCTGTGGTGATGGTCACACGGTCCTGCCCTTGGGCTGACAGTAGTGATGCATGGGCACCTGCATGGCCGTGAGGCCAAGGAGCACCTATGAAGGAGGCATGGTTGCCTTCTTGATTTCTGGCCATTTTAAAAGACACTGTGGCTTGTGCTTATCTTTCCTTTCCTTTTTCTAATGTTGCCACAGGGTAAATAGTTTTTTGAGCAACAGTTTGATTTTCTTTTACATTCTTGCTTCATTGTGCTTTTGTCTTTATCTGGTGTTACTGAAGCCTGAGCAAATATTTAAAATACTGAATGAGGAGACAGGTCATGGAGAAGTTGAATTTCATATTCCAAGTTCCAAAACCTCTGAACTGAGTGAGCCTGAGGTTTTCTGCAGCAGCCTGTATGCTTAAAAACTTCATGGTATTGAGTAAGTTTCTAAACCCAGTTATTACAGTGTGAGGTTTTCTAAGCACTTCTGTGATTTGCCCTGCATTATCTTCCACTTAGCCTCATGTACATATAATTTGCCTTTACTGAAAGTTTTGTGCCTTCATTGGTGTTTTTAATAACCATTAGGCTATAAGTTCCAAATATTTTTCATTGCAGGATTTTTTCTGATGTGTCTAATGTTGTTGGAGTAGAGCCTTTTTAGAACATTGCACCAAGATTACTGCATGACACTTGGGAACTCACGCTTATTGTTAGTGAACCCTTTGGGAGCAGTCTGGTAGACCACCAGAAATATTTCCCCCAGCATCATTCATTCAGAGTAGTAGCAATTTCTTCTAAGTGCAGAAATGCTTGTGCATAGCAGAGAAATAAGCACCCAATATGAGGTGTTATCATCAGAAGTTAAATAAAGCTATGTCAAGTTCCTACATTTTGTTAACAAAGTAATGTGCAAACTCTGTGTGTGTGTGGCAGGCTCATTTTAAGAAGCTGGCTAATAATAATAAACTGTGTTTGGCTTATGTAATGATCTCAACGGGATATATTTCTTACAAGGCTTTTCACCCCCTGCACACTTCCTCCTGACCTGACCAAAACCAGGCTGGTTAATGAACTGTGTAATCTCTTAAAAGGTTCCCACATCATGTGGAAGAAGTTAAAAACACTCAGCCATCCTACAGGGTGCATTTTGAATGCTCAGAGTTGGCAGCTACGAGCGCTGCAGACCCCACGTGCTGGGGGTACACTGTGCTCTGTCCCCAGAGCCTGGCTGTCTCATCCCTTCCCCACAGGGCACAGTCTGTGCCAGCAGTGTGGCACAGGAGCTCTGGCACATGCCAAGAGCCCCGGTGTGTTCACCTGCCCTGCTGTGCCCGCAAGGCTGCTGGAGCTCGTTCCACTCCACTGTCACTGCAGCTATGCCATATGCACAAACCACATTTTCCATGCAGCTTTGTGCAGTTGACAGAACGTATCCACTCATTAACCTGTTGTGGTGTGGTGAGTGATATAACTGAAGCTGAGTTTCTTAGTCCTGATTAAGCAGGTCTTCCTCCTTTTGAAAGGATTGAGGCTTCAGTGACTGAGGATGCTGGGAATAAATAGCAGTGAACTGTGCCTGAAATTCTATGTTCTTATCATAGCTGTTTTTAAAATTGAAAGTGCATTAAAAATACATCAATTTTAACACATTCAGAGTTGTTTTTCATTATTTACATAACAATATTTGCAATTGACCAGCCACCAAAACACTAATGTCTCTTGGGAATGGCTGGGAATGGTCTCTTCCGCCACATTCTGTAATCCAGGAGGAGAAGTAATACTGGGGAAGCTGGAAAGGAATGCAAATGCAAAATCTCTCAAATCAAAGCAGTTCTGCATTTTATTCAACAGCTGAAGTGGAAGCAGAAATTGCAGAGTTGGGCTAAAAAGAGTATGAGGAGGATGAGGAGGATGAGGTGAAAAGACCTGAGGAGAGAGAAGTACAGGTGTGCCATTGGGAAAATGGGCACTGGAGAGTGTGTGTGGCAAAATGTTATTGTTGGAAACTTTCATTTAGATTACAAAACCTAGTTTTTAGACATAATTTTATTCTTTTTGGTCACAATTTCATTAATCCTTATTGTTGAGGGGTAAAGGGCAGGGTGCATGCCATTGCATGAGTCTTCATCCAAGTCAGATCTACCCCCAGACTTCTTGTAATACCTTATGTAGTAAGGTGATACAAATAGAAATAACAGTAAGTATATTATATATTATATGTTATATATTATAGATTATAGATATACTATGTATATATATACTATAATAGAAAGTAAGGTATGCCTTATTTCATTGTGCTAGTGATATACTGTCAACAATTTCCTTTGCTGAGATTATGCTTCCCCAGCATTTTACTTTTTGGTGTGGGAGCTGGTAGAATGCTTGCAGCAGAACTCTGTGAGGTTGAAAGAAGTTCAAATGTTCACTTATGCTTCCATAGATGTTAAGCGACATGCTGTCACTTCGAATGTAATGTGGCTCAGATTGAGCAAGGAGAAGTGTTTCAGGCTATTATTCTGCATCAAGGGCATCTGCCTGCAGGTGCTATGCAAGATAGCTAAGGGGTGTTTAAAACCCCAGGTACATTAATTTTGAGTGTGTTAACAATGGCTGCATCTTTTCTTTGTTTTTCAGAACTGGTCTGGGAGTCTTATTTTAGCCTCCTTAACTGGTGCTTTTGGGTCGTCGTTTCTTTATGGTTACAATCTGTCGGTGGTGAACGCTCCCGCAGGGGTAAGTGACTGGCTAAAGTGGAATTTAATATCAGTAGAGGGCAGCCTTGTCCAACTATTGTGCTCCTCAGCATCCTGCCTTTCTAGTCCTCCTGATTACAAAGTAGGAGAGGATTAAATCTCATAGAGATTTTGGGCAACGTTCCCTTGCCCAAAACCTTCTTTCTGCTTCCCATGAGGTTTTCACGTAAATTCAGTAAGTGTCAGAGAGCTAAATGCTGCCGTTGAGGTGAGTGAATGCACATGGTTTGCTTCTTATTCTCCCAGATCCAGGCTAATCCTGAATCTTCCTGCACGCTTTCATGTGCTAAAGTATTTTTTATATCTGACTAGTGAGAGTATTCAGTAGCTGCATACACATATTCAGCAACTTCTGTTCATGTAATTCAGTTCTAGAGGGTTACACAACATTTCATCCACACAGCACGATATTATAAATAATGCTTCTGGCTTCCTCTTAAATAATGAGCCCCTCTTCTGCGTTTTATTGTGATGCCTCAGTATACAAGAGTTGTGGGGATTTCATTAAAACATCAGTTATTACAAATGAAAACCAGAACATTTTCTTTTTACACTGGCTGTCTAGAGACCCTCAACACAGTCAAGCACAGCAGGAAGCAATTCAGTGGAGTTGCAAATAACACTATTTTGAAAAGTAGCTAGTAAATATTGGGAATTAACTGTGGAAATTCCATTTCAAAATAGTTCCTTTCCAAAGGTAAGCTCCTCCTTTTATGAAAATATCCTATTAAAATATGTGTCTAGATTTCCACCTAAACAGGTTTTTCATGTTAAAGCTGGATGAAATATTTATGCAAATAATGAAAGAAGCATTTTTTAAAAATTATGTTTCATATGTGGATTTTATTTGGTAAACTGTACTCCCAAAGGAGTAGGAAGAGACTCAGCCTACAGAAATTTTTAATTGCTCACTTCATAACTTCTGGGAGTTTTTGTCAAGTTCCTGGTGTTTTATATACTGGTAATTCCAGGTTGGATAAATTGGATGTTAGCATGACATGTCCAGCCATCACATCACTTTGCAGTCATCAGAGGATAAACACAGCTTAGAAAAAATCAGCAAGAAGCTCTAATTCTGTGAGCAATGGTATTGATTGTCCTGATGGAAAAATCCTTCCTGTACTGCCTTGGGGCTGTCAACAGAGCAGTGAGAGCGAGCCAATTTCTAAACCTTTAAGGACCATTTGGAAAATGGGCTGTCCTGGCAGTCAGAGCTTTCCTGTCTCTTTCTGCAGGAGTAAGGGAAAGAAAGGCTGTGCTCCTTGGCAGCACTCAGAAAGTTCTCTTTGAACCATGAGAGAGATTACAGAGGTGTGGGTGGGGAGGTTGAAGATGCAACCCCGTGACAAATACTAAATTCCAGGTTTTGTACTTAATGACACTTCCAGAATTGTCTGGTTTTGAAATCTTTAGTGTGACTTTTGGGCTGAAACCGGGCACTATGCTGATGGCTTACACCATTACAGGTGTGCATGAGGTCTCACTTGACATTTCAGTGTTTGATTTAGAACTTCATATCTCTCTTATTCATATTAAGATGTACATTAGCTAGGGCTAAGGAGTAGTTCTACTGACAAGGAAGTAGTGTAGTTCAAGAATAAAATATCACTCTGTCCTCTGGCCCTCTCTCTAGCTCCAGGATTAATTAATGTGTGTCATTCATTTGCCTGAGACAGACCACCTTCCTGTCCCTGTCCCTGTCCCTGGGGCTGCAGTGACTGGGTTGAGGGGAAGAGCATAGGCTGAGGTCACAGCCATGGTGGGGAGCAGTGAGCCATATCAAAGCTGTGCTTCTTGCAGCACAAGAAAAGGAACCTTTTCTCCATCTGTCTTCTCCTGTGTGTTAAGAAATCAGTCTGCTGCAAGGTGACCCTTTGGGAGTACTGATGTGACTGAGAAACACTAAAGCAGAGCATCTTGTAGCTGTAGATAAAAGCAGCTTTGTAAGAGGTTATACTGGGAGTGCAGTAATTCCTACAAGTTGTAAGCAGAGTTTCATTTATAAACCTGGTAGGACAAATAACTTCTTGTGGTGACATGCAGCTTACAGCTGACATCGTAAGATTTGCCTTCTCTCCATAGGATACTGGGTATCTTCTGCCCCTCCTTACTTCAGTACAATTCCTCTTGATGCTGAAGTCATCCAGCCTTACAGAAGGGTTGTATGCTCCTTTGAGAAGCAGTGAAAAAAGGCTTGATAATGACAGTTAACTAAAACCCAGAATGTTTCCAGGATCCTCAAACTGAGAGCATAGCAGGATGTCAACAGGAGCTGATGGAATGAAAGAAGTTAATTTAAGACTGAAGTGTTGAAGAGCTATTTGTAAATTCTTGTGTCCGTTTTCTTTCAGTGCCACAGTTTGTGTCACAAATTTGATGAGTGTCAGCTCATCAAACCACAGGGGAATTCTCCTATAGTTCTCACTGGTGGGCTTTACTTCAGGTCATCTCATGAGGCAGAGTTAGTCTAAGTTCCTGATTGTTTCAAGGGGGAAATAAGCTTCACATACTCTGTTCACAGCTGAGATTGCTTCCCACTCAGTTCCCTGTAGTTCTCTGGGAAAGAGCATGGCCCATTACAGGTATGATTCCCTGAGAAACCCAGAATTACAAGTTTCCATGGGCTTGTTCAAAGAGTTACCAGAATTTATTAAAAACATATGGGAGCATTTGGCAGTAGTAAGACAAAAGATTTAATTGAATACAAGATGAAGCTGTCTTTTTCTGAGCTGCATTTCTACAGTTCATTTCATGGACTGATTGTGGGCAGTGCCTGTGAAACAATGATGTGCTTTGTGCTCTGTGCAGGAAGCAAAGTCCCTGCTAACTTTCTGCTTTGTAGCCCTTGCCCTCTTCCTGCAGGAGGCTGCAGCTCTGAGTTCCTATGGCACAAACATACAGCCTGCTGTGACAGCTGGTTCAGTAGTTGTCACTGTGTGAATGACCTCTGTAACTATGGGTAAGACAAGGAAAATATTTATCTGGTTTTTAAAATATATCCATTAGATTCGTACATATAAAACATTCTATATTCCTTATATTCCTCTTCTCGTTCTCATCCCAGCACCACTATCATCATGAACTGAGGCAGTTGAGAAAATAAGATACTGATATCAGCCACCATTTTTTGTAGGCTTTGTTTAGGGCCTAAAATTTTTGTATATAGGTTCATGCCTTTAGTGTTATTGAGACACCTGATCAAAATCCCAAAGGAGCTTTTACACAAAATTCAATGGATTCAAATTCAGTGGATTTATTCTACCAGGTTTGTTTTGTTTCATGTGCATCTCCTGAAAATCTCTGTGTTTTATTAGCCTTCTGTTTCTTGGCAATGGGAGATCAGAGAGAGGTGCTAGTACATGTCAGAACATCCATCTATCTGTTACTAGTGAATGATTTAGTTTGTACTTTATTTTCTTGAACATTTGCAGTTATTTGATGCCTCCTTGTAAATAACTAAGCTATGCTGAGAAAATTAGTCATAACACAAGGGGAGAGTAATTTGCCTACCTATTTTTAGCCATTATCATTAACAAGAAATGCTAATAATGTTCTAAAAGTGTTTTCTCTTAGTATTCATTACTATCAGAAATTAATTTCAAATAGACAAGAAGATGTCTGAATCTAAATATAATCTGAGTATTGGTGTTAAAGAACTAAGATGCTTTTTCTTGATTTAATGGCAGATTCATCCGGAATCTTACTGTGAGACTTCTAAATTATTCAAGCCCCAAATGGACTTGTTTTTTTTAAATTTTTATTCCCTGTCTATTTAGAAACATTTAAGATAGGATGGGAGAAATAACCCAGTTCTCCTTTAAATTAAGGGCATGAGAAGTTTACTAGAAATTTGATAGATGGAAGACAGAAGATTGTATATTCTACCTTCACTTTTCCTAGGTATTTTGTAGGTGGAGAGATGATAATTCAAACTAAAGGCCCTCAAATAGAATATTTCATGTGTTCAAGGCCAGATTTTAGATGAAGTTTGAAGTTCCTAGTTTGAACAAGGAAAAAGTAGTGGCTTATTATGCTGCGTCCTGTCCCAGGATCATTTAGGAGCTGTTACATTGTGAAGAAAATTGGAGAAGAAACTGGGAAGAAGTTCCAAGATTAAACTTTTGATATTGTAGAGCTTGAGAGCTTTTCCTAAGTGTGTTGTGCCCTTCTGCTGTGATGGCTGCAGTTTCCTGGAACTGTATCCTCGCCAGAGCATCAGGCACCACAGTGGCACTTCCTCAGTGCTGAAATGGGAGCAGCATAAAAACAAGGAAGCTTGACTAAATAGAATATTTAGTCAATAAATAGGTGATGTCTCTGCAGGCAATACAGAGGCTATGTTAAAGTGTTGTCCTGGAGCTATGACATCTTTACCTTTTAAAAAGATGAATAGCTTAGTCTAATTAAATATTGGGGAAGGGAAGTTGTTAGAAGGCATCTTTCAAAAACCTGTAGTTGTCCTCATGTGAGGAAAGCAGAGGAAGAGTGTAAACTTTGGCACATTAAAGGCTAAAGAGTGTTCTTGTCCTGGACATTCTTGTCTACCAGTGGGGCTTTTTCCTCCATCTGCTTTGCTACTGCCTAGTAGTTACATGTATATATGCTAGGACTGATTCAGTTAGTTTTATTGCAGTTGTATCTATAAATGAGGCCCCATTTTTTTGGAGGAGGGAGACAGAAGAGCAAGAGTGATTCCTGCAAGAAAGCTACTTTGGGTTTTCTGGGTTTTTAACTCTTTCTGTTTCGCTCAGCTGTATTCCCAAAATGTGATTTTTTTCACATATTTTTATTATGTATTTTCTTACAGTATATCAAGAAGTTTTACAATGAAACCTGGGAGAGGAGGTATGGCTTCTCAGTGGATGAAGGCACGCTGACGCTTCTCTGGTCCATAACTGTTTCTATTTTTGCCATCGGTGGCCTTGTGGGTGCCATTATTGTTACTCCAATTGTGAAGTTCTTTGGAAGGTAGGTGTTCTGGAAAACTTGCATTTTCTAAAGTAGTTTCCTTCTTAGTCTCTCTAGAAAGTTTTACTTTTATTAAATAAAAAATAATTTAAAAAAATCTTTCGATTCTGAAAACTTACTGTGCATCATTTGAGTCACAGAAGCCATTTATCCTGAACGAGCAGTGGGTTGAGATGTCAAGGAGTGTGACTTGTCATGTGTGCCAAAGGAAAATACCCTAAAATAGAAATGATTTCACAAAGGACTGACAGAATCTTGTTTCATGAGTCTACTGAGTATCTAACTGTAAATAAAGAAAGATATCAACATATCTCATTTGCTTCGCAACAGCATTTTCTGTCATGTGCTAATAAAAATTTACTTCAATTTATATCCTTCAAATTCAATTCAATACTTCAGATTTTTTTCAGTCTTTGTGTAAACTTAAAATACAGTTTGAAGAACTGGCCTAGGATGAAGTTCATGTATGGCCATCCCCAAGAAGGGGTACACCATCCATTCTGTACAGTGCAGCATTTGACCAAGTCTTGACCACAGAGAATATGAGTATTTTAGGAGTGCTTGTGTTGGTGTGTGCTTGCATTTTTGCTGCAGATACTATTTCTGTCAAATTTTTGTGTCATACAGTCTTTTAAATAGAATTTTAAACTTTATTTACTATTTATCTATATTTAGAAGGGTGTGGAAAAAAACCCCGCCATTGTAGCATTCATCATAACCGCTCATTTGGATTTTTCTTAATTGTAAATTCAATATCATTTGATATCTTTTGGTCAGTTAAATCACAGGAGAACATCATCATGGAGGCTTAAATATAAGTGTAAACCTCCAGTGTTCTTACATTCCTGTTTTACATTTTGATGATTTCCATAAGATTGTACTTTCCTAGGTCTCTTTCTCCTTCTCCCAACTTGTCCATATGTCATTTTTCATCTCAAAGAGGGTATTTTCAGGTTTTTCCATTTCATGCTTACAGCAAGTCAGTATTCTTAGCTGTTTTACAAAAAAATGAATTTATTTTGTCACTTCAGCACTTGATTTTCAATTTTAAAGTATTTTCCATAGTTACATTATGTATTTTTTTTAGGTTTTCAATTTCTTCTGCCAAATCACATATTTAGCTTTAATATACTTGTTAGAAATATTAAACTGTGCCTGACTCAGACTGATTAATTGTCAGAATATTGCTGAGTCTTTATTGAAATAAATGAAGTAAAAATGGGTTCACAGAAGGCTAGAATTTTCAGTGAAAATTGAAATTTCAATTTTAAACCTTTTGTGCAGGTTTAAAAATGGTGGCTGATCTGTCGTAGATACACCACTTCTACCTGTGCTGGTCACATTTCCAGGGCAGGCCTTTACACTTGCAGGCTCTGCCCCTGTTGGTTATGTTTGTCTCCATTAAGCCATGAGAACAGCTCTGTTACAGATACAGTGGATGAGTTCTGGAGCAGAGATGGGAAGGGGCTGTGTGAAGAAAGGCTGCTCACCAGAGACTGGTTCTTGAGTTTGCTGTTCACACTGCAGTGTGTGTCTGGTCTAGGAGCCCAGACTGACACATCATTATGGTAATTGAGGAGCACACAGTGAAATGTTGACAGAACAATAAAATACTTTGCTGTTAAATTGCTCAAGTGTAGGTTGGAGGGCTGTAGGTATGATGAAGCTGAGCTCCATTTACACTGACACAGAATAATGAGCTAAAGGGGATTAAAAGCACTAGTCAGAAATAATGTATGACTTTAAAAGAACACTTTTGAATCATATTGCTGTAAGGTTAAAAACATAAATTCCAAATTACTGGATTCATAGGCCCTATTTACTTCAAGAGACATGTAGAGTAATTTTTTGTAAGGGAACCTTCATCCACATAAACATAATTCCCATGTTCAGATGTGGCTTTGACACTTGGTAATTTAAATTCTCCTCTTCTAATGAAGAGGGTCTGCTGTTGTTTATCCTGAGCACCCAGACCAATATGCTCAAGGAATTGTTCGGGTCACTTTTAGGGAGACATATTAGGCTGAGCATCACAACAGGCTCCCCTCCTTCTTGGTACCACAGGCAATGGTCACACTCAGTGCCTTCAGTGAGAGAACGGACAGTGCCAGGGGTCAGGGTCAGTGTGCAGCAACTTCCCTGTGCCATTCCTTGCTCCTCACTCCTCCTGTGCTCCAGAATGGATCCCCATGAACCACAGTCCCTCTGGGGATGTCCTGGCTCGGTTCTGGATCACCTTCTCTTCCACTGACCTTGCTACACACTCGCTCCCACAGAAGCCACCCCCGCAGCCCCAACACTTCCAAAGCCTTGCCATAGACACAGCTTTCCATAGTAACACTCTAAATAGAGTGATTTCTTGTTTTTCTTCCTTTTCAGCCTGCCAAAGTCTTTGTTCTTAGCATGTTTAGTTAGGCTGTGCTTTTCTCAGCTGCATAGTATAAGAGTTTACTGGCCAACTTTTTCTCAAAATATATGTATTTTATAGTTTTTGTTTAAATTAAAGGAGAACAAAGCAATATCTTCAGATGAATGTATAAAACTTATTTGACCTGAATAAGCATTTTTTCCATTTTTGTCATTATTTGTATCACTTCAGCCATCTCAGAGTATATACCCATCTGAAAAATCTGTTCCAAATAGTGCAGTCATCACTCTGACAGTTATGTTGTATAGACTTTAAATGAATTGTGTCCCATTTTTCAATCTTCAAGCCATGTTATTAATTCAGTGTTCAAAACTCACTAGAAAGGAGGAGGAATAATTAAAAATACAAGTGCGAAAAGTATTTCCTTTCAAAAAGGTATGCCTCTGTAGTGAGAAACTGGCTAAATTTTTCAATGGGTGTAATAAGTTGATTACAACTTATAATATAAATATATATATTATAATAATATATATACACTTATACATCAATATAATATATTCATATATTAATATATAATATATTAATAAAATAATAAAATATTAAATCGTAATAATTATTAATTATTAAAATAATATTAAGATATACTATTGATATATAATATAAGTACATATATTATAAGTAATAAAATGTTGAAAAAAATTAGAACTGGTGGTTCAGTTTTTCACCTGCTCTAGAAAGGAAAGGGGTAGACAGCCTTCCTAGTCACTCCTTTTCAATTAATCCCTCAAACTTGAATGGAAAGTTCTGAAAAATGAAGACTAAAAGGAATTAAGCTGCTGGCAAATGAGAAACTTAGATGTTTTGAAAATTTTTAAATATATTGTCATGATTTTGTTAATCCTTTTTAACAAAGTAATAATTTGCCATAAAGAGCATTTATTTTATTTGAAAAAAACCCTAATGTTTTATTTAACTTAAATTTTCAATTTAATGTTTTATTTAACTTATCTGTTATAGAATGAAATAATTTTAAAAGGGGGGAAGAAATATGTAAATCTGTATTTTGGTTAATTCCAATAATTTTTAGAAAAGGGTTGATTTTTATTACTTCAATGAGCTCAAATATTTTTCCTAACTTTACAAGTAGGAAGTAATTTTCCTCAGTGTATGGTTTTAATATCAAGTATTTACAGATGAATTATAATGACATAGATGATGTCACAGCTGGGAAATTCTTGAAGTGTCAAAAACTGTATGGAACATTAAAGTGCCTGCAGTTATATTAGCTTATTTCTATAAGAATTATATTATTTGGGTTCTCCATACAGATATCCATTTAGAGTATGCTGATTTATATGCATGTACAGAGCCTCAGGCCTGGTACTTGTGTTTTTAGGATATATAAGTTGTCTTTTGAAGTACAGCTCTTCAGTTATTTACATTATGTTTTCTTTTAAACTGTGGTATAGGTTTGAAACTGTATCCACATGGGTATAGTGCTGCTTTTCAGAACTCTACTCATCTAAGAGGCAGCATTTGTTAGGCACTTTTTATTTATAGATATTTAAGAATAAGAGCTTAGTGTGCTTCTAATATAACTAGATTTAACTGCCATGACACTGGTTTCTACCTAAGCCATCTTTGCCTTTTAGGAAATGCACGTTGGTGCTCAATAACGTGTTTGCAGTGGCAGCTGCCTTGTTGATGTCCCTGTCCTTGCTGGCAGGGTCGTTTGAAATGCTCATACTGGGCCGCATTATCATGGGTGTTGATGCAGGTAAGCTTTGGTCACACTCTACATGACTGAAATGCTTGTGCCATGCACACACTTTCTCCTCTTCCCCAGTTAGAATTTGCTTGACATCAAAGAGGTATTTCAGGGACTAGCTGTAGCCACACTGTAGATTTCACTGGGACAAAATGGCACATGAAGAGCTGGTGGATCTGCTTGGAGGAGACACTGGAATGGATGCTCACCACGGCTGTTTCCCCACCTTTCCTCTTCCTGCCATGGTAGAGTGTATTTGTTTCCATGCCATGAAAATCCCTTGACTAGGAGAGTATTCTGTTTATGAACACTGCTTTTTGCTGTGTTTACAAGTTGTTGGATCCCATGCTAACGCACCTGCAGGACTAGGGAAGGTTTGACACCTCATCAATTGTTCCTATGGTCTTCCCAGTCTGAAAATAAACCATGGAGGCACTGCAGCTCCAGAATAATCTTGCAGCTGGAAGGAAGGGTTTCTGCTAATCTTTGTCTCAGATTACCATCAAGAAACCAAATTTCTGGAGCTGTGCAAATGTTGTCATTGCACAGACCAAGCTCATGCATTTGTTTGTTCTGCTCCTGGCTTTAAGCAGCATTCCAATTCTTATTTTATGCCTATTGTGAAGAGTTCATTGCAGCTATAAGCCTGTTTTGAGAGGAACATCTGCTAATACTGTTTACAGTAAAAATACTTCATCTGACAATGTCTGCTCTGTCTGACTGATGCATTGGGCTTTTTTCCCTTACCCACAACAGTCTTAACATGATTTTGCTTGCTTTGGGATGAGCAAATTTAAAACATAAAATCTGTTCTCCTGGAGATTCTCATCTCTGAGTAACCTTTGGTGCTCCACATCAAAAAGCAGCCTATGCACATCGCTGTAGATCTGTAACAGATAATCAGTCCCACAGATAATAAACGGTGTGAGAGTAATTAGACATACAAGGAAAATAATTCATGTTATGTGTGGATAGATATAATTCTGTTCCTTGCATGTTTTTATGCCACCCTTGTGAGCAGATTATCACTCAGGCACCTTTCAATAGAAATTTGTTGCATACCAGGCATAATAAAAATGTTTTGACTTAATATATGGGTTTTGTTCTTCCTTTGTAGGCATTTCCTTAAGTGCTCTCCCCATGTATTTGAGTGAAATATCGCCTAAGGAAATCCGTGGTTCATTGGGTCAGGTCACAGCAATTTTCATTTGTATTGGTGTTTTCACTGGTCAAGTTTTGGGGCTTCCAGAAATATTTGGGCAAGTAAGTATTTAAGAGACCTTCTCTATCAAAGAACACAAGCATGCTATAAGTGTCATATTTTCATGTTTTGATTAGATTCTTTGCAAAAGTGGAAAACAGAAATATTTCTTTTTTGAAGCACTTTGAAAAGTAATTTCCTCCATGCCTTCTAGAAGCATGTACTAAAAACATGACTTAGTTTGGTAGATGTGGCTGGCAATTTCAACAGCTTGAGTGCTTTGTGGACTACCTTATGCAGATCTCCTTCTCCCCCTTCCTTGATGTACATTTATTTTTTCTGGTTTCCTGTTTCTTTGGACACCATGGGAATGCTTAAGAGTTTTTATATTTTTGATCTCTAATTTTTCAATGTGAGATAGAACTAAAAAAGGCTTGGTTAGAGTTATTATGGGAACCTGAACAGGAAGACTCTTGCTTGGTGATTATAGTGTACCTTTTAGTGCAATCCTTATTTGTCCTGTTTTTAGACTAAGTGATAGTAAAGCAGAGTTAACACACACCTTTATGGAAAGATTATCTATTCAGATAAGACTTGTTTTGCTGTCATAGGCTGAGATTAACTTGGTGGCCACTGGATGTCATCATTGCTCTGAATAAATGAACTTGAGTTTTATCAAGCTGGCAATTGGAAATACAGATTCACACAACAGAATTTGGAAGGAACCACAGTGGTCGTCTGATCCGACCAGGTGCTTTCCATTCAGAGATGAATCTTCAAGGCAGTGTGGAGGAAAGGTCTGCAGCAATCCTCTTACACTGAAACTTAAATACAGAATCCCTTCTGACAGCCAGAAAAAGTAGCAAGGAGTAGGAAAGCGAGAGGAGCTTGTCCTTCTCTGTCTATCCAAAGGCAACTCCTTTGTAAATACATGATACCATTCTCCCTGACACTTTTATTTTTGCCTGACCAGCTTTCTTATTCTGTCCATTTGTTCTGTTCAGCTCTCCTGAGGGCAAATTATTTGATTCAATTTACCCTTTATTGAAGGATAGATTTGTCCCCTGCCCATCCAAAACAACAGATTTTAGGAAAAAACTTAAGATAGCTTTGATTGAGTGGCTTCTACAGATGTCCCTTCTCTTGCCTTGGAAGCAAGTCTATTACAGATGAGTGTATGAAATTTCAAGGGGCCAATTTGATTACTTAGAATGTGGCAGCCCTTATGTAGGAGGAGTTTTTTCTAATTTGGGTTTTTGAGACATGCATACACTTTTAAAGGTGAGATGTCATGAAAATTCTTATTCCTTGCTTCCAGCTCATTCTTGCCGGTTTTATTTCTCTTTTTGCCTTACTTTCATCACCATTGTTGCCGCTACCAAATTATGGAGGTAGTGTTTCTGCTTCTACAACCTGCTTTAGTGTGAAATCAATTAATATCACACCATTAAAGACAGACATAAATTTATGTAAGAAGAAATATGCTTCATCTGTAGAATTATTTTTTTCAAGATGGGTAACATCAGCATGTAAAAGAAGCAAAGTTTTGGCTGATGTGAATTACAGTATTTCCAGACAATTTATTTGAGGCAGCTTGAATATTCTAGTTGTATATGTGGGCGGGTCTTTTAATTTCTCTTGGTTTCAGTCAAGCCAGGATTTTTTCCCTAGATTTGTGGGGTTTCCATTGAAACTCCTTCAGCGGGAGGCAGTTTTTATTTTGCTGCTCTGTAGTTGTTTGTTTCTTATCAGAATTTGTTGTAAATAATGCTAGTTACTAATACTTGTCTTCTGTCATGTTTTTGGAAGTTTTCTGCTGAGATCTGTCATGTGTCTGTTACTTAAAAGTTGAACAAATATCTAAGAGGTTTTTAACCTTGATGTCTAAGCACTGATGGTTTTGGAGAAAGGAGGGACAAAAACAGAGATGAGTGTCTTGCTGGAAGAGACTCTGAAAAAGGGATGGACATGAGAAGGGATGTCAGCACAGCTGAGGTGCTTCTTGTAGGAGGAGGTAACAGCAGCATTGCTTGTGTGGTCAAGTAAAGGGAGGGAAGGAACTGACTGCCCCTTGTTAACATGAGAAAGAAGGAATAGAGTGGCTTAATCTCAAAGAAAATATAGCTACAAGAATGATTTTTTATAAATATTGTGTGAATAGTTGCATGCTGAAATTCACCAGAGCGATGTTTGGAACAGAATCCTGGCTGAAGTAGCTTGAGCAGAAAATTTAAATTTTAAATTGGAGCTTGATGCAATTATGTGGATTATGAGGTTGCTGTCTTCAGTGGTTCTGTAGAAGACTCCACAGAAAAAGAAAGTGTTTATGTTGGCTGTGGGGCATAGTGTTAACGAGCATTTATTAACAACCTAAGTGATGACTTCCTCTGTTATCAAATGCAAAAGTGTATCTTTAAATGTGAAGCTGTGATAAAAATAGCTCTAAAGCAATGAATATTACTTGAGGCAATTCAGAAGCCCTTACTGCTTTTTGTATCAAGTAGGTTAAGCAGACCTAAATTGATTTTTAGCAATCTTTTGTTTGCCAAGGTTGGTCGGGGTGCAGCAGGAGGCATGTGGGCAGCCCCAGGTGCAGTGCTGAGGGTCAGCTCTGGCTGGGTTAGTGCCTTAAGGCTGTTGGCTGTTTCCTATTCCTTCCTGTTCCTTCAGTTTTCCCAAGCTTTCTACAGGAAAGGCTGAGGATTGACAATCTTCTCACTTCTTTCTGGTATCTTTTCATGCCAGTTCTGTCAACTTATTCTCATTCTTTTCATTCTCAGTCTTTTTGAGCAACTGTTATTTATTCTCTAGAACCTTTCTGGTTTTTTGGTTGGTTTTTTTTCCACCACCTTCTACAGTGTGCTTCCTCTGTCCTCCTCCCATCACTTGTGATTTTTGTGTTTTAGGTTAAATTTCACCTCTTCTAGTAACACAAGCTCTTTAATCTCTTTCTCACTGTGTAAGCTATTCTCTTAAATAATTCTTAGTTTAAATTTGAACCTAGTAGAACAAGATAATACAGCTAACCCAGATCAAATAATACTTTAAAAAATAGAATTATATTAAATATTTCCTGTTTTTCCTGGATATGTTTTGTCTGAAGTATTAATTTCTGTGTTCTGCCATATTGACATGAACTAGACAAATATGACTATGTACAATTTTTAAATTATAGTATAAAAGAGCAAATGCAACAAAAAATTTACAATATAATAAAGATCATAACACCTAAATACAGGCATTTTTTTGATTCTGAATATATATAATTTTATTATATTTGTCATCAAAGACACTAAGTTGAGAATGTGTTTCTTCAGAATGCAGTGTTTACCAAGAGTTATTATTTGAAGGAGAAAAGCTGCAGTTGTGACAATAGTCCTCTGCTGCATTTACTTGATTAATCTTCCTTGCTTTCCACAGCCCTAATTGCCTTCCATCCAACAAATCACAGTAATGCTTTTTATTCAAGATTCAGATTCTAATAGGTCATAACCTATGAGAAAACCTATCTGCAATGTCTCCACCGAGGTTTGGGAAATGCCACCCATTCGGTAAAGCGTGGTCAGAGTACAGAGCACGATGACTTCATGTGCTGGTGACCTGCTTCTCCCCATCATCCCAACTGCTGAGAGCTGTGTGCTTATTTTCATGTGCTGGCATCTTGTGTTCTGTGAGCCAGAGTCCTTAATTCCTCAGGAAGCCATGGCATCTGCAGATGACAGCTTGGTGCAGGCCCACAGGTGTGCAATGATGTTATCTGCTGTAATGTGGGCACTGCTGAATTGTTGCCACTGGCTACACGATTATTTAATTCAGGCCATTTTTGGTTGTACAGCATGTGCAGCTTTCCATATATCTGACTGAAGGAAAAAAACATAATAAGATAAGGACAAACTATCCCAGATTGTCACTTCTTCAAGTGCTGCCCTTCAGGTATTTTCGTTCTCTCTGTTTCTCTGATTCTGCAATTGAATCACCCAGCCTATTTTTCCTGACAGATTGCTCCTGCAAAGCAAAGGCCAGTGCACTGTCAACTTCAGTTTTGAAAGTTCAAATTTACACTTACTGTCTTGGGGGATATTGTCTGGCCTGATTCTGGCGTATTCTTTAGCTCTCCCTCTAGCTAACTCTAGTTCCTCTTGCATGGAATTATCTGCTCCACAGGTTTTCCTTAGCATGGTAACATTTTCTAAACTTTGTAAACCATCAGACTATCTATTCTACAGCTTCATTTGTTTAATGAGAGTGGACTTTAATCTTCCCTTAAATTACAGAGGATTTAGTTTCTGAATACATTTTCAATAGTCACAGTGTTCTTATTGTCAATATGCATTGAGCTTCAGTGTCTCTCTCATCCGTGTATGAGTACAAGAGAGAAAAAAATGTTTCACAGTGTGTATATTTACTCAGGACAGGTAAAGCTGAAACAGCTGCCATTGCCATGCTCTCCTCAGACCTCTGCTTTGACCCCCTTTTCCTGTGCCTGGTGTCAGGCTTTGCCAAGCTGCAGTTTTTCCCTGGAATTGGCCCCAGTGGCTGGCCTGCTCTGGCTGCTTCTCTGACTGAACAGCTGCTTGCCGCTGGTATACCAATGGAGAAATAGGAATTTTTTGTTTGTTTGTTTGCTTTGGCAACCCTCCTTTATACACTTCGGGTGTTTCTAGGTCATGCACCCAGGAGCTTGTCTAACTACATGATTGCATTGTTTCCTAGTGGATAGTATGTTACTGTAAAAACCTTGCTTTGCTTGCATCCTGAGACTCACCAGGGGAACATTTCTGAACAAATTCTATTAGTGTGTTAGTGTTTAAAGGAAAAAAAAATTAAATCTAGACTAAACAGAAAAAAAAAATAAAATTCTTGATGTGTCCATCTTTTGAATGTTGCAAGTAGAGTATATTTGGTCATTCTTTTTCTAAAAGAGTGTAATCAAGCTGTACAAGGTACAGGAGCAAGCAGCAATGACTAGATTTGGGAAGTGGCTTCTTGAGGAGAAAAATCGGGGTTAAACAGCTCTTATGGGTAACCCCATGCTGGGGAAACACTCAAAGCATGAGTGCACCAGAAACAAAGAGCACCAGAGAAGGTTTAGTATTTATCTTGAAGTGACATGCTGTCTTTTCTAGACTCCTCTCAATCTTTCTTTAAAAGCATTTGTAATTTATTGCAAAACTCTAATGTACATGGTTAGAATTACAAACTTCATTAGTTGTATATTGTCTTTGTCATAGAAGACATATTAATTAGCCTAATTACACTTTTTTGAGGATTTTTAGCAGCTTTAATGCATATTTGGCAAAGGAATACCTGTTTTTAAAAAGGTATTTATCTGGAAATAGGTTTGTGACACATGATGACACTGGCCAAACTCACAACTCATTATTTTAGCAAAGAAATTCTGCTACTGATATAAATATCAATATCAATTTCTGCAGGAAATTGAGCTAAATCTGGAAAAGAACCAATAAACCCCATAGACACAGACACTGTACTATATGTCTAGTAAGGAAACCTCTCTCTGATGAGTCCCTGTCAAGTTTTTTTACACAAGTGAACTTTGCTGAGGAATAGTTGTGATAAAACTAAAAGCTTCTGTAGATGCTGTGTCAAACTCTAATTTTCTTTACCAGACCTCTTAAAAATGATGTATTTGATGTGAAGGATCACTGTGGATTTAAAAAAGTTTATATAGGAATTTTTCATTTTGCTCTACCAAGGTCTTTTAAAAGCACTCCCTCACCTGCACAAAAATAGACAGTGATGGAATAGGTTGTACAACCCGTGCAGCTGAAGACTGTTCTGAAAATGAGCTTTGATTTTACTTGTCAAAGCTTCATATTCAGCTTGATTTTTCCTTTGTTTTTCTTTTTTTTAACTGATCCTTCTTCCTAAGACTCTTGACTCAGATTCAGGAATTCCTTAAAACCTGTCATTAAATTTTAGATGAGTACAGAAAGCTATTTCAAAGCACTCTAGGGACCTGAAACCTGCAGGTGGACACCAATGGCAAAATGGTCTGTTGGGGGTGCTCTTGAAATGAATCTGACACATTAGCATGATAACACAAAGTATGAATCAACCAGTTTCTTATTATCTTTCTGTGAGCTCTTCTGTATGTTTACCTTCTCCTCGAGCGACTATAGTTAAAAAAATTCTTCTTTAAAATACAAGTGGGAATTTTGAAATATGGAACAGAGAGCTCTTGTGGCAATAAGAGACAGGTGAACTCTTGCAGCTTCAGGCAGTGTGTTGGAAATTAAAGCAGCTTATGCCTTATGCTGTCAACAGAATATTAAAAGGTGTTTGTACTTTCCATTAAAGACAAATGCCTCCACCAGTTTAGCATTTTCCAGGATCACTTGAAACCCTAAAATGTCCTGTTCATAATAATTTCAAACATCTGGCTATGTAGAATAGAAAAAAAAACCATAACATCTTCACTCTGCCTAGTTATATTCTAAAAATACTGTGAACTGAAGCAAAGTCTAGTTTGGAAGTCAGTAATTAGTGGTGTAGCCAGAGTTCCAGTCCTGTTCAGTATCTTCATTAATGACCCTGATGATGGTGGAGTTGTTTGTATCTGTAGAAACATGCTGCTTTGTGGAGTTTATTTTAGTATATACATTGCTAGTTCTTAATGAGTTCTTAAGAGCAAAGGTTAGTGTAGGACTTGGGAAAAATCACAGGAATTTTTCTCATCAGCTCTGGTTCCCAGTTGTGGGGATTTTGGTAAGGATTTTTCAAAGTTTAGAGCAGGAGTTTGCGGGTGTGGTCTCATGGTACTCCTGGAAACCACTATGCTATTGGCCAGGCTTGCAAAAGGTGACTCCAAGTTACCCTGGTCCCTACCAATTCACTGGACTGCTGAGTCTTTTAAAAATACAGAAGCAAGTCTGCTTTATATTTGTGTAGTAAAATACAGAGCTTGGAATGAAAAGCTAAAGCCTTCCCTGGAGAGTGTTTTAAGACTTCTGCTAAAGATACAGGAGACACACTGGTGCTTGTAAGTGGCTGCTCAGATCCTTAAGGGGATGATATCACTAAGAGTAACTCAGAGAAACACCCTCACAGAGGGAGGGAGGGAGGGAGGGAGGGAGGGAGGGAGGAAGGAAGGAAGGAAGGAAGGAAGGAAGGAAGGAAGGAAGGAAGGAAGGAAGGAAGGAAGGAAGGAAGGAAGGAAGGAAGGAAGGAAGGAAGGAAGGAAGGAAGGAAGGAAGGAAGGAAGGAAGGAAGGAAGGAAGGAAGGAAGGAAGGAAGGAAGGAAGGAAGGAAGGAAGGAAGGAAGGAAGGAAGGAAGGAAGGAAGGAAGGAAGGAAGGAAGGAAGGAAGGAAGGAAGGAAGGAAGGAAGGAAGGAAGGAAGGATTTCAGTGCTCAATCAGATAGTCACTAATTTCAGCAGGTGTTTGGTATCTGCCTGCACTTCCTGCAAATTGCTATCAGGCATGCCAATTAATTCACTTGCTTGAAGCAGTGATTTTGAAGATGGCAAACTTTTTTCAAATATTCTCAGTTATTTTCTTTTCTAGCAATGGGAGGTTTCCATCCTCTTCTCACAGTTATATGTAAGGCACCAAGTTTCTTGCTGCTGAAGCAATTTCCAAGTCTTTTATCAAGACTCAAGCACTTCGATACAAGCTGTGAGTTGCTGATCAGGGACATGAAGGTTAACTCACCCAAGGGCTGGTTGATCCAGCCAAGGGAAGATGCTGTGCAAGTACCACACACAGCCTTAGTGGTGCTGATAAAAGTACAGAAATGCTACCAGGACCCTCTGGGCTGTTGTATATTCATAGCTCAGTAGGACCCATAGGAAGAAGTCTATTCTGTTATACCAGCCCTGCTAGGGGAATGTGGTTCATGCTGATGTAGTTCTAATGGACATATTAAGTGCAGTACTTTGTTTGTATCTATTGTGGATCAGTTCAGATTATGCATTTACTGGAGATTATAAATCAACTTTTTATTGATACCCTGAGACAGACACAATGATATTTATTAATTCCTTTTCTGTACAGAACTTGTTAAGTAATGCATGGGAAAACATCTGTGTATCTTCATATTTGCAAATGAGTTTCAGACCATTAAAGTTGTGCTGTGAGGCTTCAATTCCCAAAGTTTTAACCACATATGGCTGATGGGCCATATGTAATACTGAAAGGTTGCAGTTCTGCATTTGGGCAGGAGAACATCTTACAGGAGAGGAGTTGTCTGAAAGTGGAAGTGTCGTTATGGAAACAAGAGCACAGTGGAGATAGATATGTAATTTAGACTCAACAATGAACAAAAGACTTAATGGCTGAGCATCTAACATTGGGATGAAAGTTTATCATCAGTGAGGACTGCTACTCATAGACAGTGAAACAACACTCACCTGACTCTTGAGAAGATTTCTAGGTAGCTGTTCTCTGCTTAATTAGGTCAGTTGGAAAAGCAGTAGACAATTTTCCTGGAAAGATATCCTTCAATAGGGGTGAAGGAAAGGAAGACATCAAAACACTGTGGAGGCAGATAGCAGGTGCTTGTAATTTTCTCCTTATCCACTGAAACACATGTAACTAAACTTAGAGTATTTGTTTATACTAATATTTAAAATATGACTTTCTGCTACTTTATCAGACTTTAAAAGGTGAGTTTTTCACTCACTGTAGCTGACCTAATAACAAATAGTGTCTGTCTATAAAACTTATCTTACCCTGTGTGGGTGGGACTCTGCTTCACATGTTTAGGAGCAAGTGAACATTTCAGATTTGCCTGTTTCCTTAATGCTTCAGTACTTGATAATATTTACAAATCTGTTATTAAGTAATATATCTAAAACAATTTGACTTGTGACTTCCTTCCAAGTGTGTTTCACACACTGGGGAGATAACCACCACTTAAGTATTTTTGAAGGTTCTTAACCTTCAAGATTAACATTTCAGTTTTACTTCCTATTATACATTGTAAGACTACTCACTATTGCAAATTCATGTCCTAATATGTAAATTTGGCCTTTACAAATTAGATATTAATGCCATGGTAAGTTGGTCAAGCACTGTAAGATAGCATGCAATCATCATATTGAGTAGGAGGGTGTGTTTTCTACTCTTGAGTGCCTTTTCTTTTGAAACTGCTGGCAAAAGTCAAAAAATGGGTGGTATATTCTTGATTAGTATTTTGAAGTATTTTTAAAAATTTGAAGTAAATGTCAGATTAAAATTAATTCGTTTTTGTTTTTTTAAAGTCCAAACCAGATTTTTTGTCATTAAAAAAATGTTAAGATTAAATGTTCAGCCATTTCACTTGTTCTTAAAACAGCAAACATGCTTTGGGTATTTTTATGTGTATTTTTCTCTTAACCTTGATATACCTTAGTTTAACTTTCATAACTTCAGTCTGGCAAAATATAATCACATAAAAAAGATTTGCATCTAATCCAATTTCTAGATGCCTTGGAGCACTTTTCTTCATCTCCCACTGCAGTCCCAAAAGGATACAGGTCTCTGGAGTTCTATGTGTTGCATCCGCCAGTCCCACAGGGACATCTGAGGTACCCAAGTGCATCAGAATAATAGTATGTTCTCATGTTTGAAAAACTGAGTCTTATCCTCCTCAATTATTTTAATCTACTATTTTTATATTTTGTTATTTATGGATGCTAACTGGAGTTTAAATGCATCACTGAAAGGAAGTTCTGACAGAAATTTTGCCTAGCTCCAGTATACCTCTAATATTTCTTCCTAAAGAAGATGAATTTATATGCTGGATGCTGATAATGTGAAAGCTTCCCATTCCCCATTGCTTTTTTTCTGAATTTTTTGCTTCTCTTGGAGATGAATAAGAAATGAAGACAAATTATGTCATATAAGTGTGCAGTAAAAGGTTAGTTCTTACTCCAACAAAAAGTTGGAGGAACTTGTAACAGATACTTTAATTCTCCCTTTCAGTACATGATCTAACATGCCATTTAGTGAAGAGAAAATCGTGGGACTCAGACACCAGACACTTTCAAAGCTGTTTTAAGTTCTCATCCAAAGGCCATTTACTCAGTAACAAAAATCTCCTGCTGATTTCTGTGAATTTTACATCAGACTTGTACAGCCTTAAGTCTGGTGACTTTCTGTGATTATTACTTGGGAAGATACTGATACTTGAGTAATCTTCTTGTCAGAGCTGTAGCTGTAGTAGTGACCTGTAAAAATACACATCTGGGTGCAGAACAGAGGTGAAATACACATATTATCTGAGTTGCCTCTGTTTTAAACAGGAAGGTAACCACTTTGTAACTGTTATTGAAATATGTTTCGACAAATTGTGTTACAGAAATGGTCATGCAAAGAGAAAATTGTGTCCAGCAGGGATATAGCTGTGAGATTAGCATCCTCTGCAGCCAGAGGAGGATGTAGAGCAGTGTTTGGAGGGGTACAAGGAAGGCAATTGTTCTGTACCTTACTTGAGTAGCTGCTCTGAAGCCTGAGATGGAGAAGTTCTCTGTTCTCAGCTGCCTCCTGATCATCATCACTGTGCCATACCCTTGACTAAAGGAAGAAAAGACAGTTCTAATGCTAAGAAATTAGTTCCATCTCAGTGCTTTTTCAGTCCCTGGCCCCAGGCCAGTGTGGTTGTCCTTTACTTTTAGGGGTGTTTTATGTGGTATGGTAGCAGATTGACAGAGAAATGCTGAATTTGTGCAGTATTCTGGGCTTTGTATGCCTAAGTAAGTTTACCCTAAGTCTGTTCTGAGCAGGGATACAATCTTTTTTGTGGGGAAAATGGAATATTTCTGATATGCATTTTTTGTGCCAAGTCTCTACAAGAAAGGACAAAATTCAATTACTTGAATATAAGCACATAGTATCATCTTGATGCCCTACGGTACCTTAGATGTCCCTGTGGGACTGGCAGATGTGACACAGAATATCACAGAGACCTGCATCCTTCTGTAGCTGCAGCAGGAGGCTGAGGCAAGATGCTTCAGGTCATCTAAAATTAGACTAGATGGAATTCTTTCTGTCTGTGTGTGTGATTATATTTTGCCAACTAAAATTTTAAAAGTGTTCCTGCTTCTTATAGAACATGAAAGAGACTACCAAATTACTGTTTCCTGGATATTTTCAACATCTTGCATTGGATGCAAGATTGGATGCATTGGAAAGAGACAGGCTTTTGTCTCTTTGTCCCCCACATACAAAATGAGTAAAATATGTCATTTTACACGATAAAGTTATGCAGAAAAGCCATTTCTGTTTGTAAGTTGTTCAGCACTGTAGTAAACTCATCACAACCCCATCCCCAAAGAATTAATTCCAGAATAACTACTTAAATGGTGACTATTTAATAGTGACTGGTAAATAGACTTGCTCACTGAGAGATCACAGTTCATCCTGTGCACTGAATGCTAAAAAGGGGAAAAGAGTATTGATTTTGATACCAGCTCCTGCAAGTGGTAGAGGTAGCCAAGCCCTTGACAGTTCTGTGAGGCAGCGTGGTGGTTACACAGGGATGCAGAGCAGGGCTGGGGAGTGCCCTGTACCACTCCTGAGCCCAGGAGAAGGTGTTTGGTTATGGGCATTTCCCTGTGGCTCTAGAACAGACAGGAGACAGGATGTGGGAAGCTTGCCCAGGAACAGTTGGGTCAGGATGCTTGATGGGACATGGGGATCTCCACAGCACAGAAACCCAAACTCTGGGCAGAGAGCACACAAGGAGCCTGACTGTGCAGTAGTGGCTGACGCTCAGTTGGGAATGGGGAGTGAGATCTATGTCCAGATTATGCTTTTAAAATAAATACATAAGAAAATAAAATCAAATTATTAAACTGAAAGAGGAGAGGTTTAGCACAGATGTTGGGAAGAAATCCTTCACTGTGAGAGCACTGAGACACTGGACCAGACTTCCCAGAGAAGCTGTGGATGCCCCAGCCCTGGAAGTGTTCAAGGCCAGGTGGATGGGGCTCTGAGCAACCTGGGATAGTGGAAGGTGACCCTGCCCATGTCAGGGGTTGGAACAAGATGATCCTTGAGGCCCCTTCCAAACCATTCTATGTTTCTCTGTTTCTGTGAAATTATTTAGAGAGAAACAGAGAGTGAAGCCTGTCACAGTTGCATATTTCCTTACTCAGTCTTTTTGATCCTGTTATCCATCTCACGCTGGGATATTCAATTGGCCACACTAGATCTTTCAGAAAATGGCTGCCCATATCCAGGGCACTACAGCACTTCTTCCCACCTCTGTTGCATAACCCCATTAACAATTCTATTTTCCCTTTAAAATTTATCTATGTTCCTATTGTTAACCTGGTCTGTGTTGAGTGTCTTCACATTTTATCAAAATCTTCCTAATTGCTGAGAATATTAAATGTAACTGGTGCTTAAATAGATTATTGAGTTTGATATGGATAGTTCAGCTGTCAGCAGTGCCTGTTGACTTTTCCCCATGCCACTTTCTGTTCCATCTTTTGATGGCTACAGTAAGTTCCATTTTCTGCACTTTAGCTGATGATTTTCTGACATGGCAATGTTTTCTTAAATGTATTTCAGTGCACCTTAACCTTGTCTCACTCTCAGCTGATAAATCCATGTCATGATTTATCTCCCTCCCTTCCACCCAATCTTCTGTCTCAGCAGTTTTGCACTTTATTGCATCAACCTTTGAATGAGTCTGTGGTTGTCAAACTTGCTCTACTGTTTAACTGTCTTTTGTAAATACATCAAAGCCAGGTTTTTCATGCTCCAGCCTAAGCAAATATCCATAATGTGACAGTTTAAAATGAAAATGTTACCATCTTGACATGTTATTAGTACCAATTCTGAGTGGGTGATGAAATCAGGTCCCCTGTAATTAAAACATTTCATGCTCTTTTAAGTTTTTTCCTGAAATAAAATGGAATGTAGTAGTTTTCATTTCTCCCAGCAGTGCCTGTGTGCTTCTCCTTACTGATGACAATTGAGGTAAATCACCTACACTGTCTTTTGCCTTTAGCTTATTACTGCTTCTGAGCACTGTCCCGATATATGTCCTGTTCTACTCCTTCTTAAAGAGATTATGAAACCCTCCTTTTCCCTGCTTCTCTTAGTTCTCTTGATAGGGCCATGTTCAGCCTGATTTCCAGCAATTTTAATGAGTCCTTTAGACTTATATTAGTCCTACAATTTCTTTTCTGTAGTGGGAGGAAAGAGCTAAGATTGTATCATGTAAGTTAAGAGAAAAGCAAGCAGAACACACACTCCACAATAGAATAGACATGAAATCTTTAGAAATGGATGGAAAAGTTTCCATTGGCTTCAGTGACTTACACATCAATTAATGCCAAAAAGGCAGATGGGAGCATATTTATTAGTATTTACCTTAAGATTTTAGAAGTTAACATGATAAAAAGTAAAACAGAAATCTTTAATAGAGGAAATAAAGGAAACTTGGTGTCCTATGTAGCAAAAATAAAGGGCTTTCCATTACAGTAGCAAGGTTTGCCATTTACTGTGAAGGATAAGTTCATAGTCTTGTTCATAACTTTTTCAAAATAACACTTTCAAGAAGACTTATTTGAGGTAAATGTGACCAATTTATAAACCATACACTATGAGACACTTTAAAAGGAGTGTAAGCTTATTCCATGGAAGTCTCCATAGGTGGGCAAAATGCTGATAATAGCAGTATACAATGAATACTTTTTTTACCTTTAAGAAATATCCTTGACATTCTGGAAAAAAATCCTACAGAAAATATAAAGTGCTGATCAAGAGTAAGATTTTTATCTGGAAGTATTGTCAAAAATTTTAACACACTATAAATTTTTTCTAACTTATCCTTTATAAAGCAGTACCCACTTTGCTTATGTGATTACTGACTGGCTTTAAAGTCTTAACCTTAGTTTTTTGTTTTTTAAAATAAGATCCAGGTTTATTTGTCTATAAACAGTATTAACCATTTTTGTTTTGCCTTCATTACATAATGTTTTCCACTCAAGTGAAAAATAAAAAGAAAAAAGGAATGAAGAAATAGGGTCTTGAAGCCTTCATGGTAATGCAGGCTTTTAGTGTGACTGATTACCTCAAGCTTTTAATTGTTTGAAAAAACACTTTCTCAAGTTGTTTTCACATCCCATGAGAATTGTTTTAAAATACTTCTCTTACCTAAAAGGGCAAGAGAAAATTTTGGTTAAGAGATACCCCATCCATTATTTCTGGGAGTTATCTGGTTATTTTGGCTCCATTTCAGGTTTGAGGTGTGGGTTACATCCCATACCATGCAGAACATGGTGCTCTAGGCTTTGCTGAAGTGAAAGAATGTAAAATAAAAACTGCCAGTGGAAAAGTAGTTTGGGGGCTTGGCCCTTGAGTAAGGTGATCTGAGAGGGAAGTTTTCCAAGCACTTACTAAGCTTAGGAGGAACATGCCATTCTGGTGGTGGACACAATACTTTGAATGATGAAAAATTAGTATTTCCTACCAAAGCTATTTTTATTTCAAGTGTCACTATGGGAGAGTACTACTGACTCCTGTCTGCATCCATTTGCAGGAATCTCGGTGGCCTTTCTTGTTTGGAGCAATCATTGTTCCATCATTGATACAAGTTGTGATTCTGCCTTTTCTTCCTGAAAGTCCCCGGTACCTCCTCCTTGAAAAGCATGACAGGAGCAAGGCAGAAAAAGGTATGATATGTTACTTTTTTGCAATAAAGAGTGTTTATTGTAGGGATTCAGGCTGGAGATCCCTGTCTGATACCACACTTGAAGCAGAATATTCTCATAGGAGAGGATTTCTTGGCAATAATTTTTCTTATCTTTTTTGTTTGTCTCTGTATGCATAAATATAGCTGTAGCTTTGAAGTTTTTATAAATTAAATTCTCCAGCAAGGTAACTTATATAACATGACACATGGTCATACAGACCTAACCAAATCATCCTGCTGTTGTGTGCCAGCCACTCTGTGCAGGGTTCGTTTGGAAGTGAAAGGTGATTTCAGTCATCGTGACTCCCCCTTATCTTCAGTCTTTGCACTTTGACTAATAAAAACACTGATTCTGCTGCCGCCTTTTTTCCCCAGTAGTCGCTGTGCTTGACCCTGTGTTCTGTAACTCAATAACCTTTGTAGATCTAATAAAACCCCCATACATCTGTTTAACTGAAAAATTGTTGAACCGAAGCTTCCATATTGCTTCAGCTTCACAGATACAGAATATTTTATCCTTACTTCAGGTTCTAGGTATTAAATGATTTTCTTGTGTGATCAGAGTTGCTGCATTCTCCACCCCATTACATTTACTGTGGTCCCAATACAGCTGAGAGAATGTTAAAAATTTGGTTTAGTTTATTATATGAAAAACAGGAGTCTACAAAAAAGGAGCCTGATTATAACACCAAAATATCAAACATAAGTGCTTTACAAATTATTCTTAAAAACTTTGTTTGAATATGACCCTTAACTTTTTCAGTCATGAACTAGTTGCTTGCAAAATTACTTGTAAAGCATGTATCAATGCCTGAAATATAAATGTATTAATCTTTTAACATGAAATTAATGCAATCTCATCCAGTTTCTTCTATTTGGAAACAAAAAATTGGCATTTTTTTGTTCTGAAGAGCCCTCTGAAAAAGAAATAGCACACTAATGAAGAGACTCCCATGTTGTCCCAATTTGGTGTTGAATGAAGAATTCATTAAATTATAAATTGGAGCTTTATATATCATATAAATTTATATATGAATATATATATTCTATATAGAATATATATATTCTATATAGATGTAATACATTATAGATAATAATAAATTATTATATTATATTATATTATATTACATTACATTACATTACATTACATTACATCAAATCACATCATATAATATAATATAATATAATATATAATATATAATATATAATATACAATATACAATATACAATATACAATATACAATATACAATATATAATATATAATATATAATATATAATATATAATATATAATATATAATATATAATATATAATATATAATATATAATATATAATATATAATATATAATATATAATATATAATATATAATAAAAGAGCACAAAAGCAACAAGATTTTGGGGAGAGTTCTTTAGCTTCACAGAATCAGCAGAGTTTTGAGGAGGCAGAGAACAGCTTTTCCAAGCACCACGAAGCGAGGGCTGCCCTGCCAGCTGTGCTCAGAGCACCCAGCAGGGGTGCTGGTCCCAGCTCAGGATGGCTGTTGGGTGGAAAGTTCTGCAGAACCATAGCTGGGCAGGGAGGAAATGCCTTTGGGTGCCAAGTTTAAACTGGCTAGTTCCTGCCTGATAAAACTGTAGATTTCCAGAGCTATGGGTGGCAAAGAGTCTGCATGTGCAATGCTATTTTATAATGTCACATTTGCTATGAGGTGCTACTGAAAATCCTGCTGCAGTACCTGGAGACTTCAGCACTGACAGTGAAACTGGACCTCTCATAGGTAGAGTTTAAAACTTATAAAACATGGAAGTAAAATGACACCACCTGCCTTAAAACCCACACCATTTACTGTTGCCTGTAATGTGCCAGCTGCACTCCAGGGTATTTTCAGCATATATGTTCTGAAAATAATTTGAAATCTAATCCAGAGGCATTGGAGGTAGGTTTTGGAGTAGAACACATCAGGAGAGCAGTAGTCTGGATAAATGAACTTTAGCTGCTGGCTTGCTGATTACAAGAAGATGGCTTTCATGAGCCACCCTAAGGACTATAAATTTATATACTCTGAGAAAAAAGAGACAACTGATATGAAAAGCATTTCAAATAACTGCATATGCATATATGCTTTTGGATTTTATTAATTCTAAAAGAAAGATATGTTGTAGTGTAACTCATTTTGAGAGTAGTCTACAGTGGAATTCAAAAAATAGGAGAGTGAATCAACAATCAAGACAAATCATTTGGATATTCACATTATCAGCAGAAATGGGGGAGGAAAAGTCTAGGTATTAAGGAGACTGGAGGAGTTGTGATTTATTAGAATGCCCTTTTGCTTGTAAGTCATATAATGACAAAGCAGAATTCTTCATTTAATGATGACTACAGTAATGCTTTTAAATTATTTGCCTCTTAGCTTAAATCTGCATATTAATATTGGAAATTTGCAACTCTTTCTACTGACTAAATCCCTTTTCTTCCCCTTAATGGATCAAGGCTATTCATGCAAATATATATTTCACTGTGGATTATACCTTGTCAGAGAAATAAAACTATTATTAGCAAAAGGTCTGCTGTGTTTAAAGCAGATGACTACGTTAGTCTTTATGAAATACTCTAAAGTATGCATGTATATCAAAACTCCTAAAATGGAGCTGAAGCATTAATCTTCCTAATTGTTTTAGAGCAATAATATCCAGTGAGATAATGTAGGTCATTGAGTTTCCACAGAGTTTTGCCCCTGCTTTCATCCCCTCCTTTTCTTCTCTGTCTCAGGAGATAACCAGTCTATAACTACCAAATTAGAAGTGGTGCCTTTTCTGGCAGACATCTTTAAGGGGTAAATAAGAGACTGAGAGAAGGGGAAGGACCAAAACCTGTTGTGTAAATAATGAAAAAATGAAGGAATTGACATAGAGGTTTAGAGTAGAGAGGCATCATGTGCAAGCCTAAACCGCATCTCCGTGAGAGAAGCTATTTTTTGGGGCACAGGGGCAGAGGTGCCTCAGATGAGTGAGGTCTCCTGAGCCCCATTAGCAGGGTTTTTCCTGGTGCCCTGCTTTCCCCTCTCCAGCAGAGCAGGCTGTGCACGCTGTGGATGGCTGAGCCGACCTCTGGCCGGTCGGACATACGGACACCACATCTGACTTGCTGCTGTCTGCTGCCAAAAGCAGCACTGACAGAGAGCTTGGCTCTTCTTCCTGGAGCTCACCAGCCTGTGTCCTACTCCCTGAGACACAAAGGAACTGAACTACCTCTCATATTCCTGTCTCACTGCTGAATGTGGGAGAAGTGATCCATATGTTTTGGGGAGAGAACAATCAACTGGAACAACAGCATAATCTGTAAATCTGCTTTGCCCAAGAAACTAAGTCTGGTAATGAAGCAAGGGCAGAACCATCCCAGCTCCTCTCCCAGATCCCATAACTAATATTCTTCTCATTTGATAGGAATAGAAGGGAAGAAATTGCCTAACTGGTGTGATCCTTCTTCAAGATAGCAGAGGAGAAATGGGTATTTTAGTGGTTGAAGAGAAGGACTTTGGAAGGAGATTGTGGAAATGAAGGGATAGAAACAGGTAGAAAAAGAAAAACCTGCTGCTCTAATTACATCAGTTTACCATCCAAGTTCTAGGACAGTAAGTGAGGGATTTCACATTAGCTGTCTATTTGCTGCATGCCAAGTGCACCCCTGATCTGTGAGTATCACAATGATGTAACATAAATAAAATCAGCAGCAGTGATAAAATGGAACATTTTTTTATGACTAAAAACATTGGTTATAAACACTTGCAGTTGGAGAGTTGAGGTGTCTTTTTTGAAGTGCCCTTTTACAGGGGGGGACCTTTCATTTTCTATGCAGCTAGAGTAGTAACTCATGTAAATCAATAATGGAATTCAGCTGGTATCCCAGCTTGCCAGAGAACAAATATATTGTTATGTCTTAAGGGTCAAACATCTTGGATAAAATGTCACAGCAACATCTGTTGGTGACATACAAAGTATGTTCATCTAGTATGTTCAGTCATACATTAAATGTCCCATGGTTATAAAAGAAGCATTACAATAGGTATAATGAGCAGCTTAGATTTAAATTTTTAGAAAGATGGATTAGGTTTGATACCTTTTCATGTGACAAAAGAGCGAAGCCACTCTTGATTTAAAAAAGCAGGTAGTCAATTTTTTACAAAGCCCTTCAGGAGGCCCACATGGACTGGAGAGATGTTAAACCCAAAGTTCCAACAGGAACAAGTTACTGAAAATCCAGTGATTAAAATAAGTTGTTATGACTGACAACAAGCACGTGTATGATTCAGTTTTGTTTCTCTGTGCATTTTTGTATATCTGTAAGGATTATAAACTATTCTGGAAAGGAAGAGACAGCCATGACTACTACACTTGCTGGCTTACAGTAAAGGTTTCATCTCAGATGTTTGCCTGCGAAAGCTGGAGTGATTGTGGTGTGTCTGATTTGTTTTTAAGCCTTTCTTAAACCTCTTGTCTTTTAGAAAGGATATAAGGTCATTGACCATTAATACAACACTGTTTACCAATTCTTGTGTTATTTTCGGGTGGTGTGTATATGTTTTGTTTTACCTGTATATTTTGGCTAGTCTCAGGTGAACCTGAACAGGCCTATTGGTGTGTGTAAAACCACACATACAAACAGGTAAAGATGTAATTCTTAACTAGATAATAACTCAAAAAAACCCCTGTGTGTTCTTTACTTAGAAGAAGAGGGAGGTGACTTGTGGGAAAAGCCTAATGCCATTTGCCTGCACTTATATTTTCTGATACTTTTTCTTAAATTTTGCAAAGCTGCATGCTAGTAGATGATCAATATTTTTCTAGATCTAAGTAGCATTGTTATATCTCTTCTAGGAAGATACATCTGAATTATTCTTTGGGATAGTCAGTACTCTAATAAAATTAGTTTATATGAAAATAACTTAGTTCTTTTTATAAATTATTTCTGTGTTGACATCGAGTAATTACAGGGAAATTTCTATTGTCTTCAACAGTGGACAAAGAAGATGCTGTTTAAGCAGAACTTAGACAAAGATGTGTGAAACAGTGTAACACTGGATTTAATATAACTAATCATCAGGAAAGTAAATGTGTCCATGGGAAACAGATAACAATAATACTTCCACAGCTTATTTTAATTTTTCATCTGTTTCTTTTCAAAGGATAAGCCCAAAAAAACTTTGTCCACTTCTCTCTTTTTCTGTATCCTCTTGCCTGGTGCTGGCTTTATACTGTAAACCATTCAGACATTTAATATTTTAAAATTTCTTCTTAAAGTTCACGTTTTAATTGTTAACATGTTATTGTTGATAACAATACTTTCTTTGCACAGTCCTGGAAGTACTATAGTGGAAAAATATTTAGTAATTCCCCATGTAGCTGGGATGTTGAGTGTCCATCTTCAGTTAATCTAAAGACCTGATTGGTTTTAGACATGGTACCAACTGACTTTTTTTTCAGGTCTTTGAACCTCTTTCAGGTGTTTCACCTTCACTTAGGTGAGATGAATAAAAACGGGTGGTGTAAATGGAAGGGTTTCTTGACTTTCCCATTGAGTGGAACCATCCAGTTCTTTTGCTGTTTATGAAGGCAGTATTACAACTTTTGAAAGCTGAGCTTCTATAACCTTCTGATCCAAGGGAATTAAACAGGAATCTGGAAAGTTTTAAAAGTTTCTAGACTTGCAACTCCTTAGATGGTTTTAAGTGTTACATGAAAATAAGGCTTCCCTACAGAGAGAAGCAGCCACTCACCGAGGGAAATGAGTCATTGCAGCAAGGAGAGGGATGACTGCTGTGCTTCTCAGTGCCAGTAATGCCAGGGTTTAGAATGTAAAACTAATAAATTGAGCATTGCACATTGAAAGACTTTTGAGTTTTCCTATGTCCCTGCTAATGCAGAATTTATTTCCACACTATTTATACGTAAAATTGTGATTCTTATGGTACTGAAAAACTGGTGTAATGGAAGAAAATTAAAGACATTGAGTAGCAGGAAAATGTTTTTCCAAGAAGGTTGGGTGATGTCTATTCAAAACTATGCATGTAGGGCATAGTAATTTCTTAGTATTTCTGGACTTGTTGATAATTTTAAGTATCCACCAAAGTTTCCTAGTGGCATTTACACCTCTTTTCTTATTGCCATGAAGGAAAGAAATTGGCTGTTTATGTTTTTTCTACCTTGTACTTGACAGTTTTGGTAATTGTAGTTTTTTGGTTCCTGGTCCCTCTAGAAATACAGCAAGCTCCCTTGTGCAGGAAAGACAGATTGCTGTCTTTTTACTTGACTGCACCTATATTTTTGACTTGTGTGCCCCAAAGTAATGATGAGGATTCTAAGGACAGGAAAAATAAAGGAAATTGTGCACTGACCTAATTTACACTGATAAAGCAGATGTAATGGAAGACTTTGGTGATATATGCTCATGGAAAATTATGGTGATATATGTCATTTACATTTACATTTCTTATCACTGTCTTTGAATACATCACATTCATTAAAATGAGTCATTATCGTGTTATTTATTTAAAAAATGTGCAACAACAAAGGACAAAACTGAGCAGCTTAAAGTTTTAGTTCCAAGGTCTCTCTTTGTTAATTCATTTCTGACTCTACAACCTGTATAAAAAGATAAATCTTGTGCTTTTACATAGAGATTTAAAACTTCTGACCTCTCCTCTCACAAGAGAGAAACTGGTTATCAGAATATATGAATGTTATGAATTGACTCAATACACAGAGGTAGTTCATCCTTTAAAAAAATTATCCTTCTTGTTAACCAGAATCATTAAAATGCATTAGAAGTGCTAAGTGCCTCAGAAGAACGTGGCCCAGAGCTCAAGTTAGTTTTCTGCACCTCCAGACTGGGAGCCAGGCAGAATATGCAGCCTTGTACAGTCACCAAAGCATCAGAGAGGGATGCTCTGGGGAGGCCAACAGTTCATTTGTGTGACCTATTTCTCACAACAATGAAATGCCACCAATTGGCCTTTTCACCTATTGGGTAAAGATAAAAATTTGTAACCTCAAAATCTAAATAGAGTCTGGATATATTACCCATGACTAGTCAATATCTCTTATTTTCTTGACCATCAAAGTGCTTTTTATGATCCGAAGGTGTGTAAACATGGTGAAATATGTGGTCATTTGTTTATAGACAGTGTTATGTAAAGCTGTGGATAAGAAAAATTGACTTGGCCTTTAGGTGAAGTAAATGAACTTATTCATTTAATAAAAATAACAATTTAAAGTGGCCTGCTGTGTAAAGGATTGTTTTGAGTGTTAGCATCCTACTGGGTCGCAAAGCCTTGTTGCAGGGGTGTGTGTAATGTCACTGTTTCTCTGCAGTCACTCTGACATGATGAGCATTTTAAACATCTCTTAAAATGCCAACCCCTGGGGTATGTTCATTAGATTGAGACAAAAGTATCACCTGCATAGACAGAATCCGTCAAACAAGGTTGGTGGAGACACATCAAGTCTGGTTGGAGGTATTTCTATCTTGGAGGAGGTGTCAGGTGGAAAGGCTGTTTTATTCACAGTGGAAGGATATTTCAGTGAGCTATCAGTGTGCAATACTAAATAGTGTCTTTCTGGGGAGATGAGGTTTGTTGGCTGGTTGCTTGCTTACTTGCTTACATTGGCCATGTAAATTTGTTCCCATGACTCCAGAATTGACAAATATTAAGTCTTTAACTGCTCTGGATGATTATTTATAATATTAACCTGACAAAGTGAATTCTTGTCTATATGCTAGTAAAAACAAGAGGTAATATGAAGTAATAGTAGCTATTCCTTTCCAGTATCTGCATTTTCTTGGTTTACCAGACTTATATGAATTTTTACATCTTACTTCTTTCCTAACCAATCTGTCTCCAGCAATGAAGCCAGCTATACTGTTAGGCTGCAAAAGTAGCCAAGTCAAATAATGTTCAGAGATGCTTTGGTAATAAATATTTTTGAGGGTTTTCACTCTTCACTGGACATTAGGCTATATTATAGATAAAATAACAAAAAAGAGGTCTTGTAGGGAGACAAATAATCTATGGTTTTGTTTCCATTTTTGACCCCAATAGCAGGGGTGAACCAGATCACATCCAGAGCAGAATGATATTGTTGGCAGAAGAATAATTAAGTTGTAGCACATGTATGCCTCCTGTTTATGCCAAACATTTCCATTTTAAAGCAGCAACACAGTTATAAATGCGCACAGTGCCAAGTGTCTGGCCTAAAGTACACATCCTCTCTTTGCAGCATTTCAGAGATTCCTTGGGAAAGATGACGTGTCTCACGAAATAGAAGAAGTTTTGGCAGAGTCTCGAGTGCAAAGGAACACCAAGCTGGTGTCCATTGTGCAGCTGCTGAGAACCCGCGCGGTGCGATGGCAGATCGTCACCGTGGTCGTCACCATGGGCTGCTACCAGCTCTGTGGGCTAAACGCTGTAAGTGTCCTTCCTCAGGCCATGGCATCCCCTGGGGACCTCCTTTTCTTTACAGCAAGGCTTGGGTTACACCATTCACCAACCTCTATGGGCTCTCTCTTTTGGCTGTTTTGTATTACTAATGACTCTGTGAGAGCAGTGTGTGGGAAGATCCACAGATCTGTATTGTTTGGGGGGTTTTAAAACAAAAAAAATCTTTGAGGAAAGTCATGTTGCGTTAATTTTGAGGGAATACATGAAAAGGTAGAAGGGATCAGCAAAGAAAGAGCATGCAGTTTTTACTCAGATTCTCTGTTTCTGGATATGTCCCATGCTTATTCATTTTTTTCAGTAGACATTTTGGCTTGGATTCATTCAGTTCAGTACTTACAAGAAATCATTAGTGATATATAAGTGATTTTAAAAGGTCGCACTGCACATTTGATTTTTTTTGTTGCTTCAATATTCCTGTTTTGGAAAGTGAAGTGAAAGAGGGAAAAGACATAAAACTGTGGATCCTTCTGACAATTACTGTGTCTGAGGTTAATGGATATGAGAAGTCTCCTTTCCCATCTATCTGAGCCTATATGAGAAGGTCACAGAACCATGTAGGCTGGAAGATCCCTTCACCTGGGTCAAGCCCTTGCTTAGGGCAGGAATGACTTCAGGGCTGTCTCAGGCTCCTGAGGCCCTTGTGGAGTTGAGTTTTAAATATATTCAAAGGTGAAGAGTCCATAACCCTCCTGAGCAACCTCTGCCAGGTGTTTACCACTTACATTGAAAAGTGTTTTCTTTATATCCAGCCAGAACTCTCCATGCTGCAGCTTGTACCATCTGGCTTAGATGCTTTATTCTGCACAAAACAAATATTCTCTTAAAGCACCTCAAAGCAAAAGGGGTTTTGTCATAGGTCAAAGGCATTACTTGCTTATAGATAGGATAAGCAATATTCTTGCTGCTGCAAGGAACCCACCCTCCTTGTGCTCTGCAGCAGACTCCAGCTAGATTTTCCCCCCAGGACTAATAATTCCATGTGCTTTTGTATCTATGAACAGTAGCTCAGGTTTATCTCAGATATCTCTATAGCTTTAAGACTCCAAATAAATGTAATTTGTTCAAGACCATTTAAAAGATTAATGCAATTTGAACTCTGATATCTAAAAGCTTTTTAAGAAATACTACGAAGGAATTAGAAGAGTTTTTTCATCCTGTGGGGTAAACTATAATAATATTTATATAGGTAGTATTTTCCTCAAATGGTAGGATTTCAGTGCTAATGGCAGGTTATTTTATGCCTCATTGTGGATACGTTTTTGAGAAAAAAAACACCAGAATTATCTTGTCATCCAGTCTTTTTAAGATTTATCAACACATAAGGGAAGAAATGTCACTTATAGTAATAAACAGACTGTTCAAATAATGGAGCGCATTGCCTAAAAAAAAAGGTCACAGCTAAATTTTCAGGGGAAATGGAAGAGTTTTGTGACTTTGAGGATACTTAATAGATGATAGAAAAGCCAGTATCATGGCTTAAGTGAGAGTGTGGTTGGACAGTCAGACATGTCCAGCCCAAAATGGATGCCAGAGTTCCTTTAAAATGCCATTAGATAGCCACTTTCTGAAAATATGCCTTAGAGAAATAGTCTTTGTCAGGGAACCTGTGTATTGAGTTTGCTATTTCAAGGCTTCCTTTTCTAGTATTACTTTGTTTGTCCTCTCAATCAATGTCACCAAACATGAAAAAAACTTATTCACACAAAAACTGTGTTTTGAAATGGATTATTTAAACAGTTGTTAGTTAACAGTAAAACCAATAAAATTAAAAGAGAGGTCAAGAGAAATAGCTGGACAATTGATTAAGACACCAGGCTTTGGAAACTTGTCTCTTTTGCTTGTCTTTCCTGGCTGATGCTGCTCGAGTCACCCGAAGCTCCAAGATGAGAGGACACGTCTGGGTGTGACAGATACTGGTGAACCTGGGTCTTAGTTTGCCTGAATACATCTGAACCAACATTCTGGGTGTGAGCCAGCATCAGCCAGGTTTTGCTGGCAGGGAAGGCTCCTTCTAACTCATTTGCTTTGTCTGTGGTGCCCTGTTAGTCAGTCTGGTCTTTTCCACAACTACCATCTGGACAGGGCATATGGGAAAGTTTGGATTCCTTCAGGCGAGAATCTCAGGACGTTCTCCAGGGAAATTGCCAACTGGCAGATTGCTGCAATCATCCTGCTGGTACCTGAGAACACTTGCTTCTTTTTAAGGATTTTTCTTCAAAAAATTTTGTTTTGCTTTAAACAGTACATTTGTTTATTTCCACATGGAACAGAAATCATGGTGAAGCTCCAATCATGTTAATGTTTTCAATTATAACAAAATACCAGACAGCCTGACCTAAACTAACATAAATAATTTCCTATTAGTGTCTTTTACTCTGTTAACGTTTATCTGATGCATATTAGCCATAATAAACTTATTTATCCTCCACCATTTTATCTCAGTTGTAAAGAAGTCACAAAACTACGGTGAAGCTTTCACTGGTGAAGGTTATACTTTTTCATATCAAGGAATACACTGCATGACATATTGCTCTAAGGGAGTCATTCCCAAAGTATGATCTCTAGACTTCTGTAAAGCCTGTTCTTCAGGCTGTATTTCGGTGCAATTTATTCTGGGATGGATCTGAGGATGTTCTCAATATGCAAATGATCTGTCATGGTGTGCGCTTCACCGCTGGGGTGGAGAACACCAGGCAGTGTAGGAAGGGTGAGTGTGGTGTGCCTGTGCCTCTGCTGTTGCCCAATTAGTTTCTGAGCATTCTGCACCATTTTCCACAGCTCTTTCATTCAAAAATGCTTAGCCTAATCATTAGCTAGCTTTCTTAGCTGATGAAATCATTAGCTAACAAAAACCATGTTAGGAAAATTACTTAAGTGAAATTAGAAAAGTGACCATTAGCCTAGTAGGTATGCCTAGCAAAATTGCCAAAGTTTTTTCTCTCCTTAATGGTACACAGGCTGAAAAACATTAAATTTTTGTCTTTAAAACTGTACACTTTGTTAATTTTTATCCTAATTTCTTTTGTACTGCTACAGAGAGTAATAAGTCTGTGAATCTTATCCTGGTTTTGCTCTGCCAGTTTTTAATCTAATTACTTCTAATTACTATCAGTGGTCAGTCATGCTCTTCTGTGAAACCAGTTGCAAAACATCTTATGTTCTTGTTGCATTCTGGCAAATAATTCACAAGTTAACTACTTTAGTGGCTCTTTGGTCTCTTCTTCTCTTTTAAATTGTGCATACCTGCAACATCTGTCAATTTTAGAAGATCTAGGTGCTATATAAAACTGATATCAAGGATGAAATGCCTAAATTACGTTTTCTAACTTTACTGCACTAAATCAATCTTGTAACTTGTAGTATGAAGAAAAAAATTATTACAGTTTTTGTGCTACTTTGTTCTGCTTATAAACTGTGTATAGGAAGTGAATACATTGTCAGAGTACTGGGTTCCCCCAAAATTTTGAGTGAGCATAAACATTTCAGAGAGAACTGGTGCTTGGTTTTGATTGTCTGTGCTCTGTGTCAGCAGGGCTGGGCACAATTACCTCCAGCATGTGCTACACAAAGGCAGATTACTTCATGTAGAGAAGTTTGTTGCTATCATTTCTTGTCACTGCATTTGTCCTGGTGAAAGCTGGTGTGCCAGCAGTAGGCATAAGTAAGGTGATAAAGGTGACTTTTTACTCCTTGGTGTGTTACTTTGCTTGGGGTTTATGTAATATGAGTTGGATTTTCTTCTTTGACCTAGGGCAAGCAGCTTTGCTGAAGGTCTAACTGGAAATTTAGAAATTTAGAAAAACTTTATTTTTCTTTTTTTTTTCTTTTTCTTTTTTCAAAACTGCAGAGTTAGTTTCTTGACAAACAGGTGTAGCAAGTGCATTGCATACTGGCAGGTACCAGGGTTTTCCTCATGCAATCATAACACATCCATCCATCAGACAAGCCTTGTATTTACCTGTGTTTTCCCTGTTAGGGCTTGTACCATTGAGAGTGGATGGGAAAAGATATCACTGCTACTTTAATGTTTAGTGCCATCTTTATCTAGGGCTTTGAGTTTTGCTGCCACAAATTGTTGTGACAAATTGTTGTTGTCAAAATATGTTGTCACAGATAAATTATCTATGGTTTAGAACTTTATTTTCTTTTGATAATCAATTATTTCAACCATTTGTCATTTCATTCTACTAAATCATTTATCTATTTGTCTCCTCTTCTTGCATGCTTTTGGCAGCCAAAATCTTTGGCTAGTTCTTTCCTGTCACCTTGAGTCAAACATAAATATATGGTTTTTTGAACATAGTTGGGACTCTGATGATTACCAAACTTGGTATTTCAGAATGTTGCCATTATATACTCTCTGCCTGGATATTGTCACTGCTGGATATGGTTTTACTGACTAAACATGGTTCACTTCCTCTAAGTCATACAACCTGTATTTCTCTCCATTAGTGACACCTACTTCAAGCCTATGATTAATTTCATCCTAAAAACAGCATTTTGCTATTAAAAGTATCTTTTCTTTTTGTGGATAATGATGAGAGACTGGGGGGATGGCTTGACTGTCCACACTCCAGTAAGGTTAAAGCAGAAATAACACCTCACACCTTCTGTCCAAAAGCGAGCAGCTTCTTTGGTGCCTCACAACATCTTTCCTGTTCTCTCCTCTGTTGCTACATGCTATTGAGGTATTCCATAAAGCTGCACAAACCTGCTTGGTAAGCCACACAAAACCTATTTGTACCCTGTTGTTCAAGTTTAAAGTGAGTTTCTTTGATTTACTCCTAAAGTGAATTAAATTAAATTGAGTTGAAGTTGTTTGTAATTCTGCCTGGGTCTGCAGGTGGAACTACAGCAGTGTTGTGCCTAATCCACCTGGAATTTGCACTTTCCCTACATCTGTTGTCCTGTTTGGCCCGCAGTGATTTGGGAGTGCTCAGAGTTTTAACAAGTCTCACCTTGAGCAGATTAAATGGTTGAACTGAATATCAATATATTGTAGTTCAACCTATAATGATTAATAACTCATTTTATTCCCTCTGATACAGATCTGGTACTACACAAACAACATCTTTAGTGAATCTGGGATCAATCACGAGACAATCCCTTATGTTACACTAAGTACTGGTGCTGTTGAGACTCTGGCTGCTGTATTTTCTGTAAGTATGGTTATAAAAATCCATTAGCATGCTTGATGTTTATATATTATTAGATTTCATTTTCTTATACAGCTTAAAATATAGAAAGAATAGTATGTTCATTAAGTGTAATGGTTGATAATTCAATTCAAAATATTATTTCTAATTTTAATCCTAAAATAAACTTTTTTTCTTGGAATATTTTTTTAAGGTGCTCTTTAATTTTAGATCCATAAAAGGAACAGAAAAAGTTGGTATGTCCTGCAGAGCTTTGTATGCCTGAAGAGAAAGAGGGCAGAAAGAGCAAGGGCCGAAGTATACTAAGTGGTAACTCATAAATTATTTCACCAGGTTGAACCACCTTACCTGGTAGCAGTTTATTCACATCTCACAGTCTTCCCGTGTGCCTGCTGGGCAGCAGCAGTGCAGCTGGGAGAAGGCTCAGGCACAGCTCAGCTACAGGAGCTGTGTGCCTGGCAGAAACAGCCACCCAGGCAGGTGGAACAGCAAAGGCAGCCTGCCAGAACAAGGGTCCCCCACGTGGTGTTCAATTCTGCTGCCTTACTCAGGACAAACAGGCATCCTTTCCTTATACATCAGCTCCAGAGCAGGTCCTTTGCTCTGAATGTAGAGGAAGATGTTAGTAGAAAAACTCATCCATGCACATTTTTCTCTTTCCTAATTCAAAATGGAAAACTTGACTAGGGAAAAAAATACACAAAATGAGCAAACTAAAATTCTGAGTTTTTGTAGGTGATAACACAATTAATTGCTAAAGGAAATACATTTATGATTGAACTGCAATACATAAGAAGCAATGAGACAAGTCTTTGGAATGGAAAGCTGCAAACAAGCAAGTAGTCTTTCTTTGTTTGAATTTTTTCTTCATATATTTTATACCAACACCATTAGAACAATACTGAGCACAGCAGCAAGCATTTTTAAATGTCACAAGAATGCTTTTGACAAGAGTCCTTTTCAGTGGCAGAGTAACTGATTGTGACCTACAAAATATTAAACTAAATCCAGCTATCAGGTATGTTTTTTTAGCCTAGGACATAAGGACTCTATAGGGTCACAAATTTCTTCTGTTGCTTGTGAATTTCCACAAATCTGGTTTGGGTTAAATTAATTTTTTTAAAAAATTAAACAGACTGGTTTTATGATTCATTTTAATAGATAGAAATAAAGAAATATGAAAGTGTCTACCTCTTATAATTTCTTTTTTTCTGATACTGCACACGTGCTTCTTAGATTAAGATATATGGAAAAATAATAATGATACTTCTACCACTGATTTAAGTAAAAAATACCCTCTTTTATTTAAAAACAGATGATAATTACATGGAGATGATTCCATGATATTAAAGCCATTCTATAAATAGGGTCTGTTATCTTTTCAATTCTTTCTGTGCTGTCAGTTTGTGGGGCTTATTCAGAGCACACTCTTCATACATAATGAGGTGGATGGGTGAGATTTGGCTCCTGGTATGTGCAGTAACTTTTTGTACTCAAGAGGAGATTTTTTTAATATTTCTTCTGTTAATGCTACCTGCTGTGCCTCTGGAAATGCTGATGTACCAGTATCTCAGTTCTCTTCCAGTTTCTCTGTTCAAGACACACTGCTTTTAGTCTTAATTTTGTTTCCTAAATCTTCATAAATGTTTCATTGTTGTTGTTTAAAGGAACAACAACATGAATTTAGTTTTTCAGTTAAAGTTTTTGCAGCTTATTTATTCGAGTAATTTCCCATCAAGTTTTCATGCCTAGCACTAAGGACAGAAGATTCCTTCCACTCCCAACCTCTCCCAGTGTCTCCTTTTGATATTTTTTAAAAAATCTTTCACAGCCTTAGATGTTAAGCCAGGTGCATGTCTTTTGTACTACTCAGGAAAAACAGAAGAAAACAAGAAGAGAACTTAATTTTCCTGGTATTTTTTAATATGTTGTGTTTGCTAGCAGAAATCAGATTTTACTCACAATAAACTCCAGGATTTCAATAGAGGTAATCAGTTATATAGGTATAGTTTCTGTCCTCTTAAATAAAATGGCAATTGGAAATGTCCACTAGAAGTCATGTACTATCTGATAATTATGAATAAATTAGGTTTCATGTGACTGAGCCTCAGGAGTATTGATGACCTCTGTTGATGAGACCCTCATGAATGCCAAAGAAAAACAGTAAAACAGAGATGTTTCATGGAGAAGCAAAGTAATATTTAGGAGATAAAATACTGAAACTGTGAAAATTTTTGACAGTCTCCCTTTAATGCATCTCTTGGGAGCAGCAGCACAATAGTAATAATGTTGATGTGGTCCATGAGGAAATACAATTAATATTCCATCATTTTCATTGCTCTGCATTGCCTCACATCACTTGTAGCATGCTTTGCCTACAGCTCCATAGATCTTCCTCTCCAGCAAAAGCCATATCAACAAGACATTGAAAGATGAAACACGCATCATAATTTTCCTTTCATTCTCATAATTTGGCTGCAACTTCCTCTTACACCAACACTTCCTAATTTACTCCATGAAATACGTGTGTTTTAGCATTGCACACCTGTTGCCCTGGCTTCTCTCTGGGGAGACAATAAAAACTTTCTGTAAATTTTTTTTTTTTTTGTTAATGGGAGAGAATTCCACGCATTGTACTTAACACAGATTTGATTCAGAGGACTGAATAGACAATTACTTTTTAATGGGGTTCCCATTAATTACAGTTTCTTTCTGAAGTTTTGTATCTTTTGGAATGAAATGCTGAATAGACTTACTACTCACAGACATGTTGCAGAAGTAAGTTACCTAACCTGATGCAATTCTTTGAAGCTGGATAGAATATACCTAAATAATTCCTGTGTTTATTAGAAATCTGTTCTATAACTTCTAGGTAAGGGCATACCACAAACTTAGCTATTCTTCAGTAAGATTGATTACTGCTGCTATTTTCAAATTTTCAGTCATTCAGGTTAATTTTAGTTGTTGTCTTACTCTTTGTGGGCAAAGAGAATGATTTTCCAGTGCCTTTCTTTAGCACAGCAGCAGGGTGCAGAGAAAGGGAGACAGAAGTAAATGTCTGAAAAGATTCCTTCCCTCCTCCATGAAGCCAGCATAGAATAAAAGGGAATGTTATTCAAATTAAGCATCCCACATCCAGTTTTGCCATCTGTGGCACTACATTTGGTTTTCTTAAAATGTTCACAGAAAGTCTAGATGTGGCTATATTGAAAAGACTGTGCCCTAAGTATTTCCCATAGGATGATGCATGAAGGTGTTACTAAAAGCCTGTGACAGAGACAAGCTGTGTGAAGCCTGGAATGAGTTAAAATACATTGCAGTACTAGACCATAAAAGAATGTAGGAAATCCTTTGCAGTAACACACAGAAGTCAGGGGAGCCAGCCTTCTTTAGTGAGATGATTTTAATCTGCTTTAGGATGTCATAAGAAAGAGTTCTTAAGACTCATTCTTTGTTCCTTTTACTGTCAATAAATATCAATACAAAAGGAAATATTCCCTGCTCAGGGCACGGCACATCTTAAATAAAGGGTATTCTAGACATTTCCATATGTGTTCTTGTCTCCAACACATTTTCTTCATGGTTTCTACAGGAAGATGCAAGATGTTTTCGCTGAAACTCTCGGTCCACTATGGTCAGAAGAGAAAGAAATATGTTCCAGTAACAGCCAGTCTTAGCAAGTGAAAAAAATGGGGTGACAAATACTAGAATCTCGAGGGTTCCTACAAAATTATGTCAGAATCTGATTTTTAGTAAAAGTTTTAATGCAGTCCTATGTGACATTGTTCACACCAAGTCAGAATAAGCATTCACATACCCATAATTCCCAGTAGGATGTAAGCAGAGAGGGCAAGAATGGGGCAAACATGGCATTTCCCCTTCTTTCTCCCCTCACCCTGACAAGCTCCTTGTTGCTCAAGGATTATCAGAATTTGAAGGTAGTATCTTGGTCAGTAGCAGGCAGGAGAGACAGCAGCAGAAAAGAAATTGGGCAAGCAGCATCTCAGATCGTGGGATTTGTCAAAGGCCAGAGGCATTTGGGTGTATTTTCTCTGCAGGGTGGACTGCAGAGAGAGTGTGTTAATGCACGCTGCCTTAGCCCACAAATGATCTACAGGTTTGCTTTTAGGTAAAGACATTATTCCTTTTTAATTGTTTTAATACACATTGACTTTTGAATAGATGAGGACAGCACGTGTTGAAGTGACCATGTGGTGTCTTCCAGAAGAAAAAGTCTCATCATGAAGTTCTGCCTTACAACACCTCTCCTAAGACCCAGGGTGTGCATGGTTAAAGGCTGCATTTGTGTAGTACAAATTCTTTTGTAGGATATATTCAGAAATTGAAAGTTTTAAAGATGTATCTCCTGCTGCTGAGGATTAAAAGCATTGGGTTTGAGTCAATCTTTTATCAATCTATTCAGGACGATCTGTATTGGGCCATTCAAATGCCATCATTAGAAAATAAAATATCAACCACAAAGTTGTCACAGATCAAGACTGAGATCTAGTCTGGCTTTTATAGCACAAATGTGATAGCTTAATGCTTTTAACAACTAAATCATCACTAGAAGGAGCTTTGCCTCAGAAATATCTACAGTTTACTGAAGGGACAGAATAGGAATAAGGAAATGAATGTTCTTGTGCTGCCCTAAGGGCTGTTGCCAAGCACTGCTGAGGCAAGAGTGGCTGGCTATGTCCTTGCATGGGCTAAGTCTTGGCTATGCTGGTCTTGGCAGGTGTCAAATATGGAGAGCACCTTTAGTGAATAGAAAATTTCACTGCTAGGTGAAGCTGATTAAGGGTGCCTTACTGCAAAATACTTCAGACTGAGCTTAGAAATGTAGCAGTAAATTCCATGCCTTACTGAGAGTAATCTTTAGGCAGGTACCTGCAGAAGTTGTATATGATCTTATCCTGCCATGGCTTTAGTACAGATACAGGCAAATTGATGTGAGAGCCTTGCAGACAGAGATTAATTTAAGGCTTGTGCTTTTGTGGTCAAAGTTGATGCTAGGCCTCTAAATTCCAATTTAGGTACTTAAATACAATAGCCCCATTTTTTGTTTTAAAATGAATAATTAATACATTAGACTAATGGATATACATCAAAATATGAATCAAAACCCCCAATTTATAATTCTTATTGTGCTGTTCCTCACCTTTGCCAGATACTACAGATTGTTTCATAACAATATATAAATGATATAAATTAGGTTATCCATTTTAATCCTGATATTTAAAATGGAAATAAAAAAGTGTTAGCTTGCCATGTAAAGTCTGAATCTAGTCACAGAGTCTTACTCAGACCTTTATCCAAAATACATGAGAAAGAAAGTGTGGGTATTCTTGACATTAACTTATAGAGCAAACTTCTTCACAGGGCTGAGACATCGAGGAAACCTGATAGGGTTTGCTTAGTATAATTTAGGGCCAGGATATAAGTAGGGAATAGTATGCAGTGACATCCTGTTTGGACTGCAGGACTTGCTTGCACATTCATTTTATCCATGGAAGCTTGTCTGATCTATTTCAATGCACTCTGCTTTCATTATGTCAGCCCTGGTATCTGCAGCTGACTCAAGTGAAAATGTTAACATTTGCTTCTTTAACTTTATTCACAAGTGTTTCCTGACAGACAGAAGTAAGTTGTGTGAACTGTTAATGTAGTTTGTATATCAGTTGCCTTTTTATCACAAAACGTTTGTGTTGAGAGAATTTTGGTTGCAATATTTTTTACACATTTTCAGTAATTTCAGCTGTGTTAACCATCATGACTGGGTATAGGTTTCTACAAATGCATGTTTATGATCACACAGAAACAAGTATCAGCCTACACAGCCTGGCACATGACTCAGGTGTTATCACAAAAAATAATTGTTCTTCTATTGCCTGTACTTGAGCATGTACTGGATTTCTTGTTATTTCATTTATTCTACTGTACAGTATATTTTGACCTGCTATGGATCTTCAATAGGTAACAGTTACCAGTGTGTAGCAGTGCAGCATTCAGAACTATAAATACTTGGAAACTGGTGAATCATCTTCCCCTTCTTATGAGTCATAAGCATCTCAGTGGGTTTTGCAAGTGAACAAGTTATGAATTTGTATAATCATAACTAAAAAATTTAAGTTGTTGTCTGTTTACAACTTCAAAACAAGCATTGATTTCACCAGGGAAACCTGCTGTTATGGAAGACCGAATCCAAACTCTCCTTCCTTACTGGAATTTGTTTTGCTCTGAGTTTCACAAGTGAAAACTATATATCACATTTTTTCCCATGTTTTGTATGGGAGGCATATGTGAACTTTTTCCCTCTAAGAGAAGCATCACCCCTGCATAACCTTGTTTTAATACAAAGGCCCCCAGCTGTGTAACACCAAGATTGCTTGATCATGACCATCAATCCAGCACTGAAAAAATAAGATAAATTGCACAGTATGTCAAATTACATGTGCAGCATTTATTGCTGAACATATAATCCACTCTAAATTACATGTGAAACATCTGTTGCAGAAGTCTCTTGCAGAAGTTGCAGAAGATTGGTCTTACAGACCTATCAAATAATTTTTTAGCCCTCAAAGCCATTGAAGCTGTCTCTTGGTCCAGTGTCTATGTGGTCATATGTGTTTGCAAGATGGACTCATTTATCACAATGGGAAATAGCTGCCATCTTGTAGAGGTTTTGACAGTGAAACAGCTGCAGTTATGGAACATTTGGACCTCATAAGATCTTCCTAATATCAGTGCAAGTCTTTTTAAAATTCCATAATTCTATTATAGAAGGTATGGAAACTGTCCAAATTAGTGTATTTCACCATTTAAAGAAATAAAGAATGCAAAATCTTACCACAGCACTTCTTTCAGTGATCTGCAGCATCACAGAGCATATCTCTGGTGGCAAAGTTCAGCTCAGGGTGCAACAACAACATGTGTTTAGGGCAGACAAGCCTGTCCTAAAATCTACTGGTGAACCCCAGACTGAGGGAGAAGCATTTGCCTCTCAAGGCATTTCATCCGTGGGTGTCTCTGTACTTTGATTTAACACATTTCATCTAGATGCTCACAGTGGAGTGATGTGTGTTGTTTCCCAGAATTAAGGGTATTAGTCCAGATTTCATTTTAGTCGCCCATTTTATTTTTTCCTCAAAGGATGTATAGAAGTCTCCACTAAATAATGATATGGCAAACAGTCGTGTGATTCTGATTTTAACTTATTTCAAGTGATACATTTTAATCTCCAAAAAATTATTCTGTTTTTCTCATAAGAAAGCCAAGCGTAATTAGTAATTTTATTAGTTACCAATATGAAAAGTACATCAGCTGTTATGACAAAATACATATTAGCCTATTTTAATGAGTCAGACCAGCAGAGTTTCGAGTTACAGCTTTTTAAGAAATTCTTCATTGTGTTTTTCTCTAGCAGATAAGTATTCAGATTTTGTGATTTATATTCAGATGTTAAATATAAATTCAAAATGGGTGTAACTGCACAAGTATCAGTGTTAAAATCACTTGTCTGAGCGAAGTTTTCTGCTGCATGGATTTCTTTTGTTTGGATATTCTAATTACAGTAATTATCAAAAAAAAAAGACTAAATACTTAGTCTATATTTGAGAAAAAAAAAGTTAAAATAGATTTTGGTTTAATTAAGATACATTTTATGCTAAAAATATTTAAATCTCAAATTTTAAGTATTTTAAGCTTAAATTCAGAGAGATGTTGAAATTAAGAAACAGTCAAAATGCAAAAGCAAGAGACTAATTCACTTCAACATACTGACAATTAAAAATTGCATATTGTACGAACATTGCCATAGAAATTTAATGCATATTTATAAGCCATTCAAACAATGAACAATTTTTTCAGTGGCCTCAGATAACCATACCAGGCTGACTTGTTTTTTCAAACATGTTAAATTTTGTAAACATAATTGTGAGCACAGTTATGAACGTTGTAGCTTATGAATAGTGTACAATCAACCCTCATGGTTGTAGTTTTGATCTTCCTATTTACTAGGAGAACATATTTCATGGTCCAAGTTATTCAGTGTTTTCTCAGGAAAGTCAAATGCCACTTTTTGTTTTCCAGGGTTTAGTTATTGAGCGGCTTGGACGCAGGCCTCTCCTCATTGGAGGTTTTGGGTTGATGATCGTCTTCTTTGCCGTACTCACTGTCTCCCTGACTCTGCAGGTAACACTAGGGCCACTGCACATTTTTACTTTCTTTTACCTGTTTCAAACATGCTTGATATTGGTTTGTTTCTACATTCCTGCATAAGCCAATCCTCTTAATCAGTTTGGCATAAGGAATGAAAGGTCTCTTTTACTAATTTATGAATCTGTTTGCTTAAAAACTTTAGCATTAAAAAGCAACAGAATCTTTCTCACATTCTCACATTCAGACTCTTTAATTCAAAGATTTATGCATATCATGAACTATTATGAAGACAATTTTACCAACAGTTGAATAAACAGTATACCCATATTCTGTGGGTGTATCTTTGTTTGTAATTCACTGCCTCTGAGATTTCTCTCATGCTTTATATGTCATTCCTATTTTAGGTTTGGAATTTTTTGTTAGTGAAAAATTTCCACGTTTGATTTTTCCTTCAAGTAACTTTTCTGGTATTTCTATAAGCAATATAAAGACTTATCCTTTGGAGAATATTTGGCCTTAGAAAAAAGATGGGAATAGACATTTTAGTAGGGCCTGCTGTGATAGGTCAAGGGGTAATAATTTAGAAATAAAGCAGGGTAAATTTAAGTTAGATATACGGAGGAAGTCTTTTGCAATGAGGGAGGTGAAGTGTTGGAACAGGTTGTCCAGAGATATGGTTGATGCCCCATCTCTGGAAACATCCAAGGCTAGGTGGGACAGGGCCCTGAACAAACTGATTTAGTTGAAGATGTCTCTGCTCATTGCAGGTGGATTGGAACTAGATGAGCTTTAAAGGTCTCTTTCAATCAATGTTTCTATAATTCTAAGTTATCAGATGCTATTAGCACTCAATTCCCCAGGTGTTTCAAATTAACAGAGAATTTATTAAACCAGTTTTAACTCTGGCCCTGAGTAATTTTCCTTGTTTGGCTTCATCTATATAATAATGTGGTTTGTTTATGCTCCTAAGGACTTTAGAGAACCAAAACTGATTTTTGCAATGGCATGGGTTTGAGTGGTGTTTCATCAAGGCATTTTCCTGCTGGTTTTGATTCATGAGTGGTGTCATTAATCTGACTTCCAGGTCTTGTTTCTTCTTTGAAGGGAGTCAGTAAGTCAGGCTGACTGGTAGGTCTGTGCCATGCCACTGCTGTTTTATTTGATTTACCTGTGTGTACATCACAATAAATCTTTAGTTCACACACCTGCCAGGGCAGCTGTAAGACAGCTCTCCTCCTGAAGGGAGAAGTTATTACATATTTTGTATGCCAAGTGAAAAATTCCCTTCTGGATCTTTTAAAGCCAGGTTGGGTGTGTGAAGACCTCCAGCTGGTTTAAATCCCTGAAGTCTGAATGCCTTTCAGTTTCACCTCCTTTCAAAAGGGTCTCAATGTATTAAGTATTAGAGATTTGCTTTGAACAAAGGATCATGGTACAAATAGGCTTAATCTCAGAGGAAATTTATATCTACTCCATATTTACACCTTCTCGTTCTCAGAGACCTTGGATTTGCTTCCAGACAAGAACCCTAGATTGTGGAATTTTGATAGATCCACAACCCTTTTGGTTAATGTTAATGTCCAGGAAACCATGGTTTCCATATAACTAAGGAAATAACTCACACTAGAAGAGAAAAAGTATCAGAATATGGGGGCCTTTCCTTAACACTGAAAAAAAATTGATCTACTTTCAATTAGAAGAACTACTTTCTTTAGCAAGAATATTTTTACAATCCCACTCAAGGTGCTGATAGTACACTTACATGTATATTAACAAAATTCAAAAATAGCAAAATTCAAATAAAAATATTATTCACACTTTATTATGGTAAAACTCCACCTGTGGGACAGAGAAAGAAACGGGCATCCATGGATTTTTCTCATCTATTAGTATTAGAATCAAGCATTCACAAAGATGATTAACAAACAGAGACCTGCAAACTCCACAGGAATTGCCCTCGTATTTCAAATTCCTGACATTTAGAGGTCTCACTAGATAAAAATCTGCTTAGAAGTAGAGGAAAGGTAATATATATGACCTTCCTTGTCTGCAATATCAGATTACAGCTGAAAAGTCCTAGACTGTGGCTTTCCCATGTTTTGCCAAGGTTCAGATACCTGGTTCTTCTACCAAATGTCAGCCTGCTGTGCATTTAGCCAAGCCTTTGACTGGTGAATGTTGAACCTCCAGAGCCATTCTAGATGCTCTTTTTAAACATGACTGAAATACCTGAGGTGGAGGGAGGTGCTGGATGTGTTCAGTCTTCCAGGCTGGCTTGAACTTTAGCACAAGCTGTGATTTTTTAGAGTTCTGATTCTGTGGTACATAGCTTGTCTAGTGTTTCTCTACAGGGATTTCACAGAGACCAAGGCCTTTAAATACAAATCATTGAATAAGGTTCTACAGAAATGCTGTGATTTTCTAAAGTAACCCCAGACTATATTCTGAAATATATCAAGAATCATGGAAAACACTATTTGTGAGGTTTTAAAAATATTTCTGATGTGTACAATATGTTTGAAATCAATGTCTTTTATCTACCCAGAGCTCTGTGCATTGGCTTCCTTACCTCAGTATATTTTGTATCCTTGCAATCATTGCATCATTCTGCATTGGACCAGGTATGTCTATGTCTATTTTTTCATGTTTCTTTGTACATCTAAGGACGGGTATTTTTTGCACTGGCATTATGTTAGCAAATCACTTATACAGAACTTCACTTTGGCAGCAAGCCAGAAAGTAAGACTTTTGTTCCCTTGAGCTTTTGGAGCTTTTTTTTTAATGCACTATTTATTGCCTCTTTTTCTTTGTAAGGAAATTGACATTAAACATTAATCAGCTGTTTATACATCTTCACCACTGAAGTGGTCTAATTGATTGATTGTGGTTTATTTGGGGAAGAGTTGCTGATGTTTGATGTGACTCTAATGAAATGCTGCTGTAATTCTGTGGATCCTCTTTTGAAAAGCTGAGAAAAAAATACGCTGCTTTAGAGAAAAATGGGGAGAAGACCAAGGTATTTCTTTTACCCTTGTTTCTGGGAAAAGGGTTTGTCACTAATTTCTGTCCAAAACACTGTGAAAATACTGAAAAAAAATAGCAGTGCCTTTGTCCTTCTGTAAGGACAAATCTCAGTTCAGCTAAGTCCACTGTACTGCTGACATATGTTTCTTAGACTGAGACAGGGGAGTGGGTGTTAAACAATTCTGTGGAATACAACTTTCCTTGAATTTTAAATACCTTAAGAATGTCAAATGTTGACTTGAAACTTCTTTAAAACTTCCTTTCTGGTGTTTTATGTGGCTCAGAGGTTTAAGTGCAGCTGCATGCTGTCTATGCATGCTATGCATGCTATGGGTTTTTTTTAAATCTCTGTTGAAACAAACTGATTACAGATATGTTCCACCAATTTTTAGAACTTGAAGATCAATATGTTCTTACATGATATATTTCCAGCATATGAAGATTAACCCTCTGCTTTTCTTCTTCACCTCACCAGTCTTCAAAACGGATTCTAGTGTTCTTCGTTTGGATTCTTTCTCTTTACTGATGTTATTCAGGATTTGTGTTGTACTTCACAATCTCTTTGAAACAAAGTGTCTGCAGATACATCCAGGACAAGCAGCTAGTGTTAGAAATTACTTGCTTTTTTTTCTACAGAAATTCATTAAAATTAAAGCTTTGGTTGTGTTTTATACTGTGCTCAGTGTTGTTAAAGCCAAAGAACATTAATAGTGTACCAGTAGATACCTAGCTGGCCTTTCCACTTTTCCTCTGTGTGTTCAGACATTTCTCATATCTGACAATAGTGGGAGTATGCAGGTAGCACTTAACATTGAATTGCTTTTAATGAAAATCTCAGTATCTGACTCTTCAGCTGTTGAGAAGAATCATATTCTGATATCTCTGCAAATGAATAGTAATATTTTAGCTGACTTTGATGGGGGCTGACTTAGCTTCAATGAAACTTCTCTGTTCTCTTCAGAGGTGCTTAGGAAATCTGAACTACTTTTCTACCTTTTAGCTGGACACCTTCCATTATTAGCAAAGTTTTAGGATGATTGAATAAGAAGAGAGCATATATATTTTTTTTCTGAGCAAAGAAATTATTACCAAGAAGTCCATTGTATCCATTTCTTTTTATATCACAAGGCATAACTCAATAATTGAGTGCAATTACTTTGTTAAGTTTTGTCCCCCTTTCCTTGTCCAGGAAAGAAAGACAACAACAGCCTGTGACAAGTCCATTGGAGAGTCACCATGTCAGTGTCAGGAGACCTGTGAGAAGGGACTGGGTGAACTGGACTTGTCCAGCCTGAGAAGAGACAGCTTTGGGGGCCTAAGAGCTGTGCCACTGCCTGTGAGAAGGGTGTTGCAGAGCCAGTCTCCTGCTGCTGCATGATGAGGTGCTTGAGAGGCAGAATGCAGGTGTTAAAACAAGAAAGATGCAGAGAGACTGTAAGGAAAAGCTTTTTGCTTCCAGGCAGTCGAGCAGGCTACCAAGAGTACTGAGTCCCTAATTACTACACAAAGATAAAAACTGAATAGATTGTACTGCTGTTTTTTGCAGTGATTGTAGGGAAGTGTCCAGAGCAAAATACAAACAGGGAAAGTAGGTGATACATTTTTAGAGCACCAGTGCAATTTTTTTCCAACTTAGGGTCTTTCTGCAGCATAGCTTCTAACACTTTCATAGTCTCCCATGGATTTGTTAAACCTCTGTCTGAAACACCAGAATTTTAGTATTCTTTGGCAAAGAAAACTACATCTCTACTATCTTTAATGCACACATCCTTCGTTAGTCTTTGTGTGGTACCCTCTAGGCCTTGCAGAAACAGAGCAATTGATCCTCTTCCTCCTTTTCAATTTCCTTGTGATCTTGTCAACTTTTACCTTATCAACACAGATTTTTCTGGAATTAAAAGATATTTCTTATTGCCAACTTTTCAGTGATGTTTTATGACACCCCTTTAACAGGAAAATTTCACACTTTGGTGTTCTTTTCTAGCACTCTGGTGGTTTAATGGGACAAGATAGAAGTTCAAGAATAACTTTCCCACCTTGCTGGTAGTAAAAATGGTTTTCCCCAAGAAAATTAAGATATATTCTTTATATTTTTTATACTTTTAGCCTTTTGTAGAAGTTTTGCCATTCATTTGTATTGGTTAAACAGGGGCTATTGTCAAGTAATCCTCAGTATCTTAGTTCCTCCTGTAGTTATACTACAAAAACAATTTGTAATGATTCCATTGGTACAAAACTTAAGCTAGGAAAAATTAATTTATGTTCACTGAGCTATTGGTACTTGTTAAAGATAACAAATTACATGAAGAATTGAATTTATAAAAATACTGCTTTAACTCTCTAGAGCATGAAATTTGCTTCAAAAGTACAGTATTTTCTCTCTTGTTAGAACATCTAATATCTTCTTCATAGCTTAGATGTTGTGTAACCATTTTCTGACAGCATATACATGGGTCCCATCTGCTCCTTTTCACTGAGGATCAGCTGTTACTATAAACTGTGGAGGGTGTTTATTTGTTTCATTTTTCTGAACTCGGTTTTTCAGCTTGCAGATATCTTTGAGGACTGAGACAGTAATGCTAGCAACAGGTATGCTCAGGCATGTGTGTGTGTTTGGTACATCATCATTTTTGTCAAAAGCCAAACAGCAGAAAGCTTTCACTTTCTAAAAATTAAAGGGCCCCTTATGCTTTATACAGTCAATCTGTGATCTGAAAGAAAATTATTTATTTTCTATAGACTGGGGAGCCCTGCTGGTCCAGACAGTTGTTTCATTGTGCCTATTTGTTAATAATATGCAAGTCAAGATATTTGCTGGACCTGAAATAAACATAGGATACATTTCAAATGAAGAATTGTCATCCTGCAAACAGTAAACTGAAAAAAAAAAATGAGGGGATTGGTTCTGACTCCTAAGGAGACAAAAGGCAAAAAGCTGAAAAACAGCTGAGAAAACAAATCAAATAATCTCAAATTAAAGAATTTCAAGATCTGCAGAGAGCATTTGTGCTGTTCAGGTTATACATCATGAGAGAATGCATTGATTTAATGATTTAATGCCTTTCCAGAATGGGTAAATAATGTGCAGCTTCTTGGAAATTTGGATCATGATAGGCAGGTTTAGGTATATGTGAAATGTCTTCCTTATTTGACTTAATATTAATAGGTGATATCTAAGAAAAGAGGAAAACTAGGATTTATTCTCATTTTCTCAGTTAAACCTGTGTGGCTGCCTCTTCATGGACTGAACATTCATGTTCAACTGTGCCTGCAGAATCCATTTTTTTCAGGAAAGATGGTCTGAAATCTGACTTAAACAGAAAAAAGAGAAGCTTCTGCTTATTTTTAGCTATTTTCTTGAATTCCCCATTCACCTATTGTACCTTTACAACAGTTGCTGAACCAGCAAGTGATTTTTGAGTTTTCTGGGATAATTGAAAAATGTGCATTGTAGTTTTAAAAAACCTGCTGCAGATTTTCCCCTTTTAACCCCCAGCCAAAGATTTAAAAAAAACCCAACAACTGAGCACCCAAAAACCGACACAGAATGTGTTCCATCCATTTTCCTGATTTGTCTGCAGGGATGCTGAGCCCACTTGTCAGTGGGTCTGTCATGCATTTTCAGATGAGGGGCTTGCAGGTTTTGGTTTTGAAGTTTTTCCAACTCACATCCTCTGAACCAGAGAATGGCTTTTCTGCCATCTGTCAAGATGTGTCAGATAGTGGAACATGTGGTGAAAAAAAACTGATCAACTGATCAATTGGGGGTTACAGAAACATTGGCATGAACTTCTGGATAACCTTCCTAAATGTAACAAAAAGACAGTCAAGACCTTGAGAACTTGGAAATCTGGCATAAAGCATTTCCATGCATTATCTTTGTATGAAGTGATTTATTGGTATTTGTTCCTTAGAAGCATATTCTGTTTAAGTGTAACCCCTTTCTATCCAGCTTTGTTAAGTAGAGAAGGCACTGCTGCAGAGAAGGGACAGGAAACAGTGGTGGCCATGGTGAGGTATGATGCCTGTCTTTAACTCAATGGAAGGATGGGAGGAGGTGGCAGGAGGTGGACAGTTTTGATAAAATACCTTGCTTTGAAACAATCTTCTTTTACTACCTTCTTTCAGAAACTGAGTAAGTATTGTTGCTTTGAAATCTCTGCAAATTTGCTGGCTCTGGAAACATGGTGCACTGGGGCACTGGACTTCTTTTACCACTGGAAATAAGTAAAAATAACCCCAGACCCTAATTGTGGCAGTAAGATCTGTAAAAAGTGTTTGTGTAGCACAAGTGTGTTGCCCACCTTTTCACCACTGCATCTGGGAGGGAGATCAACCACAAATGGGCACAGGAAGGCATGTGGTAAAATTCCTTCTTCCTAAGAATTCCTTGGAGTCCTTTGGAAAGAAAAAAATCATGTTTTATTACAACAAACAGTAATACTCATGCAAGTTCCAAAAATCTGAGGAGTTGATTTTATATCCATTATCTGATCATAACTCAAGCCATCCTTGTACTGGAAATTTGTGTTATTTTGATGGCACTTGAAGCTTGAGATTACTGATTTTGTTGAAATCTTTTGCATTTTGCCCATTTCTAAGAATGGGACATATAAGCCTGCATCACCTGGAGAGAAAACGAGGCTTAGAGACTCAGAACAGGGTGAGGATTTAAAGATGTCTGAAAAATGCCAGTTAGCTAAGGAAAAATATAAGAATAATATCTCTAAGTATCATATGGAAGACTTCCACATAGTTGATTATATATTATCTAAGTAAATTGTAAGATTGTTTTATATGAACACTCAGTATGCACATTCTTTTACATGTTTTCTTAAAGACCTAATACATCATATTGTCATGCATTGTCTCACTGTATTGTAATGTGAAAAATGCTCATTGTGCTGTCAGGCATCGTGTCATCATTTATGAGATGACTTAGAGCTGAGCATCGGAGCACAAAACTGCTCAGGCAGCAGTTAGCAAAGAAGGGCTGCAAAGAAGGGCCACTGTGAAGGTGAAGAAAATAGATTTATATATGAAAAGATCCAGAATAACTTCACAGTGCCTCACAGAAAAGGCTTAGAATTAAATTCTGCCTGAAAAAAACGAGGATTGTATTTGAACCAGAAGATCTAATATGATCCTGGATTCCTTTATCTTCTAATCTTGTGTTCTTCATTTATCTATCTCTAATTGAGATGTTCGATCCTCTGTATAAAGTCTTACCTTGTTTCTACCTGTCTAAAAGCCCACAGTGTCTGCAAAGATGCACATGTGGCCAGAGGGATTTTCTACCTGGTCATTGCAATAAAATGCAGCCCCTGACTTCATTTCTGTCAATAGCTGCTATTTTTAAATCAGTGGCACTAGAGAGAAGAAAGCAGGAGTCTCTGGCTGTCATACACAGTGGTTTCAGGCATTTTGGCTTTACAGTTGTATGCCATATAACATCTTAGAAGTAGTTATTCTGGTCTTGAGTCCTGGAAGTATTTCTGTGGACAAGTAGCAGTTCCCCACAGAAGTCCTGCTGAGTTCAGTGTAGCACGAATAAAGCTGAATTTAGTGTGATCAGACATGAGTCTGTGTGATTTTACTTAAATTCCTGCTTCTAAAATAGGTTTCTATTTAGTATGCATAAGGATGAAAATCAGATCAGTGGTATGTTTCCAGTCGCGCTCTGATTACAGGAAAGAGAAATCAGTAAAATTCAAACTCGGATGAATTTGAAAAAAAATAGTAATTTTATGGTAGCAAGATCTTCATTTTTCAATTGTTACTTTTTATAGCAATTGCATTTTCTTGTGCAACTGAGAAATATATCAACAAACCAGTCCATTCTAGAACAATCTTTCACTTATGCTTGTCTCTTTTTTGAAAGTTTTATAATATTTGTCATGGCTTATGGGATGTAAGTGAAGTCTTCCCTAACACAGGTGAATACAATGAATACAACTGAATACAATTTTAAAATGACATTATAAGATAAACAAAAGAAAACTCAGAGGAAATCATTGCCCTGAGGTGTATCAGAGATTCTTTGGTATTTAAAGTTTAAATCAGTCCCAGCTCTGACTCTGAATGCCAGCGTGCAGCTGCACTGACAGCAGAGCTGTTGCCATAAAAGGGTCACTTTGAAAGTCATGAGGTTTGTTCAACCTGAAATGTCATGAGTGAAGAAAATAAAAATCAGCTCTTGGATGTGAAACAACCAAAGGTGTGATAGCACACATGTAGACATGAAAGCACTGCAGTGAAAGGCAGCATCAGTATTATTGCCTGATACAGGCATTTACAGAACCTTTGTGTGGTGTTTTACCTTCTCCACTTGGTGTGAGATGTAAAAACTTCTAACACTCATGGCCTCCCACAGAGACATTATGCCAGTCCACTTTGAGAAAGAGTTTCAGCCTGCCTGAGTGCAAAAAAGCCCCTCTCTGTACCAGAAAACTATATGAGGTTAAAAAGAAACATATTGTCCCGTGTTGTTCTATATTTAGTTAAAAAGTAGTAGAAATGAAAAGTTAGGTTAATTTTCAATTTATTTTTTTTTAATTCTATAAACTAGAAATCTTTACAGTCTTTCCATCAGATAGGCATTCTCTGATAATGGCCAAGTAGTTCCTGCACTGGCTATGGAGAGTATTGGTGCAGAAATAACCTTTAGTTTTCCCAGGTATTTAGGAAAAGGCTTGATTTGTTGATAGTTGCAAGGCTTTTGTGGGCACAACAGCAGAATAAAAATATGCTGCCTAAATATCAGTTAAATACTCCAAATGTGAGTTATGGCTCAATTCATAAACTTGTCATAACCTGGAGACAGGCTCAGCTGTACATTTCTGAGGCCTCTGGCCCCATCCCCTGTTGTGACACTCCCTTGCTGTGGGCTGCCATTCATCATCCCAAGAGGTACCCTGAGGGTTGGTGCCTTGCCCTCCTGTGTCAGTGCCATGTCAATGACGTGTCAGTGCTGTGTCAGTGCCGTGTCAATGATGTGTCAGTGCTGTGTCAATGTGTCAGTGCCATGTCAATGATGTGTCAGTGATGTGTCAGTGATGTGTCAGTGATGTGTCAGTGCTGTGTCAATGTGTCAGTGCCATGTCAATGACGTGTCAATGATGTGTCAGTGATGTGTCAGTGATGTGTCAGTGATGTGTCAGTGATGTGTCAATGCCGTGTCAGTGATGTGTAAATGACGTGTCAGTGATGTGTAAATGACGTGTCAGTGATGTGTCAGTGATGTGTCAGTGATGTGTCAATGCCGTGTCAGTGATGTGTCAATGCCGTGTCAGTGCCGTGTCAATGACGTGTCAGTACTGTGGTGCAGGCTGTGCAGCAGCCCTTTTCTGGCTTCTTCACTTCCCTTTTCTGGCTTTCTCTAGAGAAGGAAAAAGCTCCTGCCTACCCCTGGGGGAAAGGAGTATTTTCAACTACTTTACCAAGTACTTGAGAATTTATCTTTTGATTACCTTTGTGTGAACAAATTGATTTTTTAGACTGTTAAGAAATAAGACTAGAATTCCTTTCAATATTCATTGAAATTTATTTTTGGTGGGGGGGGAGGATAACATGGCCTTTGAATATATTAAATACAATGTCATTCAACATATATTTTGGGATTAATACCTATTTTACGTTTTGTTTTATTTCTTCTCTCTTAAAGAGGAGCACAGAGAAAATGCGTAGCTTCTAACAGTTCTGTAGAGAAAGTGATTTCAATTCTTTATAATTAGTGGCAGTTCTAAAGAAAAATGAACCCCTAGTATTTGAAAGGTAATTGTATCTGTTGAATAAAGGAGTTGCTGGAGGTGACACCTGGAGTTCGCAGCAGCAGGAAAACTTATGAACTTTATTCTGCTAACAATAGATTTTTACAAATTATCTTAATTGAAGCTTTCAAAATGTGAATACTTTGACACTTGACAGCACTCCTCCTACCTGAACTAGCTTTTCCTGAATGATCATTAATTACTTGCTGATAGCTCACAACTCCTAGCCTGAAGAAATTTATTGCTGCAAAAATGCACCCATGTGTTTTAGAGGTTCATGTAACCATGAAAAAAAAAATTTATTCAAAAGCTGTGTAAGTGACCTAGGTACATTATTCAGATTAATATGGATTGGATATGGAAAGCCTAGTAAAAAAACCCAAAAACCAAAACTGCTTTTTTCTGTGAATTTGTATAAAACAGTTATATTTGCAAAAGTGCAAACTAATAAATACATAGAACAGTACATGTAGAATTAAGGCAATACAAATATTTTATTTCCCTTATGCCCAGGCACAATGCACAGCAAAGAAAAGTTTTTCTGTTCATCTCATCTATTTCTGACTAATCTCCACAGCTAAGATCTAAATGCAGAAGTTTATTAGTTTGATGTTGCAACAAACACATCTCTAGAGTCCAGAGAGTGTTCCTTGGTAGCCAAGGTGCTGCGTAGAAAGATGAATAAACATCAGTGACAGACTTTCAGAGGAAAAACACAGGTCAGGAGAACTGCATGGACAAGGGTAATCAGTGTCAGTTTGACCAAGCAAACAGTCAAAGCAGTCAAAGTTGTTTCCTTTAAATCTCCAGGTGTTATCTGTCCTACTCCAGAAACTTCACTTTTTTGGAAACTCTGAGTTATGCCTTTGGTAACCTCATTCTGAGTTTCATCAGAAAGAAGCCTTATATAGTTCATCACAGCGAGCCTGTTACTTGTCTTCAGCTGGTACATCTAGTCAATGTGCATCTTCTGAGTCTCTCTTCCTTTTCCTTTCTGTTTATTAGCAAGCAGACACTGCTATTTGTTTTATTTCTTTTGGTTATTGGCCACAGTAAGGAAAATATTTCTTTGTTACTATCTTACATTCATTAGTTCTACAATTATTGCTTGTCATACTCCGTTCACCATCCTGTAGCAGCAACCAATTTCTTCAATTCCTAAAAACTTCAACAGTTTCCAGAAATCATAAACAGTGAAGACATGGTCGTTACCCACCTTAAATAGGAGAAAGACAAGGAGAACTCTTTGGTTCCAGATTCTCTCAAAATTTTTCCCACTATTTTTACTGTTGCCATCCTTCAGGATGAATGCAGATATACAATGACATAACCATGCACTGATAGCATGAATATTTTTTTTGTTAAAATATAACGACTTTTCAAGATTGCTTTAGCCTGGAGATTCACAACCAGCAGCATTTTGTGCTAGTGGTCTGTTAACTTGAACTCCTGATGGGAAATCATGTCTGATATATTTCTTTCAGAAGATTATCACAGAAGTAATAAGCCTAGAATAGACAGGGGTTGGGTTTTTTCTTCTGTTCAATCCTTATACAGTACTGTGACTCTATGAATATTTCTCTTACTAGGACTGAACACAGTTGAGAGTCTTTAATTTGGCTATTTCCACACTGCTTCCATCTGTATAGTGGATGAATACATAAGGGATACTTCTGTGCTTTTATTAAAGTAAAAACTCTCTCATCATTGATCTCATCATTGAGATAATTGGTTTTAACAATTTCATATGAAGAGAGTGCCTAATCATCATTGTTACTGAGAATAATTATAAATGTAATTATATTATATCAACTCATACCTCAGTTAAAAAAATTCTTCACATTTAAATAGAACAGCAAGTTGGGCTGTAATTAGGGTTGTGATGTTATTAAGTGGATATGAACACATGTCAGAAATTAGTAAAAGACTATTAACTATTTATGTAATTATAAGTTAAGTGTATTTTTTTAATTGCATTTTATTCCTTGGTAGCTATGTAGTGTTGTAATTGTGAAGCAAAAAAATGTTGCCAAGAACCACAGGAGAAATTTAATGTTGATGTTCAGTTTCTACAAAAAAAAGCCAAGACCAAAAAAAAAAAAAAGTCAAACAACAATAATAACGACAACAAAAAACCCCCACCAAATATTCCAGTAGACCAAAATTGTTCCCAAAAACAAAAAAAACAATGTACTTGTTTTGTTCAAAATTTGCCAAAATGGCCTACATACTGCTGGTTTGTCTTACAATAAAAGATGCAAAAAAAATTAAATAATTAATTAAATTAATAAATTAAAATAAATTCAAAATTAAATATATTCCTCACATGTACAGCCAACAGTTGTATCTCAAAGGGAATTCTTATAACTTATCTCAGGAAAAGTATCTCAAAAGTACTAAACTTATTTGGATTCATTAATTATATGATAAATATTTTGCTGAACAAATTTTCAGAGAAAAATGATTCTGTCAGTAAAGGATTGCTTATAAAATTCTGTTTGAGTTCACTGACTTACAGAAGTAAATATTATAGAAAAATACTCTAATTAATATTCAAGAGGGGGAGAATTTCACTGAAGAGGAAATTACCAGATGGTTCAAATAAGGGTATTGTGTATTTTTTGCATGGAATATCTGCTGTGGAACTAGTTACCTAAATGGACCTAAAAAGAATTTTATGTGATTTTTTTTATATATTTTATGCAATAACCTTGTTGTTTGTCAACCATTTTAGTGTAAATTACCTAAGAACCAAGAAATAATATTTTTACTACTGAGGTTAGAACAGAGTGAATCAATATTTTTGGTCTGCACCATGGCTTTGTTTGTTTGTTTTATTTACCTTGAATGATAGTGTTTGCCTTGCACCAACAAAGTTCAGAATACCTCCAGAACTGTCTTTCTAAATGCTGATGGAATAGTAGGTTTTATATAGATGCTAAACCAAGGTCCAAACATTCACTGCAAAAAGTCTTTCACACAATACTATATTAAAAACTAGTCCTTTAATAATTATAAATACTCTTTATTACCATATCAGAGTTTGCAAGGTTTTGTATTATTTGGGTGTTTTAGTTTGATCTTATAGTTTGCACTTTTTGTTTGCCATAGACCGACTGCTTTAAATGTTTTTTACTCAAGTGACCTTTAATCTGAGGCAGAAAATATTTAAATGGTACAAATTAATGTGGTTAATGAGCTATACCATTTTCCACAAACAAAGTGCTTGTTTTACTTAATCATCTTGTGAAGAAGAGCTGCAGACAGCTAGAAAAGTCTGTAGCATGAGGCTGTGACTCAGTACACCCCTGTCACTCCTTCTGTTCCCAGTTCTCTCAGCAGGATTAGCTGGGAGTACAGCTGTCATATCTGACTGTAATGTCATATTTGGTGGGGTATTATTCAATCAAATACAAAATGCAAGTTAAAATAATCTAACAGGTGACAGAACATCTCTATAAAGATTGAGCTATCTATTTTGCAAAATTCTTATTCTATCTGTAGACCTACAGAAATGGAAGAAACTCAGTAGCTGCATTGCATCACTCCCTCGCAGTATCCCTAAAATACATTTTCCCATGGGTTTTGTTGCACATTTTTGGGGGTTTTGTTCATTGGTTAGGTTGTTTGTTTGTTTGTTTGTTTGTCTGTGCTTTTTTAATAACTGAAGTCTTGATAGAAGCTAACAGCATTTTGCTCTCTCACTGAAGAACATTGGATTGCTTTTCCAGCAGTTATCTTCCAGTTTAGTCTCTCTTCCACTGCTTCTCTCCCAGAGTTGCTCTCTAGAGGGCCCTTGAATTGCAAATAGCAAAACCTTTCATTGAGACTGTACTTTGTCCCCCAGCCCTATTAGGATATATCAGTCTTCCCCACATGCCTGGCCTTGCAGACAAAGCCATTTTTCTTGACCATGTCTGGAGCTCCACAGACTTTCCCCTCAAAACAGAACATTGTTGCAAGGTAGTTGTCTGTTTTCTCAAAACACCTCCCTTTGAAGACTCCTTGTCTCAAAGCATGGAGCTGGAAAGTCTGGGAGCTCTTGCCCAGTCAGCCTTGCAGGATTCCCAGACTTCCCCCTGTATGGGCAGAACTTGGAGCTGAGATCTGCAGGAGGTCATGGGGCTGGGTGGCCACTGGTGGTCCTTCTGGTGGGGCTGGAAACGCTCTGGCTGCCATGGGGCTGCTGCCTGAACCCACAAGGGTTTGATGAGTACTGAAAGGTGAGCTGCTAGCGCTCTGGGAAGGGTACATTCTCTTTAGTGGTTCTTAGGGCACAAAATTTCTGTCACCTTTAGAAGTGATTTACCACTGTAATAAATCTCCCTGATTTGTATTAGGCATTGATTCTTGTAACAGTCTCATTTCATAAATCACACAGCTATGGCTATAACATAAATTCCCAGTTAGGTACTGGATAAAAACAGAATTAGGAGTTTAGCATTTTCCTTCCTTTTTCATGTTTTCTGTATTCAGGTTTTTGCACTGACTCATGAAACTTCTGCTATTTATTCTGCTAATATTTATTTGTAACTGCTTACTGAACAAAACAGTAAACATGTGCACCTAATTTTTCCTAAGAAAACACATTGATACTTCTGTAAATTTAAATGTATATTTGAAAACCTATAGCAAGGATACCAAGAATATTTTTTCTCTTCTAACATTCCAATTTCATGCATGAAAGAGTACTAGATTGAGAGTCTGGATTTTTACCAGCACATGACATTGATTCTATGTGCAACTGGACTAATTACAGAGATAAATTAATAAAGAACATAGAAACAGAGGTATCTGTGCATGTCTAACTGTGTCAAGTGGGTTTAATCTAGTTTTACTAAACAGCTTATTGATACACAAGTCCTGCAGTAAGACATTTGTAGTTCCCAATGGATATAGAATCCTAACAGGTATAATAATCTTTCTTTACTAGCACTGCAGTATGTTAAGAGTTTTTCTATTATGTTCCCTGTAATGCTGGAAAGAACAAAGTATTAAAAATTAATCATTGTAATTATATGGTCAATGCATTACCTATTTAAACTCATGTTTGGAAGCTACCTTGTTGAAAAACTCCTATGGGAAATCCCAATTTACTTTTTTTTGTTTTATGATCAGAGCTAAAATAAAGCTGGTTCACTGAAAATTGTATGGAAAGCCTTCCAGGGGAAAAGACAATGCCAAGTTCATCCTCCATGAGAAAGATCATCAGGTGGCTTTTTGGTGAATTATTTCACTCACATTCAAATACATTTGCAATACTCATGACAAAGTATTTAAAGACTGTTCAAAAAATATAGTCTAAAAATACAGTGGTTTGGTTGGATTGCTTTTGACAGTGGTTTCCAAGCTTCCATGTTTGAACACAGGAAGGTACAGACCCATCTGGCCTAGTGATTACGTAGGGTACCTTGCAGAGACTGACTGAGAAGTGGTTGGTAAAAGCATTGTGATCTCTGCTCAGATCCAACTGAGGTAGTCAAAGCATAATAGAGCTTCCTTCAGCCCCAGGCACTCAGATTTGTATCTCAAAGAACAGTGAGTTCCAGGAGAAAGGGAGTCCTTGAGCACATCTCTGACACCTTGAAATGGCTGAGGATGGAATCCTGGGGCTATATCTCAGGTGCATTCACTGGCTGTGACTTGAAGGCTTTACAGTTTTCCTTCAGCTTTCCCGAATTTCTTTTTCACTTCTCTCAGTTGCAGAGTTGTTTTTCACATTGGTGTGGCCCTTGGAAGGCATTCATATGTCCTCCTCTTCATCCTCATAAAATCAAGTCCATGCTCCTCCAGTCATACAGCAGTAGACAGCAGTGACCTGGCTTCATTCCATTTCTTGTGTTCTCAGACCTGACCTGACTTTCACATAACTCATGTACCACTTCTCAGGCTCCTTGGTTTCTCCTTATGACTCTTTTAAGTAATCCCTCTACAGAAGCTGACTCTCTGTTTTGTGATGCTGTGGATATTCTCCTCTAGACCATGAGAAACCTGTGAGGTCTGTGTGTGCCACCCTTCCCATTCCTCCATAGAATTTTTTGAAAGTTAATGATAGTTGATATGTTCTTAGAAATCAAATTGGGATTTCAAGGAACCTGTACCAAGATAGTGCCCATGTATTTTTATTTCCATTACACTTATGCTTTCTGATAGGTTTCTGTCCTTTTGTACTTTTTTTTTTTTTGCCTCTGGCTTTTTTCTCTCTTATACAATATGTATTTTTCCAAGTGCTCTTTCCAACAGCATATTTTATTATACTGACAAGAACAGCAACACCTCTGTAGATTGTCCTACAGCAAAGGCATGACAGAATAAATGATCATAAATAAGTCATCTTACATGATTTCTGTGTTTCCAGTCCTTCAGTTCCTCTCTCCAAGGGGCAAGTGTCCTGGCAAACTGCTGCCTCATATGACATTAAAGACCTAAGCCACAGAAGAGATGTGTTTGCTGCCATTTGAACCCAAATCACAAGGGTATGATAGAATGGCCACTGGAAGCCATCAAGCATTGATAGACCCCATGTTTCTTGAATTTTGTTAGGTTATGGGGGTTCAAATACTCATTCTACATGTTCAAACTGCTGGTAGGAGAGGTTACTTTGTTTTAGTCACAGTATTCTGGTACTACATATGTCTTGTAGAAAGATACAAAACTGCACTTTGGATGGCTTAAACTCTCCATTTCTCATTTTCCTATGTATAAAGTAGGAGTAAATAAATTTATTTATTCTCTACTTTTTTTAGTTTAATTTATAATGGCACTCTTTGGCACAGAAAGTTCAGTTGAAGGCTTTGCTACCACTTGAGATACATTCTCACAAAGTCCCTCTGGCTCACGTTGGAGAGTAGCTGTTTGCTGCATCACATTGCCTTTCCATTATGCACATATTCATGGCTTCTGCCTCTGGAAGAATGCCTGACAACACGTGTCATCTGCATGCCATGTTACAGTGTTTGCAAGTCCCTGTCTCCCTGCTTGCAGGAGCTTCTGGTGCATGTGTTCATGCTCAGGGCCATTGAGCACAAGGGGCTACATAAAAATGCATCCCTATAATGCACTTAGAGATGTATTCACAAATGCCCAAGGATAAAGGTGGTGCAAAAGATTAGCCCAGAGACCAAGGAAAGATATGCAAGGAGAAGACCCAGCAGATGGATAAGTCTATAGTGGTATTTTCTTATTAATTTATAAATCTTTTGGAGGTCAGCATTGCTATAGTATTGCTATGTATTTTGAAAGTAAATGTATCTATGAATATGGTTTTGGCTGTTTACACTCTCTTGTTAAAATGCTTAAAACAGAGGAAGGACTTACACAGTCTTACACAGTGTATATGGGTCTTGCCCACAAAGCTGAACAGTGAGACAGGTAATACCAGCACACTGGAGGACCTAGAGGCAGAAAGTGGTAGGAGCAGAAGACTGATGTTACTAGTTGTACAGTTCTTCAAACTGTAATGAAATAATGCTGCACATAGATGTGTGTAACATTAACTGAATTATGTATCCAGTCAGCAAGTAAAATAGAGGTTTTATTCTCTAAAAATAGAAATATTTCTATTGAAATATCCGATGGGAATGAAGGAAGTTAAAGATCATAAATTGAGACTTTCAGCTACTAGACAGCTACTCCCTGGGGGTTACTGTCAGGCCAGTAATATGCCAGTGCTGTACAAAACAGTCTTCTGCCTAAGTGGAAGGAAACATGAGTCACAAATGTGGTATTCAACTGCAATTGTTATTATGGAGGTCAGAGTCCTTGGCTGATGGGAGAAATAGACCTCGCCAGAAATGCCAGCAGTATCTAGTAAGGGAATGCATGAAATAAGCATCATTTACAAGTGTACTCATAAGGAGGCAAAAGTTTTCTCTTTTTTATGGCTGAAATAAAAAAACAGGAGTTAGTTTCTTTGGAGCCATCTTTCCAACTGTTAAGATTGGAAAGTATTTTGGACTATCCCTGTATTTTCAGAATTTCAAGCATTTTAGTAGAAACAACCATTTTAATAACAGCTCACCATGTGATGCTCTGGAAACTGGTTTGTGGATTTGCTGCTCTGTTTCCTGCATGTAACTCCTGAAAAGAATGCAAAACAGGAGATGCGACGGCATGAAAGAAAGAAGTATCACTTCTCTAAAATATGGTTTTAACAAATCTGTTTCAGAAGGCCCTGCAGAGAGCTGCAGAGCAGAGCTAGTCATGGAGATGTGTGTCATGAGGCTTGTTCATCTCTGCTGATGGGTGGGGGACGTCACTAAAACCACTGTTTTGTTGGACCCTGTTTCAGGTGGGATTCCCTTTGTCCTCACTGGAGAGTTTTTCCAGCAGTCACAGAGGCCAGCCGCATTCATGATAGCTGGGACAGTGAACTGGCTCTCCAACTTCGCTGTGGGACTGCTCTTCCCCTTCATCCAGGTACTCAACATCCTTCATAATTGATATGCAGTGATATTGCTGGTAGAGTGATGATTGAGAAGAAATTTCAGTTAGTAATAAATGTCCTGCCATTGAAGTGGATGACACTCCCACCCTGTGTGCAATACAGATCAGTTGTGATACCCACATGTCTCCTTGCTGGAGCGTGTTGGAAAAAAGCTGTCCTTCAGTGGAAAAAATATTATAACCATGGACAACCCTCCGTGGCAAGTTCCCCACAGGAGTGTTTAAGCTGTGCAATCTGATGATCTTGCCTGGGTTCACAGACTGATTGTGATTGGCACTGCCTCTTTCTTCAGCCTTTAGAATACCCATCATCATGGTTTGAGGTCACCCCATCACCCTGTGCTTTGAGAATCCATATAAGTCTCATGGAAAAATAGATGCTCTCTGCACCTCCCGTCACAAGCTTGGCTTCATGGCTCTTTTTTTCAACTTCTATCAGGCTTTTATCTTCTTTAGCTGGTTCCTTCTTGCTGCAGCTTAATTGCTGCATGGATTAATCTGTTCCTGCCCCAGCTTCCCCAGGCTCCCATAAGCTTTGTTTTTAGTGGATTGCTTGGCTGCACTAGTCACATGGAGCTGTCTGAGAACTGGGGCTGTACTTTAACAAGGTAAGTTTATTTTCAAAAAAAAAAAAAATTGTAAAAAGAAAATTAAAAGTTCAACACAGAACAACATTCTCCTGCTCTGATTCCTAAGAATACTTCAACACTATTGATATGTCAGGGTTTTTTTGCTTGAAACAAAAAGGCTTCAAGCAGCTTCTAATTAGAAAACAAGCTGAGGTTCTTTTCTTGCTCATGAACCTCTCCCAAGGATTGTACTCTCTGCAGCTCACACTGAAGCTGGTGCTTTATCTCAGGAGCTGAAATACAGCTGATGATGGCCTGAATGGACATATCCAAACTCTTAAAAGAGACATCCTGCTCCATGAATAACAGTTTAAAAGTGAAGCTCACTACTACAGGCCAAAAAAAAGAAGTTCTAGGTTTTGAGTTTTTTAAACACATAGAGGAAAATAATAGGGGCAGAGGAGAGGTGCAGGGAGAGCAAACCCTCATGGATACCTGCACCTCACACCCAGGAGAGAGATTCTGGAATGGCCTTCAAATCATTGCCAAGGAAGAGATTTGATGAGAGCTGTGCTCTGTGTGCTTTCTTCCAACTGAAAAGAATTTGATTCTGCAATACCACATGCCTAACTATTTGCAGATACAGTAAAAAAAATCATACTCTAAAAACTTATATATTTCTTTTTCATTTGACAAATAGAACTGCTTTTACTATGTAGTACTATGTACTGTTTTAAATTATCTGTATGAGGTACTTTATGGGAGAACTTGAAAGCCTTATAACATCCCACCCATGATCTAAGTTTGACACTAAATTTAAAATTTCTTCTAACAGGGACAAGTCTCTTGTAGTTTTGATTACTTGGATCACCTTCAAAATTTAACATGAATATAAAGTCTGTGATCTTCCCAAACTCTATACATTTACTAATGTTAACTGCAATTACACTGCTATATCCTGAGAGCTTTTCATGCTTACTGAAATTGATGAGTGTTATCCACCAGTTTCATGGTGAACACCTTTCCAGCTTAGATACTCTCAGGTGAGATTTCCAAATGGAGGTAGAGAAATAATTCCTTTTCCTGAGGTTGTTAGGACATCTACAAAATGATAGAAAGAATTAGACAATTCCCTTGAGGTTTTGAAAACCTGACCTAGTCCATGGGGCAGCCCCAGCTCATCCAGCAAATGGATGCTCCTGTGTAGTTTAATAGCTTTTTCTTCCAGAAGATGAGTGACTTTTAGTAGCATTAGACCCTCCCTTCCAGCCCAACTGGCCAGCTAGCTCTGCTTCCACCACCTACCTCCTTGGCAGCTGGGCAGAGACAGAGAATAAGATCTCAAATCTAGGGGCATTTAATCAGAATACCTTTTTTTTGGGGTTGTTTTTTGGGGGGGAGGGAGGTGTTATTTTTTGTTGGTTTTTTTTTAATTATCCAGAGACATTTAGAGAACAATCACATTCTCCAAAACTGCAGTTTCTGCCTCCTTCTGCACAAAACTGGAGATTAACCTGAGCTCTGCTTAGTTGTCAGATTTGAATTCGTGCAACTCAGGACACTCCCTACTTGGTGTGCTATTGCTACCCAAGAGATCACCTAGTAAAAACTGTTTAAAAAGACCTTCAGTAAATTCAAATTAAAAGGCAAACTACATTCTCTAATTTTCCACATGCATATTAAAGCTTTTTGAGTGATTTAGTATGCGCCCATATGAAGTTTGCTGTAGCCCTGGGGAATTTATCATTATGTGTCATAAAAATATCCAGTTGTGTGATTACAAAATTATCCAGTTTAGTTTTAATGAAGATAAATTGTATTTTGAGCTTGAAGATTTTTTGGGATTTTTTCTTTTTTTAAAGAAAAGAGAAATAAAAAAGAGAAAAAGCTTAGAATTTTCACCTAAAGATGAAAGCAGTGTTACTCAGACTTTGATTTTTAAAGCGTTTCCAAGATCAAACTAGAACATCTCCTTTTCCCCAAGCTTTAACTTTTTTCCTATTTCAGTCAACCTTATTCTCAAAATTCAGTTTATGAGTCACCACTTTCTTCACATAAAGGCAATATCTTCTTCCTAGTTCATTTTATAAACCTAAACCAGGAAAAAAAATCTTTAAGTTGCCTTCACAGGATGAATGCATAATCCTGTCTGTGTATTTAAATACTAACCTGATTGCTTGAGAAACAGCAGCCACATTTTTTTGCTCCTTGGTGTACTTCTACAAAATTATCTCAAACATTTGGGAAACAAATCTGGTAAGTTTAGAGTTACTAAAAAATCAACCAGTAGTTAGTTTTCCAAATGTCACCAATTAACTAATTTGAATGACTAGATTTTTGCCCTTCAACCATCTGTAGATAAATATAATCAAAGAGTGGCTTGAGTCATACATTAAAATATATATGTGAGATTGAAAAGCTAGTATAAAAATCAATTTTTGACAAATTAAAAAAAAAAATTTGAATGCAGCTTCTTTTCCAGGCTCCATAACTACCTATTTGAGGTGCTGAAATGTGAGCAGGGACACAGGAAAACAGAAATTAGAATGTAAAAATACATGGGAATGGGTGCAATGAACTGAAGCAGGCACAGGGAAAAACAAACCAGCAGAAAAGTATAATCTAAAAGGCTGGAAAACTTCTGGTGCCATAGAATAGGCTTCTTGCATTAAAGTAATAATCTTCATTAGCAATAAGTTTGCAGGGATAGACTTCAGTAATCCAGTGTTGTCACAGGACTTTAAATTACATGTTATCTAGAAAAAGTTTCTGTTTACTTTTTGTAATGTGCTGCATAAATACAAATAATTACCAAACATCAATAACTACCAAATAATTTCCCAACATGCTATTTTCATTATATGTTGATGCATTTTTATTTCATATTTCCTTATTTCATATTTCAAGATTGCTATGAGGCACTTAAAGACTACATGGTAAATTAGTAATATACTGTAGGAAAACAGCAGATTTCTCCAGAAGTTTTCTGTCATAATAATATCTCTTTCTAGAAGACTGTTCAGAGTCTTTTTTAGATGTCAGTCACATTGTATATAGAGTATGTATTCAAGAAATATTTAAATTGCTTTGTATTTTATATTTTTAATTTTCAAGAACAGCTCATCTTCAGACCTTCCTTCTAATACAAAAGGTTCCAGTAACTGGGGAATGCAGTGGAATATCCTGTTATGTTTAGAGAACTGCTATATAGATAACTGATTTTACTTTTAACTGGGGTTTGACCAAAATAATCTGCTTAGATCTGTGATCCAGAAGGAGCTCAGTATTATATGGAATAAAGGTGCTACAAGCCTTGAAGCTTTAGTTCAGATTGCTTACTAGTACAATGCCAAGACTTGTATGTGTGTTCATTTTTCTCTTTTTAGAAACTAATTTATTTGGGCCTGTGAAGAAGTACTTCTGAGTCATTATACTGTTTCCTGGAGGTTCTCTTTTATTTCTACTTTATTTCTTCCTTAGTTTTACACTAGAGATTTTCATTCTCATGCCTCAAGATTCATTTACTTGCAAGATTGTCTTTTGGTTGTCCTTATTATTTCCTTACTGTGTAATAGTATTCCTTCACTTTTTCTATTACTCAGCACAGGGATTTCATTAACAGGTATGCACAGAAAGTTATGCATAGTTTCCCTCAGCCAAGCTATTTTAAGCTTCTTCAAATGCATTGGATGTTCCATGCAATGACAGTGTCCCTGTATTAAGGGAAATGGTTAAAGTTCCCGTCTTTTAAAGATGAGAAAATGAAATGTGGACTATCAGAGGGTTAGATGTGCTTATCTTAATTAGAATCAACCCACTTGAGTGATACACTAAAAGGATCTGTTATATTTTTATGAGGAAGTAGTGAGTGTGTGAGGGTCACGGTTGAAATTGCAGTTCATGTCTAAAACTGTCTCTATTTTTTACTTAGGAATTATGTTTCATACATTACACTTTAATACTCTGTCCTTCTTCATTGTCCTGCACTTTCAGCAGCACCTTAAATTATGTCTGGAACAGAAGAAGGACAAAGGGTAAAGGACACAAGCCCTTATCCATTTGTTTCACTGCATTTTATCAATTTGAAGCAAAGTGAAGTCAAATGTCTGCATGAATAACAGTTTTTCTGCTGATCAATTTTATAAGACATCGAACCATTATCACTTGACCTCACCACTTCAAATGCCAGTTTGACCCACATCTCGTGACACTGATGTTCATGGCAACTTCCAAATGCAAGGACCCATTGCTAGTGTCAAGGGATGCAACTTTGCAAGTTGAGAATTTAGAGTCAGGTTTGGCATTTGCTGGAAAGAGACAAAAGTTTTGATTTAAAAATATTAATGTGTTACATTTGTTAAATTGATTCAGAATTTGTTCATTTGCTCATTAATTTTGCTGTATCTGCCCTAGAATATATGTTTTCCTGTTTCCAGTATCACAGTCCTGCTTAGAATTTAACCTTTTCTACAGAGTGTGTTAAGTCAGCAAGCAACTATTGTTAAATAGCATGTAATGATCCTCTCAACTACTTTTAGATTCCTCCAGAGTATGGTGTTCACAGCATGCAATCTATTAACAGGAAGACTGTTCTCAGCTAGATTACTTCTAAAAGTAGCAAATTGTGCAGGTTTTGTAATTAAAACCAGAATTCTGATCATTTCAATGTTAGGTGTTTTATTTGTTTCAGTTTACTTTTAAGCTTTAAAAAAAATGAGTTCTTTTGCTCATTCATGTTGGGCACATAAAGTCAGTTCATAATGCTAAAAATGAAGTATTCTTTACTATTGTATTTAAAGGGAGGTGGGGGAAATGCCTGTGCATTCTCTCTGATGTGTATAGCAGCCCCTCACAAGCTGGGGGTATGTTTATTCACCTCTTTGCTAACGAAAAAGTGGCAAAGCTGCACCCATTTATTCATACACCTCGCATATGCAGCTCTATCTTATCCTCAAAGTCAGGACTGATTGCTTGCCATGCCTGGGATCTGATCTGGAGGAATTGTCTGAGTACTTCAACTTTGATTCTTTTTTGTGGTAATTGCATGTGTGTTGTAGGTAAATCACTTCTTAGTTTTCTTTTTTGTTTTTCCACAAATAGAAAGCCTTGATCATCTGCAGAAAAAAGACAAAAATGAGTAATTCAGGATTCAGCTGGCCAGAATTTCCAGAAATGTTGTTTTTCAAATGGCCTCCTTACAAAGCTGGTATTAAAATAGAAGGTGATGCATTTAAAAGTTAAAGCTTAACTATTAAATATCCTGTATAGCAATAGCCCTCACCAGCCTTGAAAAATCCAATGTAAATCCTGCTTTGAAGAGGTTTTATTAGCCTGCTGACTTAGTAGGTGCTTCCCTCAGGAGATTGCATCAATAAGTGTGTCTGCTGTCCTTTTGCCCTCCCCCCTAGACCTGATACGGCAGGTGACTCTCAGTAACCCCAGCCAGCCTGGCCCCTCCAGGACCCTCACCTGGGTGTGTGCCCTTGGCTCTGGATGGATATCTGTCAGGAGACAGTGCTGCTGCTCTTTGGGAAACCACCTAAACCCTGCTCACCTTTGAGCCTTGGCTGCTCCTGCAGGAGGTTATGCTTAGGGAAGTGCCAAGGGAACACAGCTGCAAAACAGGGGCTCTTGTAGAGCTTTGTTCTGAATTCCTTCTGACCTTTGGGTTTCCAACCCTGCACGCAAAAGCCTGGATTCAGGTATTGCTAAGGAGACATTCCCAGCTCTGGCAAGGCTGCCTGGTGCTGGGGGAGGAGAAGCACCTTTGTGAAGGTGGCAGCGTGTTCTGAACCTGAACAGTCTGTGCAGGCAGTGTGAAGAGACCAGCGTGAGTGGATGTGTCAGTGGGATATGGACAGAGCTGCCTTGGTGCTTCCTGCACCACCAGGGCTGCTGCTGCTGCTGCTGCTGCTGCTGCTGCTGCTGCTGCTGCTTGGAGCAGACTGTGAGGCAGTAACCTGTCCTTATGTGAGGAAATGCAGAACTGCAGAAATCATACACTTTACTCATTTTTTTTTCTCTATTTTTTTCTCTATTTGCTTAGAGCTTCCATTCAGAATTAATCTGCTTTTACTTCTTCCTCTGACGTTCCCTTCCTCCTTGAATTACCCCTTCTAGCTGTTCAGAGGTGCTATGTTTTGATAAGGAGTTTAGCTACTCTTCTGGTGAATACGAGTATTCAATTTTTTGAACACTGAGGCTTCTACTCCATGTACTAGGTGAAATACTGCCACAAAGCATAGAAAAAGGATAAACCTTTTCAATTTTATCATATATGTTGTCATTATTCTTGTATCATTGACAATGCACGTGTCAGTGAAGAATCTTGAGGCCATCCATGTCCGTAAGCCCAAATACCCACAGCTGCAGAGAATCTGTGCTTTGCCACCAAGGACTTTAAATTAAGTTCTTCCTCAGCTTTTTACTCTCACCCCAGCCCAGGATAAGCAATATTCTGTGGTTTTACCTCTACAGTAGCATCAGCAGGCTCATAACTAGCTCACTGGAAGGCATAAAACAACAGAGTTAGTTAGGAGGGTTAGCTGGGAGACTATGGTGACCACAGGTAGTAAGTGAGGTATACAACTTTCATGGACAGAATATAAATAATATCCAATATAAATAAAAGAAAGTACAATAACCTCACGGAACAGAGACTCTGTTTCCTGTCAGATCTATCAGTACCTTCTCTGTAGTAGCCGTTGTTCAACAGCTCAGCATTTACTGTTTTTTTACCACATTATCTCACCTTCTAGGTTCCCTGATGGGCACATCAGATATTTTTGGGCCAATCTATTGCTTGTTCCACCTCTCAGATCTTTCTTCCAGCACCAGGCAATTCAAAATAGTTCAGAAACAGATAAAAATGAATTAAACATCTAGGCTGAGCTCTGTCCCTCCTATGTCCCATTAAAGGTTTTACTGAGTTGAGATTTGTGATTTAACATTTTCTTCCCCCTTTATCCTGTATTTCTGTCCTACAAGCTTTATCAGTGTGCAGTGTGTATAGAAGGTTCCATGCTTATAATGAGTAATTTAATTAGTATGTGATGTTCTGTGCCAAATGCAGGTTTGGGTGATATAAATTGAACTCTGAATGAGTTATAAAAGGTTTATGAATGAGTGGTTTTCTTTGCTGTGGGTGTAAAATAATAACCAGATTCAAGGAAATAGTATAACTGAAGAATGGCTGGAGACAAAGGGGCTTTTTGTGGTTACCCTGCAGTGTTTTCTGTCTGGAATTATGGGCCTGTTGGACAAATCCTGCAGGACACCAGTGCAGCCTTGTATAAACCCAACAAAATCCACTTGTAGGATTTAGAGCAAAATTTAATTTTTAACTTATTCTCTGTGAAACTTCAGCTGGAGATCCTTGAGGGCTACTTCTTAAGGGATTGCAGAAATTAGGAAGAATATGATTATTACAAATAAATATAAATACATTAGGTAAAATAATTGCAAATAAAACACACTCATGAGTGTTTAGTTCAATTAGAAGAGGTTTACAGAGATATGAATCAAAGATAATAAGGACTAATTTATTTAGCTCATGGGCAGCAAAGAAATAAAGAGTTAGAAAAGTAAGACAAAGTTGTCGCTGCACCACCAAGAGACACAGGTAATTTACTGCCTTTGGTTGCCGTGTGTATTCATACAAGGGATTAATGGTTCATTTTTATCATGGAGAATATTTAATTCACTGAAATTTTACAAAGTGAAAAACATGATTCTGGTTTGAAACTCTGTCATTCAGATGAACAACAATTACAAATGCAGAAGATCCAGATGTAAAATTTAAATTCTTAGCATGACAGGATGATTTATGAGGCACTGCAAAATTATTTTCTCCTGTCTACAATATCCTTTTGCTTCTGCCTCTGTATAAGCCTGAAAGTTCTATTTGCCAGAATATTTCCCCCTCACGTTACCCATGCTGTTTGGCTTGTGATTGTCAGCTTGCTCAGGACTTCATGCTTCTAGGATTTAATGAAAAAACACTGATGATCTCTAGAGTCCATAGACAATATCAGAGGATGCACTTGCTAGCTTTTCCTATTACAGGCAGGATTTGAACTAGGTAATGAATTATCCACAGAAACAGAGAACATTGTGGCTAGGCAGGCTGGAAATCAGCCACGGTATTAAAAAGCAGCTGCAAGAAAGGTTTTTTTCCATTTCTTCTTTCTTGTTCCACCCAGGAATTAATGTTCTTCTCGTACACCACGCATAATGAGCAAGTCAAACAAAAATAGTGCTAGGAATTGCATACACCTGGAGCATCCAAAGCAGGGAGTTAGACCAGCCTGCAGCGTAGGACTGGTGTGACTAACGATGATGAGAGTCTGTTGCAAAAATGTGCAAAATGAAGGTTTCCTGGCTCTGTCTTACTTGTTTCAGCTACATACCTTTAATGGTATCTGTAAATGTGTACGTTTAGGAAGGCAGGTCTGCTTCCTCTGCCCTGAGTGGTTTTCTCTGGGGTAACCTCAGCCTTGCAGCACCTGAGGTGATGTGTGAGGAGTCCAGCTCTCCTTGGGTTTACTGTTCATGACCTCAGGCAAGGCACCACAGAAAGGCCACCTTTTTTTTGGAATTGGAGTCACTCTTTCTGGTTATTTCAGCCTTGTTAATAACAGCAATTAGAAAAATATGGGTACATTGGATGTTTGAGAGTGTAAATCAATAGAGGAGGAAGGGAGGTTTCCTCAAATGTTATGTTGGGAAGGTAGAATTAGAAAGAAATTATAAATATGACTCTTTAGCCAGAAAGGCTAAGGAAGAAATACAAATGAAAGCACAGGTTAAATAATTCAAAGAAACCTGTCTGGTATGCCAGAACACATTCTTTCTCCCAATAAAACTTAGCTGAGACCCCTCTCCCCTGCCTTATAAGGAAAAGTCCAAAGTACCCCTGAGATAACTAAAAATATGCAAAAGCAGCGATTTCTATAGGTCGCACACAAATGTTACTGTATAAATATACTTACAAAGGTTGGTTAGTGAAAGAACAGAATATTCATATATATAGATTATATAAGCAATTGTAAAGGAGAGCTTGGCCTCTCTCTTTTCCTGGCTCTCTCACTTCTGTCCTGTTACTCTCTTTCTTAGCAATCTTAAGTCTTGAACTCATGAATTCATATTTTACCCCCTTTTGTATTGTTCCCTCTGAGCCTGCTTTGAGCTTCATCTGCTGGCTCATAGCAGGGCTCTTTCTCTCTCCCACGCCCTGAAATAAACTACTAACATCTAACTCAATTATAGAGGTCTCTGCCGTGTCCCAGACTGTCCAGCACCCTGAAAGCATCTCTTACATGTTGCAAGTGGCTTCCCTGGAGCCATAATATCAAACCTCTTCCAAGTTCAACAAAGCTCAATTGTCAATCTGGTATTTATCAAATGATTTTTCACAACTGTACTGTTGAAAGGTAACTGGTAGCTGCTAAATGATCTAATAATCACCAGGCAAGAAATACGTAGGTTTCAGTGAGGTACAACTTCTACTGGCTGGTTTGAGCCTTTATAATCAAATTATAAATTAACTTCTTTACATCTGTTCTCTTCATTTTTGCAGTGAAGTAAAATCTATAACATTCAAATATGGTCTGTACTTTGCATTCCCTTAACTAACTCTTACACTTTCTAGCATGAAAAGAAATGCATTTTATGGATTGTTTTTATTGCTGTGAACTCCCATAACCATAAGGGTGATAACAAATGTGCGCTATTTGGGGTTTTTCCTCATTTATTTTGTAAATCTCAGCACCTGTAACTGCTATGATGAACATAGCAGTTTTTCCATGGGTTTTGTAGAGGTGCACAGCACTTTTAAAGCATGCCTCAGTTTCTGTACCTAGGAGCTGGGAGGCAGTGTGCAGAACAACCCAGGGGAACATCTGCCTCATTTCCCGAATGCCCTGGGTGGTGCCAGGCTCAGCTGAGCACAGTGCAGGATTCCTGTTGCCACCTGCTCTCCCCTGCTCTCCCTGTGCTGCCTCAGCTCGGTCTGTGTCTCCCAGCACCACCCAGATTGCAGCTCTCCTGTGCCAGGAACCTGCTTTGCTGTCGACAGGCCACAGGCAGTGTTGGAAGAACCAAAATTTCATGCATTTTTATGAACTTCTCAGTACTCCAACTAGCAATGAGTGCCAGCATGTACTGTACGTGGCTAAAAATTGCTCCATGCACCCCACTTCTTCTTTTAAACCATCCTGCCTTACTTCTGAATTTTTTCTGTTTTGTAATGACCATCTCCTCTGTCTTGTATTCACAGGCTGGTTTACAGACCTACTGCTTCCTAGTGTTTGCTGGCATCTGCTTTGCAGGAGCGACCTACCTGTTTTTTGTCCTGCCTGAAACAAAAAATAAGACATTTCATCAGATCAGCCAAGCATTTGCCAAAAGGAATAAAGTAACTTTAGAAATGCAAGAGATGAACCACTACCCAGGGGAGAGGAAACCAAGTGAAGAACACGAATCAAACTTCACATCTTCAGTGGACAATGGGGAAACCAAAAAAGGGATTGTGTAAACCCAAGATGCTCTTTCAGGGGATGGGGGAAAGCATGCTCTTTGCATTTATAGTGGTACACAACTTGTATATTTTATGATCTCATGAACTGCTTCCCCCCGAAAATGTTCAAAGTGAGTATGGGTGAACTCATTAGCAGCTGGGGTAATGGCTGAGACAGTGAGGGGTGGGAGGAGCAGCGACTGATAAAGTAAATGAGATGGGGTTTCCTTGGCACCTGTGAAGCAAGTGCTGTGGCGAGTGGGATGGGGAATACAGACTTGGAGCTGTGAAGTGGCACTGGGAGCCAGGGTTTTGAGCAGCAGCTGGCTGAGCACCCCTATGTGCTCACAGGAAGGTGAGTGCGCTCTCTCCAAGAGGAGGAGGAGGCAGGGACAAGGGAAGAGATCCCAGTGGGGGTCTGCTGAGAAGCAAACCTGAAATGGCACCAGAACGCATTTCCCCACATTTTCCAAGATGTCATTCAAGCTGCCCATGTGAACTGACATGACATTCCCTGCCCTCTCATTCATTTTCTAGCTATTTTGACTATCAGTTGCATTGTTTGAACATCTTCTACCTTCCCACAAATGGGTAGCTCTGGGTCCTGATGAGTTTCCTTGTCTCACTTGCAAATCCTGATTCATTAGCAATAAGCTGTCTCTAGTTTCTGGGTTTGCTGCCACTGCATTTCTCTGAAGATAAGTATTTACATAATTTTATTTTTTAAGAACAAACTTAGAGGCTTTAATATGAAAAGAAAACTAAACCTCATGGTGAAGTGAGAAAACTGATGGTATGTGTAGGGCATAGTATTGAAACAAAAATTCAAACATGAAGTGTTCCAAGGGCTGGGGTTTTTAATTGTTTTCTTTGCTTATTCCTTTTCTTTTCAAATTCCTTTTAAAACAAGTCTTAGGAGCCCAGATTTCCCTGAGACCTGATAACTTCTTAACACTCAGGCACCCAAATTCCTACACAGGGATCTATTTCTTCATTAAACACTAATTTTTACTTGGGCATTAGATTCTGAAGCACCAGGCCTAGTTCACATTAAGCTGTCTAAAGCTTTGTAAAATTGCTTGATTTCATAAGAGAAAGACTCAGCAGGCTCTCAGTGGTTCAGTGAACAATTAATGGGACTTTTTTTTCTTAATGAACGTCATCTTTACAGTTTGTAATTTTGATAACAGTTTCTCTTGATCCCTCAAGGTACCTGGATGTTGAGTAATAATAAGAATTTTAAAATTAAATGGCTGTTTTATTTGAAAAGTCAGTAAGTCTTTGAGCTGCTCTCAGGACTAAGACAGAAGAAGAAAGTGCAGCATATAGGTAGAGTCAATAAGTTATATTTACTAATCTAGAAATTCATGCATTTGGAGCATTTTTGCAAGAAAATTTGCACATATATGTGTTCATACATGAATATACACATTCCAAGTATAGATATATATTAATATTCAATGGCTTAATATTAGTGGCTTCAAGGTGAAAGAGGATAGAGATTAGATATTAGGAAGAAATTCTTTACTGTGAGGGTGATGAGACACTGGAAGAGGTTGCCCAGAGAAGCTGTGGCTGCCCCATCCCTGGAACTGTTCAAGTCCAGATTGGATGGGGCTTTGAGAAACCTGGTATAGTGGAAGGTGTCCTTGCCTATGGTGGGGTATTGGAACAAGATGATCTTTAAGGTGCCTTCCAACCTCAGCTATTCTATGATTCTGTGATTTATAGTCATATATATACACATACAATGGATAATTATCTTCCAGTATCTGCAGGGAGCGGGGGTGAGTGTTGGTTTGTATTTCTACAAGAGGTAAGCTGTTTTGTTTTTTTTTTTTTGTTCTACACTGTAAATTATTCTGTAAATTAAAATCAGAGATCCTAATATTCAGCTGTTACTACTAATTTGTGTATATAGTTTTATACTGTGATTTATTTGTATGGGGCATATTTACCACAGACATTGTAAAGTGACCTAAATAGGGCAATTTCATTACTAGGTAATTGACAAAAAATTGATCACTGCTTTTATGCCAGACTTTATGGTTGGTGTTTTTTTTACTGGGATAGAGGTACAACAGTAAGAAAATGAAATATATATGAGAAGGAGAATAAAGAACGAAAAATTAAAAATGTATGAGTTTGGTGCTACTATTAAGAAAGACAGCGAAGCAGGATTATACCAACTGACAGTCATAAATGGAAGCTAATCAAATACTGTGGGGAAAACTGAAGAAAAATATTATTTTCATAACCACTTGTAAATTATACAGCAAATGAAAATATTACCTTTCAGTGCCTTTAGTTCACTATTCCAAGGGTTACATGAGGCTTGCTAAGTGAATGGCTATGTAAACCTTGAGTGCAAATGTCAGCCTAGAAAATTTTATGAAAATTTCTTCCTTTTTTGTCTGCAGGGTGAGACTGGCAAATTTTGACCCTCTCCTTCAGACTGGAATTTACTTAATAATTACTTTACTACTTTGTAGTTAGGGCTACTAACATGGTATGATGAGATCTGATTTGAGCCAAGGTGACAAGATTGGAAACCAATACCATTAGAATGAGAAGAATTTAGCACTTACTGTTGTTAATTAATGTACATTATAGACACTGTTGAAAATGTCGCCATTGGATAACTTCAATTAAATATCCTGCTGACCTGATACAGCAGCTGTATCAGAAATCAGGACTTCTGCAACAAAATAAAATCATCTTATATTTGCCTACAGTTGCATTCGGAGACCGGCTCAGAATGCATAGGTAGAGATGTCTTGATAGAATTTCCTATCACAGCTCAGGGGCCTTGTACAGCATGAGCAGCAAGGGGTCATGTTTTCATTTCTGTAATCCCTTTTTCCCTCCTCTTGTCCTACCTGAGATGGACACACACTCTGTGTGGCTGCAGAGAGCTGCTATGGACTGAGTATGGTGTGGGGCTGGAGTTCTACATCTCACCAGATTTTTCTTGCCATCCATGGTCAAAGCAATTCCAGGCCAGGCTAGTGCTTTTTTTCACTGGCCAAGAAAGTGTCCTCTGCTTGGGCTGTGGAAGTTTCAGATGTGCCAGTACTTCATTAACTTTCTGGTTGTAACCCTAATGAGAGGTTTGTGTTCTTGGAGTTCTGTAGAGTTTTTTTTTCCATTTTTACGCTATTATAATTTCTCCAGCAATGAGAGGACAACATGGAGAATATCAGCAATTTATCATTTATTTTTTCTTGTTTAATGTATTAAATTGTCTAGAGCCTGTGTGCTTGTCAGCCAGTGTTTTGTGGTGCCACATTCCCTTTTCCTGTCTGCCATTGTCTGAGGTACTGTGAGGTGGTTGTATGGGTATCACAAGTCTGTGTGATCAACTATGTCCATGCACAGTGACTGAAAAATAAACCTTTGGAATAAAATTTAAAATGATGTGGGTTTTGTTCTGGGTAAATCTGAATCTCCACACATGCATGTGTTTCAATTCCCTGGGGTTTTGTATGTCCCAGTACAGTTCAGTTCAGTGTCTGGATGACTCAAGTCATTGTCAACTCTGCAGTTGGGTGGTTGGGAATTATGGGAATAAAACTGTCCCTGAAACTGTATATTTTTTTAAGAATTATTTATATTTTGATTCTCAAATCAGATTCCACACTTCATTCTTTCATATGCTTATACAGGGCTTTAGAAATAAAAATGCAGACAACAGGATGAAGAAAATTATTAAAACTGGCTAGTGGTAGTAATAACAGTTTATAAGAATTGTTGAAACTGGTGAGGCTTTTTACAGAAAGTTGTCATTTGCAATGGATGAGTTTGAGTTGCTACAGCTCTACTTTTTGAGGAGAAATTCAGTCAAGTGACTATTTCTGCTACAAGGATATGCAAAAACTGAATCTGAAATATGTATAAAAGTTGAATTTCATACTTCAGGTTTTGAAGCCAATTTTCTCTCCACAAGGATCTGCTTTCTAGTGGGGGAAGATGTGAGTAATAATCCATATGGGAAAATTTTCATTTTCAGAGTAAAAAAAAAAAAAAGTAATAAAAGAAAAAAAACACTCCAAAACCAACTCTTTGAAATTTCCTTTCTTTCATTTGACTATTTCTATGTGCTTTTCTTTATAGACATCACCATATAAACTATTGGAGCTCACATCACCTCACACAGCAGAAGAACAAATCCAAGTAAATCATTCTTAGGAAACGCCTGCAGACTTTTCCTTTCAGTTTAACTCTAGCAAACAGAGTTCAGATAAAATCTAAAAACCTGAAATACGTAGGCCCAAACTGAAGCAGGTTTGTTAAGGTAAACACTTGTGCAGTTAAAACATTCAGGTTTGAGTCCATACTTAATTCTGTCTACAAGTGATTTTATTTGAAAGTGAGCTCTGTGGAAAGGTGAATTTCATGGCAAGTGCTTGGTGCTTGGACTCCTAATCAAGTTATCCCAGCTCAGTAAGCAATCATGCATAACCTGAGTCACTAGAGCCCTCTTCCTTGCAGGCTAAGCTGCATTAACCTTGCTTTTGTCATGACCTAAGAGAAACATGGGCAGTGGATAATGGAGCTGTTCTTTGAGATGTTCCTGCTAAAGCTTCACTACAGTTAAACTCTTTGAAACCTGGATTTTGAGGGGTTTTTTAAAAAGTACGTAAGAAAAACTTTTGGGAGACATTTACACAGTGAGAAGTGAAGTCAAGAGGAATCTTCTCCAGTGGTTTAAACTACACAAGTGTACCCAAGAAAAACAGGGTATACATATGGCAATTCTAAGCTTGGGAAACCCAGCATATTTTTATCTTCTTTAGATAGTAAACCAGTGTCTTATTTTCTCAGTCTGGGAAAATAATGGTATCATTCAGAGGCTGCAAAAACACTGATCTGAGGCATTTCTTCTGAATTTGGGAACAGGGGGTTGGGTTGGGTTGGTTGGTTGAATATTTGTTGCAGTTTTTCTTTTAAGAGAACACTTTTCATCTGGCTCATACACCAAAGCAGGATACCAAGAATGAGATTGCTGGAGTTGTTGGTTGTCTTAAGATTATTCCCAAAAGGTATAAAGCCCAATATAGCTCTGTCAGACCCTTGAAACACAATCCATTAAGAGCATGATCTTGCAAATGTAGGAGGTAATTTGTCTGCTGCTGTGTAAGGTGCCATGCAGAGACATTGATTTTTGTTTCATTTTCTCTTGGTCCTCTCAGTTAAAAAAGTCAGTCAAGCTAAATGCAATGCTCACCTCTACATTTGTTCCACCTTTTGTTTCTGACTTGTTCCACACAATTATATAAAAATTTTTACAGTTCACACTTGAAAATCAGAAAGCAATAGTTACTTAGGAAAAGCAAACATGCCAAAGATTGCAAAAGTCATAAACACAGTTTTCTCTACTCAACATTTTCCAAGTTGAATTCAAGAGTTAATCCCTTAAATCCAGATTTCATATAATTTCATCTCTTTGAATTAAACTACTGTCTATGATTATGCATATGTGTATATATGTGTATATATATATGTGTGTGTATATATATATATATGTATATTATGCATATGTGTATAACATTTATGTTATCCCATGGAAAAAGTTTAGCAGCTTTAATTCTTATACATAAAATAAATTGGACCATTTGGATACTAAATCAAGTTGTAAACTGGACAGCTCAGACACACCTGGACTCAGACACTTGCATTAACAAACTTTGCTGAAGTTTGCATGATCTTATATTTGGAAAAGTTGTCTAACCAAAAAAAAAATTGCCTCATTTTGGCCAGCCTTAGATTTTTCATTTTCCACTTTTCTAAACTGCTAGGGAGAGGCTATGATGCCAATTTGCTTAAATTTATTTTGAGGCATCAAAGGAAAACATCAAAACTCTTTTCATCCAACTAGAGAACAATTTGTATTGGATACCCTCAAGAAGCAGCATGTATTAGAATAGTACTCAGGCTGGGCCAAGCTAAATATACTCTTCCAGAATCTAATGATGTATTTTGTACACCAGAATCTCTCAGCCTTTCAGTGGGGAGGCCTCATTGCCTCCCCTCCCTTGTTTTCCCTCCTCTGTCTCCACGTTCCCCTGACATGAGCTGTGCTTTGCCTCTAGGTGTGATAACACATCTTTAGAAACAACATTTTCATCGACTGAGAAGTGAGAGAGTCTGAGGAGGCAGAAGGGAGGGGGGCACCTCTCAGTGGGATGGAAGGGTGGCACTATGCAATAGCTCTCTTGCAGACAGCTACAGCTGCACTTTTAAACTTCTTTTATGGACTTTAGAGAGGTCATAGGCAATGCAGCCACAAGGAAGGTGGAATAAACTCGGGAGTTTGTGACTAGGCAGCTGCTGATGAAATCTGTGTCTGAGAAATCATCCAAGTGGCTTAGACACTGCTGCTGTTCATTTAATTAGTATAAAACATGTAGGTAGGCATCTGAGGTATCACTCTGAGATAACAGTAAAAACACTGCTCACTTTGCAATAGTAACAGTAATCAAAGAAAACAGAAGGCCAAAGGGATAGCAGTGGACATCACAAGAAAAATCTAATATTACAAATTAAGTTTCCTAATGTAATATAAATTAACAATAAATATGGCCAAGAAAGACAGATGGCTCATTTTTCAGTACATGACACCTATTCAATGAGCAATTAAATATTAATTTAAAGGTAATAGAAAAGTTCAGAAATGCATAACCAAAGCTGTAGAGTTCATTAGCACAAGTTAGAATTAATCAATTTTTATAGCAGTTATTTAAATTTAAAATTTAAATTTATGATAACTTTTGTATTTCATTTAGGCACTAGAAATAAAGAAAGACTATAGCTAATAAGAGCTAAGAAATTTCTCTAAGGAGCTGCATTACCTATAATTGGACATTAGATCACATTTTCACCTTCTTTTGAGATCTACAGATAAATTATGGGCACAAGCTGATGTTTTTCTGGATCATTCCTCAGACATGCTGTCACAATTCTTGCAGGTTGCAGTGAGCACTATTCCCTGACCCAGAATACAATAGAAGTGGGGAAACCCCAGCACTACCTGGAAAATAAGTAAATAAATAAATAAGACTTGAGGAAGGTGGAGACAGAGGAGGGAAAAGAAGGGAGGGGTTGCAATGAGGCCTCCCCACTGAAAGGCTGAGAGATTCTGGTGTACAAAATGCATTACTAGATTCTGGAAGAGTATAATCAACTTATCCCAGACTAAGCACTATTCTAATACATGCTGCTTCTTGAGGGTATCCAATACAAATTGTTCTCTAGTTGGATGAAAAGAGTTTTGATGTTTTCCTTTGATGCCTCAAAATAAATTTAAGCAAATTAGCATGTAAGTCTCACATTGTTTCAAAAAAAACCCAAAACCCAAGCCCCAAGTTGTTTCCACACAAAGGAGCTTTCATATTAAATTTGAAATATTATGCCTAGTGATAACCATTGGGAGATTGTGTTCTGAACTTTTTTAGCTCTATTAAAAGCTTTGCTACATTTTATTAACTCAGATTTTGCATAGCTGTTACTTGGTAGAAGTTTCAACCTCTTCTCATTGTTCACAGCCTTGGCTAATAACCATGAGAAATGAATGTTAGTAAGACAGAAAAAAAATTCTAACAATTCAGCAATAGTAGGAGGAGAATCAGCATGTCTGGCAAGCTTGTGTGTTCACTATGAACCAAGACAGCTGGCTCTGTTTATTTGAAATTGTAAAAACTTACTAAGTAAGTAGGTTTTCTAAATATTCTCAAACTATTTACTAAATGGGGTCAGCTTTGTACTCCAAAGTACTGACTTGAAGAGCTGGAGTCCAAAGGGAGTAGGTGACGTTGGCACACGGGATGTGGGTGGTGCTGAAGAGATGTTCACTCTGGAATTCAAAATTGTTCTGAGCTCTAAGACAATTTTTGGTTTAAATTTAGAAGTGACAGAAAATTGTAACACATCATACATGCTTTCACTGTCATTAAGTTACTCAATACTACTTAAAAATCAGATTTTGAAGACAAAGACATTTCTTTTATCTTTCAAATGAAAGACATTGACAATGCTTTCTTTGGTGCAATATTTGATGGCCACTTTTGATCATTTATACCATGAACACCTTCACTAGGGGAACAGTAGAAAGCTCTTTCCAGCTCCACTTGACAATGCGAAGACTTTTAGGTTGCTCATATTTCAGAATCAAAAGAAAAATGCCAAAATAGTCAAATATTAAAGCCATTCACTCTGGAGCTTCACAGCATAGTTCTTGGAGAGGTATTATCTTTAAATATTGCAGGTAGGATCTGAGATAGGCAATGCTTGGAATTTTACCCTTCCCTGTCATCAAAGGCCAGGATTTCACTCAAAAACTTTTACACAGCACTGAATATTCTCATAAATGTTTTTGGTGGTGAGAAAACAATTGATAAGCAACACAAATGAGAACTAATCATAAGGTTAAAAATCAGCAGGACTGGGTCCTTGTTCAGTAAACAGCAGATATTACCAATCTCCCCAGTCTGTGGCCCTACAGATTTATTGGGGAGCTAAGCAGGATACTACTGCTGCCACTTAAGAGGAGTGAAATTCAAACCACCTCTACAAGTTGCTTTCTGCTTTGAGAATATGCTCAGCAGGAATTAGTATAATGGCCAAATTTGCCCTGGGCATTTATCTGTAATATTTTATCTGACCTACATGCACAACTCAACCAGCCTGTGGTCTGCCCTCCTTAGAGCTGACTGGGTTTGACCAAGCTCCTGCACAGTGTCATTGCTGGCAGCAGGTCACAGATCCACTCTCTCTCCCTCAGCCTGGCAGAAGTGTTTGGTTTAGTCATTTCACAGTTAAAGGACAAATATCTTACAATTTATTGAGATGATACATCATAAATGCCTAATCTACTCTATGCCATTTTGTGATTCATATTTACAAAACTCAATAGTTACTTTATTGTATAATTTTTGGTGTTCTCTTTATTTGTATATGTGTTTTTCATAGCAAAAAATCCCACCCTTGCCTCTTCCCTTTAGAAACCTGGGAGATGAGATTCCCTTGCATTAGAAAAAAAACAAAACAAAAATCACACAAAAAAAATCTTGCGCAGTATTTATTTAATAAATCATCAAATAACATTTTCACAACCCCCTTCAAAGTCTATGCTTTTGTCAGCTGGACAGTAGCTAAGGGGCAGTCAGAAGAAAAGGAAGAAGCAGCACAAGAGCAAATGTCATAGAAGTTCACAAAGGTGTTGAAGCTGGAAGAGTTCTTCTTCCTCCAGCAGGAGCCAGCTCACCTGCAGGACAGCTCTGGGGCTGTGAGGCTCCTTCCACATCACCAGGAGGAGCAGCACCACCCTGCTGAACATAAGCACTCACTGCATTCTGCTTATGTTCCCAACAGCTTCCCAGATAAAAAGCAAACTGTGAAAGGCTTGAAATAGCAGCTAAATGCCAGGCTCTGCCAGCTGACCCTTCAACCTAAGGTGCATCCTTAGCACATTAGATTTAACACACAGCATAAGTGCCTGCAAACATTTCTAGCCCAAGGAAAAACCACTTAAATGAAAAAAATTATGTGTAACACTCAGACATTGGGTTTTCCTCAGGTATGCTAGCCCAGTGCCAATGACACTGCTATCATATGCCAGTTTGGTTAGACCTCACTGTTACTTGGTAGAGCAAATAGAGTTCTGTCACTGTGGTGACTAATGACTGCATCAGATGTATCCCAGTGCAAAACAGAAGGAAAACATACAGTAGACAGCTAGATATTAGTCAGTTATTCCTTCTATACGTTCAGCAGAGTATGAAGAACACTCTTTAAATATCTTCTGCAGTTATGATAGTAATTGATCTTTTAAAATAATGATTTTCAGATAATTATTCTTTCCAAATGTATCTTCTGCAATAAATTCAAATTATAGTTATGCACAAAGAGAAACAAGTGCCTCAGACCCAAGGATAGTCTTGCTTAAGGGTCAATAGTGCAGCTATGTGATTCATACCCAAAATTTCATGTGCAGAGATCTTTTTATTCAAAACAGGGAATGTATACAAAAATATCCTTTAATTTGAATAATTGTATTACAGTTTCTAAATCCTTTCCCAGAATAATGGAAATCATATGCAGCATAGGGGAATAATTATACAAGTATTTTCATGCAGAGTTTTTTGTATTTAGATGATTACATGCATACATATACACACACAAATGCATATAAAATACAACTGTATGCACTGTAAAACATTAAACATTTTTTTCTGTTTCTAATAGCAGTAATTCAGTAAGCTGTATCTCCTCGCACATGTGGATCACATATGATATTGATATTGAATTGCACAAACTGAAGCACTTCTCCAGACCAGTTCAAAGATTTATAAATTATTTATGTATCTGTCAAGAGTTTAGCGATTTGCTTTCTTTAGTTAGAAAGGAGAAGTTCTAGAAATCATCACTGGAATAGTTCTAGTCCTTCAAATAGGAATGCAACTGTATAGAATTAGTGAAGAGGGATTCCAGGTCTCTGCTGCTTTGGTTTTTTTCTACATTCACTCCCAGTTATTGATGCAAAATTTGTAATAGCTGTGTACTTTTGTGAGAGCTGTCCATGCAAATCCAGGGCTAAATAACAATAACAAATATCAACAGGCAAATCATAGTTCTTACAGAACTTAGAGCATCTTAAAAAGCCACTGAAACTAAGTTTTTGTGAGTTATTTTCAGTCAAGTCCTACACAGAGCATATTCAGAAATTCTCACACAGCTTAACTAGCAGCTTTGAATGCCTCATGAATTTTTATGATCTTGTTAATACTGAAATAGTGGAGTCCTTTCTATATTGCTTAGTTTATATTGGCAGTAGAATGGAGAGTTATATTAATCTATTGATGCCTGCCATCTTTTTCTGTACTCTAGCAAAATGTGCATAGAAAATAACATGTGATAACACAGATTCAGAGATTTTGGGGCTTGACAGCTAAAGCCTGGGTTTATACATGACAAGATGGCTCAGGTACAGTAAAACATTTTTTAATTAAGTCTCCCAAGCAAAATCCACTGTTTTTGCACAAACTGGAACTGTTCTCCTTGTTTGAATTTACCAAACAACTTTAGAGCTGCTCAGTGGGTGCTCTCAGCCTGCCTGGCCAGGTGTAAATCCTGGCTTTCAGGGCTTTCAGGGTGTTTTCAGGGCACTGCAAAGGATACAGAGGGGGAAAATCACGTTCCTCAGCCTACACGTTGACTCCAAAATGACACCAAGGTATTGAGAACATCTTTTTTCTTAGCTGCTTCTTTTAAGCACAATTCTCACAGCACTTTCACTCCCCACATAGTTCCAGCCCACTCTTCATACTATCCATCAATTCCATTTGTTTTCTGCTTTCTATCAGCCTAAACACCACTGGTGCAAAAAGCATTTTTCAGGTCTGTGATGCTGCAGGCTTTTGATGAGAATTGTGATTTACACATTTTCACTGCCACTTCAAGCCCACCACGTGTGTGTTTGAGCCACTGCTCAGGGCTCATAGGGAGGTGCAGTTCAGTCCTGCAGGTCACAAACCAAACTGCACTACTGAGAAATGAAACCAACCCACAGAATCCAACAGTTAGAGAATCATTTAGGTCAGAAAACACCTCTAAGGCCACCAAGTCCCACTCTTAACTCATCAGGTTCAACACTAAATCTGGTATATCTATCTACATGCCTTTTAAATACCTCAAGGGGTGATGACTCCACTGCTTCCCTAACAGCCCTTTGGAACAGGCTGTCCAGGGAAGTGGCTGCATCTCATTTCAGAGATTCTGAGGAAGAAGGTTTTGTGGCACTGACAGACATCAGCCTCTGAAGAAAGATTGAAAGAACCAGGGCTCAGCATAAAGAAATGCACTACACAGAGAAAAGCCACATATATAAGTGGTTGCTGCAGAAATGGAGACATAAACTGTGCTCTTGCTGGATTCAACAAGAACTATTTGGGTTCAATTGAAATTTCTTTTTTTTTTTACCAGCAAGGTCAGCATGGCAGTAGAGTAAATGTCTGTGGGAGATGGGGAAAGTTTTTGTCTTATTGTACTAAGGAATAAATTGTAGACAGGTGACTTAGTTGCAATTAATCCCTCTCTAATGAGGCACTAGGCTGCTTCCGTTGTTCTCCCTTGGCCATTTGCAACAGTTTTCTGGTGCTCACAGGTTTAAACCTCTGGACTAAATCACTGGCAACCTGATACAAGGCAGGATAAAACCTTTATGACAACAAAACTATGAGCAGCCAGAAATCACACAGTGAGCAGTAATGTATTGACAATTTCTCTTACTCTTCAAGTGCCCTGAATCCCCCAGCCCTGGCTGGGAGTGAGAAATATGCAGACACAGGTGTTTCTAACTCCACACAGAATAATCTGTGCTTCAGCTCCCCTCATCCTTTTCTCTTTTTCTACACTATAATCAAAGCCTGTCAGTGCAATTTTCTTAACTGACAGAATACAAGAGATAATTGTTGAATCTTTGATTGACTTCACCCAGAAAAGCCTCTCTCCTGTTAATCCATGCATTTCTGTCTCCAGCAGAAGCATGCTGTACAGATGAGAGGGGTTTTATTAGCTCAGAATTTATTTTACCCTGATTTTTTTTTTTGTAGAGCAGAGAAAAAGCCATAGCCATACGGAGTGTATCGCTCTGCAAAATGGATACCTTCTCTCATCTATACATTATCCACAGAGCCAGGGTTTTAACTGTGCTCCCCCTGGCTGATGGAAAAAGTAGAAAAAAAGGAAATCAATAGGAATGGGGAAAAATTTTAATTACTATCTAAAATTCAAAATGCTACACATATCAATCTGGAAAGTATCTAGTGATTACACCTGAGCATCACAATATAAAATGCCACAACACTCTGTTTTAAAGCCATGTGGCAAAAAAATAAAGTTGCTGCTAAATAATTTTATTCTCTTGGCTCAACTTTAGTGGAATCAGTGATTTGTGTTCATATTCTAGAGCCAGAGATTCCAGTTTGTGTCATCTGGATAGAACCAGTGGGTGGTGTAAGTGCACTCCTCATTAAGGCAACACGCTTAAATGAAGGAACGAGCTCTACCAAAACCCATTGAGAGCTTTCCAGGTGCCTTGCTAGGCATTGGAACTTGGGAGGCACAAGTTAATCTTCCCAAATGAGTCACAAGAATATACGCTCACACAATACCATGTTGAAAATAAACAGAAAATGTAGTCTCTTCAATGTGTACTCCAATTCCCAACATCTGCTCCACAATAAACAGACACTGCACAGTTGCTGAATATTTGTGCTTTCATCAGCAGAGGTAATCAGAGTTGAATAACTATCTACTTCCAGTAGTTACATAATGCTCTACCTTAAATAGCTCTCTTGGAAGAGACACCCTAAGAGGTACATTTTAAAGATCACCTTTCAACAGCGTCAGCCGACACTGATGTGACCATGGCTCGATGTGTGCCTCGGGGTCAGCTGTGCCACGACCTCTCAGCACCTCAGGTGTCACTGTGGCAGTGGCCAACACCACACTACAAGCAGTGGAGTTGTACTGCTGCAAGAGCCAGTGCAACAGGAAAGGGTGAAATGTGTCTGCAGGGAGGCTGGGGAAACTCGGGAACCCATCTGCAGACGCTGCTCATCCTCCTCCGAGGGCAGAGCCGCGGGACTCCCAAGGAGCTGCTTCACTCCACTCCTGTCTGCTCAAGGTCATTTTGTCCCCTCAGAGGGGGCATTTGGAGGCATGGGGAGATCTGATGGGTCTTCCCCTTATCAAGATTGTCAGATGAGGCTGAAAGCAGACAGGGAAGCTGGCCAAGCCTATCACAGCCAGAGTGCTTCTGAGCAGCAGAAAAAAACCGAATGCAGCCCAGACTGCGGTAGCAGCAGCGGCTTGAGGCAGAAAGAATTCTGCATGGCTCTGTCCACAGCATCCCACCAGGACACACAAGCAGGGGGAGAGGAGACCACTAACATCCCCAGCTTACTTTTTGGCATGTAAATTTCACCATAATCATCTCTCAGGCTCTAGAAGCCAGCAATGCAGGTATATTATTACATGCTCAATTGTAAATGACTTTCAAAGCCAGAACCCCCCTCAGTGCCAGTGACCCTTGGGGTGGAAGGGACCTTCTCTCTCTGTCATGTACTTCCCACTAGTACTGCTGAAACAGGCATTTTGTGGTGCAACAGCAGCAAATCCACTTTATGGCCCATGTCTCATCCTGGGCAATTAAAACTTATCTAAAACATCTGAATGACTGAAGAACTACAGGGGAAAAAAAAGCCCAACCAAAACAACTTTGACTGTACAAAGAAAACAGAAGATACTTAAAATCAGGGCAGTGGCCTAAATTTTACTGCTTATAAAGTCTAAAAGCATTCTTCTAACAGTATAAGAAAAATAAGGGCTAGTTTTAAAATTGCTCCCTCCCACCCACAGCCCAAATCCCACTGCTGGATTCACACTTCTTGTGCACAGTTCATCCACTGCTCACAGAATGACACTACTGCCTTGCAATATTTAACTAGCTGGACTTTTTCTTTCAGAAAATACTAGTAATAAAGGACAGGCTTTTCAAGAGACCTTGAAAAGCATATGAGCAACAACAGAGGTGGCTAGATTTTGACATAAAATTAGTATAGCAAGCTGGGACACGAACATCTTTAAAAAGGGCTACTCTGTCAGCACCTGAGCAGTGGGAAAAGGTCTGCAAGCAGAGTGGGTTTGAAATCTGTCTCTTCTAAATTATTCAAAATAGTTTTTAAATGTTATGGTTCGAGTTGGTCTTTAAGGAAGTAATCTCATGTGTCAGATTTTTGTAGCAAAGTTCCTGCAGTTATCAAATCTGCCTCATTCAAATTTCTGCCCAACTGCTCAGTAATCTAATAATCACCTTCCAATTTTTCAGGTTACACAAATTACTTTTAAATAGAAAGATATGACAGACAGGGAGAGAAATGAACCTGAGAATTATCTAAATTATCCTTCCCCTGTCTATCTTGACATTGCCTCGCTTTTCAGAGATACCAGGGTTGTTGAAGTCACACCTTTAATCACTTCGTGCCAGGAATATCAGGCTGGAGAGCTGATAAATGTGTGCAGCTTGAAGATTAAGAAAAATAAGTACTATCAGAATGCTGTGGTGATAAGTTTATGATAGCATTACATTGCTTGCCACCAAAAGCATTGCCACAGCTGTAACCAGGGCTGGATGCGGGGCTTTGTTCCCACCGTCACATAATTAAATTTTAGATCAATGATTTAAAGAAAAACAAAAGAATTTAAAATAGTATTTTCCTGAAGTAAAAACGATCGTCTAAATTCTGGTGAGATTCCAACTGCTTTTGTGCCTATGTAAGTTTGCATATATTTGCTCTGGATGTCTATCACTATAATGGTGATAAAGTCCTGGTCTTTTACACCCCCAAAAAGAAATGAAAATTTTATGCTTAGGCGAGATGTGAAAAATTGAAGCTTTTCTGATGGCAAAGAATTTTCATAGGGGGAAAAGACTTACAGGCTTTCCAAGGCACTGAGAGACATCCACGAAAGCTGTCCTTAGTCCTGGGGCTGCCTGTCTCCTGCCTGCTACTCAAATTGGGTCCTAGGGAGTCCTTCCCTCCCTTGGCTAAAGGGCAGCCCAGAGAATGAGCCCCACCAGGTGAAGGTGAGCCTTTTTTTCTGAAACTGCCTTACCAAGGAATGTTGTGTGGTAAGTGTAGGCCACCACAAGCCAAAGAGGTGCAACCCCTCTTCAGTGATCTGTATGAAACTGGTGTCAAAAGACCAAACCTACACAGACCAGCTGATTAATGAGCATCTGCTCTTGAATGGGTTACAGCCATGCCCATGCTTGAACAGACCTGCAGGAACCCCCATCCCATCTCATCCTGACTCGAGCAGGAGCTTTATCCATGGCCGGACAGCTCAGCCCAGCACCTGTGAGACGAGCTGGGAGAGAGAACCCCAACTCCAGCCTCTCCTCACATGCTCCTGTCTCTGGGTCTCTGGTCCTATGTGCTGCTCCTGGAAAGCCAACGTTCAAATATTTGAGAGCTACAGACTTTTTAAATATTAAGGTGTACAATGGATTAATGTACACATAAGCTTTGAACCACCTGGAATAAACTGACATCCTGGCATTTCCAAGCTACTTCAGATATAACAGCCAGGTATCTGGAACTGATTTTCATCGTAACATTACAGCTGTCAGGAAAATAAAACAGGTCTAGTGGAAGGTACCCCTGCCCACAGGAGTGGGGCTGGAACTGGGTGGCTTTTAAGATTCCTTCCAATCAAGGCCATTCTATGATTCTATGTTTTTTTCCATGTACTGTTTTCTTCAAATAAGTATAGATTTATCCAGATGCCAATTTTTTTTTCTTCCTGGATCTTTTTGTTGATTCTTAATCTTAATCAAGCTCTGTTGATTCTGTCAAAAGCAGACACTAAAGTGTAATGGTAATTACTGCCACTGCAAGAACAGATGATCAAACTATTCAGTGCACAAGATTTCTGGTTTTCAGGAAAAACCATCCCCATCTACTTACGGCATTTATCTAAATGTGCTTTTAAAACAATTTGGCAATGGAATAATTAGTATTGTTTTCACAACTATCAAAATCTTTTTTCTATTATCATATGATTTTCAGTGAGCACCTATAAATAAGCCAGAATGAAATAAGTAAATATTTGAGTGATGTAGGTTTGAATATGGAGACATCTTTATTAATAGAGTTGAAATTTTTGAAATCAGGCCTCATGAACCTGTGTTTATTTGGTTCCTTTTCCTTCCCTCTTCTAATACCACAGAATATGCCTTGTAAGTTTTTAACTAATAATGTCCCCAAAGCTGAAACAAATCATAGAAACATAGAATGGTGTGGGTTGGAAAGTACCTTCAAGATCATTTAATTCCAGCCCCCTGCCATGTGCAGGGACACCTTTGACTAGTCCAGAACACTTCCAGAGATGGGCCATCCACAACTTTTCTGGGCAACCTCTTCCAGTGCCTCACCACCCTCTTGTAAATTTCATCCTAATATCTAATATAAACATGATCTCCTCCAGCTTAAAATCATTCCACCTTGTCCTATCACTGTATCTATAATCTATTTAAAGGTGTGCCTGGGAGTTAGGGAATTGAAGTTCTGACATCCACACAGCACTGCGCCAGATTCTGGGTCTCTGGTCCTATGTGCTGCTCCTGGAAAGCCAACGTTCAAATATTTAAGAGCAATAGACTTTTTAAATATTAAGGTGTACAATGGATTAATGTACACACAGGCTTTGAATCACCTGGAATAAACTGACATCCTGGCATTTCCAAGCTACTTCAGATGTAACAGCCAGGTATCTGGAACTGATTTCATTGTAACATTACAGCTGACAGGAAAAAAATATGTTTTTCTATCATTTCATAAAGTATCTTATAGAATGTAATCAATGTGCACTATGGTCCACAATTTATTACCTACAAAGGCTTGAATTTAACTCCCAAAGCACACCCTGTTACTACACAATATAACACAAGTAATTTCTGGAATCATTCTCCTGTCCTTTAGGATTAAATTCAATGTTAGTAAATTCCCCACACGCCTCAAAACAAAAATTGTGTAAAAGATGGTAAATGTTGCAGTTTGGCCCAAGTCCATTACTAAAATAATAAACAAAGGCGAAATTTATTGTGTATTGGAAACCAGTTTTCAGATCACTTCAGAGAGGACATGAATCTGTTGTGCCAGAAAAGGAGATAAATGTCTCCCTTAATGTATATCTCTCTTTTCACTCCAGCAGAGTAGCAGGTTATATTTAAACTCTAGAGGACACCATCCCCTTGCCCCTCTTGCTGACAAAGATATTAACCTTTAAATTTGCTCCTAAACAAGTCACTGTTTATTAGGATCTTGTCCAAAGCCTGACATTCATGAAGGTCTGCACACAAGTTCCATATAACTCTCTAACTTGCACCTGTCTTGCAGAGCCAGGATTTGTGTTGCAGTCAAAATTCTAATAGGTGATGTTCATACCAGGTACCTCGTCCCTAGTGGAGACCTCCTGCCATACCTCACTGCACACTGGCTGCTCCTCCACACAGTCTTACAGAAAAGCTGCTGGAGGGACCCTCTGCCACTGCTGCCTCTGCTCCTGGTCCATAGCAGGGGATCCTCCTGGCTGCACAGCCTCCAGGCACACATCCTTCTGCAAATCCCTCGTGGGTCAGGTGGCAACAGAGGTGCACAGAGGAATGGCATTCATCTCAGTGAGATGGTTCAAAAAATAATAATATTCCTTATGTTCTCTGACAGTTGAGCCTAGGTCTGTAAATCAAAAGGGAACGTGCCCAGACACACTCTAAATTTACAGCTGTCTAGCTGAATCACTATAGACGTGCCTGGCTCAGTTTTGGCCCATGCGGACCAGCAGCCTCCCAAAAACTTCCCAGGCAGAGGCTGGGAGATGGGATAAGCCAAAGACCATTCCTGATAAACAGTTCCTCATTTCTCTGTCATTCCTTACGGGAGATCAATGTGATGAGTTCATGCATCTAGATAATAGGTCAAATTTCCCCACTTTTTGGAGAACGCATTTGTGAGTAACATCATCATATCTCTCAGAAAAATATTATGCAAAATCTTCTGGGGTTTTTTATTTGGTTTCTTTTCAATATGGAGCAGGAAAACAAAAAACAAATTCCAGGTTCACACTCATCAATGTTTTCCTATTTGCTGGTCCCTAAAAATTTTCCACTGGCTACAGATTCCTGTAGGACACAAAGCCTGCTGACAGGAAAATTGCTTTTCTTAGACACTTCCACATACCTTCTGAAATAACAGCTGATGTGCCAATGAGCAGACACAGGGTAAAGCCTGGTGTCCAAGCACAGGACTGCAGTTTGAGGGTGAGGAGAGCTGCCCTTCTGTTCTCTGCATTTTTCATACTGTACTCAAACTCCCTAAAAGACAGCTGCCTTAATTCTTTGTGATCATTAAATGGCAGGAGATGACTCATTTTGAGCTAGCAAAAAAAAAAAAAAAAAAAAAAAGATAAAGAAAATGCCAAAGTTCCCAAGTTCAGCATTCCAAAAATGACTTTCAATTTGACAAGCATGAGAGGAAAGAGCTCTTCACCAGACTTTGAACTGCATCTCTGCTTAGCTCAGGAGCAGCAAAGTACAGGTCAGGCCAGTGAAATACACAACGGAGAGCAAAACAGAGAACTGACAAGGCATTTGCATTCACAGAAGAAAAAGAGAGGAATCATACTGACATAAACTTAAAAAACCAGATGAGCATTTTGTTTTTAACAGGAATAAAAGAGGGGTGGTACACAATTCTGTCTGTTCCCTAGGAGTAAAGCTTTTGCCATTCTCCAGAATATCTCCAATGGTGCATAAATCAAAATCCGGAAAGCAAAATTAGATGATTCATCTCTCAGATGGGCATCTGTCTTGCTGAGAGCAATGCAGACCAGTTGCATTCCTGGAGAAGGTATTCTGAGGAAACAGACTTATAAGCAAACTGTGACCAGTTGAAGGTGCTGTCTGGTGACAGTGAAGTTTTCTACATGCTGTAAGTTGTGGTATCTTATTAATCAAATTATTATATATATTTCTGAAAGCCATGATGTGGAATGATAACCTTTCCAAGAACATTTCCTGGTTTGATTTCAGCACCCTGGTAAAGAAAAATCAGCTTTTCCAGAAAAGTAAGTTGGCACTCCTGGGGGAGGTGACACTAGTGCTCAGGTGTGGCAAAATAAAACACCCACATTTTGGGCAGAAACAAACCCAGCTTTAAAACAGCAGTGCAAAACAATCTGTTTGGCTGCATACAGTGGGCATGCACCTTCTGTGCACAAGAAGCCAAACAGAACAAGATGTGGAAGAATATAGGAAGATATCTCTAATATCCTAAAACAAGCTAACAGGTTAAAAGTTGTAACTAGAAGTATGCAATAAATATAGTTTACTGACTCTCTGGGCATTTTTGTCTTCAGTTACTAATCTATCTACCATTGTGACCATCATTAACATTTCAAAATACCAGCAGTTTTCAAAGAATCACTGTGTCTTTCAAAGTGAGTAGCTTAAAAAAATACAAAACTTCCCCAAAGTTCATTAGTAATGCCCTGCTGCTGTAGTAGCTGATGCTAGTGCATGATAAGGTAAAAGCATTTTGAACTAGCATCTTTTTATTTTATCTTAAATTAGAGGAACCATCCCATGAAGGCTCACTGCAGGTTAAGGATGACTGCCCAAGCTGGAGAAACCAAGCTGAGGGACAGCCCTTCCTGCTGCAGACATAGCAGTGAACAAGAGACCAAGGACAAAGAATTTGCAGACAGCTTCACTAAAGAAGGTTTTGCATGGATGAGAGCAGCTCCAGAGCAAGTGAGTGAATGACATGATGACAACTAGATACACAGACGTATTTTTCCCCAAATACCATAAAAAGCCTGTGATATAGGGAAGGGCAGCAAAATGTGCACAGGAACTAAAAAACAGGAAATCTAGTGAACTCTTAGCCTCTCCACAAGCCCTAGGTGAAAATTCATGCAGTTGCGCACAACCAAGTGGTATTTTGTAAAACAGAGTGGAGGAAGAAAACCTATCTATGAGGTGTGTCTTTTGTCAATTGCCTGTTATGGAGCAGGCCTACCTGGTAAGCTAAGTCATGAATTTATGTTTTCTCCATCCGTGGCAGAGCAGCATGTACTGCAATGGCATTTTAATGGCTTTAAACTAAATGAGAGTAGGTTTAGACTAGATGCTGAGATACTTAGAATAAAATCAGTTCCATACCTCTTAGCCATGGCTGGCTTCATTCCAAAGTTCTGAAATCCCAAACACAGCTGCAAAAATTTGTATCATATAAAGGTTTCATAATGGCCAGCACCTGAGTATAAAATATCCAGGCAGGAAAGCCACACCTGAGCTGCTGTGGTCTAAGGCCACTGAAGGACTTTGTGTCCTCAGGGGAGGGAACACAGCCTGGCCTCCAGGCTGAAGTGCAGAGGAACAAGTGTCTGGCTTCCAGCCTGTGGGAGAACTCCACAAAAGGGAAACACAAAAACCCCATGGCATGTGGAAGAGTGCTGTCCAGAGGGGGTGCCAAATACAAGTTCGTGGATTGAAGCTTGGACCTCCATTCTGAACTGTAAGATGGGAAATGAGCTTTCAATCTTTGGGGTCCAGAGACTGAGATCTGTTGGGAACATGTCAAAGAGCTCCTCTGAGCTCATTCCCTTCTGTGTCTCTCACCTGGCATGCAAAAACCTGGTTAAAGCACAGCAAGAACACCTGGATTTATTGCTTCACATTTGTGTGAGACATTTCAACTTCGCAGAAGAAATTTAGACAAAGCTGCTAAACATCTCTTCAGCATTTCTTAGGCTTTTGGGGACATGCCCCAGGTGTCTTCTTCATCTTTATCTCTTCAAAGTAAAGGAAAAAATGTGTTTTTCTAGCCCTAACTAGGAATTGCTCTGTTGCCAGCTCCTCAGTTCAGATCATGACTCAAGCCTGACAATCATGAGACAGAAAAATCACCTTGTAGTCTAGGGGAAGCTAGGATGGTGAAAAAAATTATCAAATTTCATCACTAGTCTCTCTACCTTTCTTTTTCACCTCCCTTTCCCACATAGCTGTGATAACTGTTAACATGTTTCCTTGCTAATCACACAGGGAGTGAGTTTACTTTTATTCTCTTCAAAAGAAAATTACAGTAATTTTCAATTACTCACTTGATTAGTTTCCTTCTTAGTTTCTTACCTCCAATGTGTGAACATCCTCTCCAATATCCCCCTGTCTTCCTCCACACTCTTCCTTGCCTGCAAGGGAGCCTCCTGGCAATGCCAATCCAACAGCAAGTCCTTCAGCTGAGGGCTCTGCTCTCTCCCATTCCTCCCTCTTCCCCTCCTCACTGGCCATGGCTATATCCCTAATTTACACTGAAGGAGAAAAGATCCCCCAAGCCACAGCCAGTCCTTTGTTGTCCCAAACAGCAGCTGTACCTGCAGCCACAGGACCGAGGTCAGCGTGATGGCACTCGGGTAAAATGACCAATGCCTGGGATCATTCACAAGCCTCAAATTCAGGGTGGCATCCCACAATCACTTCCACTGTTCAGAATTTCCTGCCATGGAACATGACCTTTTGTTTTGTCTGTAGAAACCTGAAAAAATAGACATGAATGAAAAACTGATGAGTTTTTCTATCCTGGCTGCTGCTTTTTTTTTTTTTTTCCTTAGAATCAGTGTGGGATTTACCATATATATATATATATACATATATATATATATATATAAGTGAGGTGTGTAGTCCACTCTTTGTTTGCACTTCACTGTGAAGCTGCATGATTGTACAAGACATCTGACCCTGCTCTCACCCAGTCCCCTCTATCCCTGGTACTGCACTAAAACAAGTGATTTACCTTCCCCACTGTTCAGTAAACTCATCCACAATGATGGCTACAGAGTGACCAAGGTAAGGGGAAAACAGTGGTGTCATCAGGGGATCAGTAAAAATAGAAATGTGTCCACTTTTGTCAGCCTATGTCATTTTTATCTGAATTAGAAAGAAAATTTTGAAAATAATTTTTTACTTGGATTTGAAATGGGTATCTGAAAAATAGCTTCTAAATAAGAACAAATGTAGCTTAATAGAGTGGTGAGTCAAATTGGCAAAAGAAATAGAGAAGATTTCTTTTTGTAACATAATAATAATTCCACTGGCATTAAGTATCTTTCAATGCATGATGGAAGGTAATACTCAGACAAATGTCTGCATCACTGAAGACATAATAATGACCCATAAATTTGGGGCATATTCAAAAACTTGAATTTCATCAGATCATCCTTGCAAACAGCAAATTTTTCAAATCAGCCTTCCTTCATCTTGCTCTTCCCACCTACAAAAGACATCATTCATCAGCTCTTCCCTTTCTCAGTTTCTTTTTCCTCTTTTTAAGGCAAGTTTCCAGTTCTGGCAGGCTGCTGGGCTAAGATTAGATACACTGTGGTACAAGCAGGAAAGTGACAGGGGCCATTCCTGCCCACAAAGAACCAGAAGAGAACGGGTCCCAGAAGCTCATGGTAAGAGGCACCGTGCCCTGCCCACCCCAGTCACAGCTGTCTGAGCCTCACAATGGGGGCATGGGGGGTTCTGCAAGCCCCACGGATTTCACAGAGCTCCCTGGGCCTGGGGCCATCCCACCCAGCTGCAACTGCCCCCAGAAGTCTTGTCTTTAACTTGCATTTTTTTGTGGGGGAGGGAAAAAGCTAGGGGAAACACAATAATGCCGTTAGGAATTTCCTAACAATTTGGCAATCAATTGGAAAAATACAAATTACTTTAGATGCACCTGAGTGAAATATTTTTACTTGAGTTCTCACATATCAATGTCTTGTTTGCAGTCCGAGTTATTGTGATTTGGGTTGGGAAGGGGGAAGTGAGCTTCTAGATTCATCAGATCTCAGCTGTCAGCTGCACCTCGAAATCTGTGGATACGTGACAAGTTCACTTCTGTCATACGTCACCAGCTTTAGAACCAGCTTTGTCCTAAGAAGGATATGGAAATTAAAAACCCACTCAGTTACAAAACTAGTTACTCCTACTAGAGCAAGATGCTGCAGATACTCTTTTGTTGTTGTAGTTACCTCCAAATTTTAACACTGAAAGAAAGAGTCTTCTGCATTTCAGCTGTGGAAAACAGCAGCTGGCCTTTGCAAGGAGCCTCACACTTGTGGCTCCTGCCGCTGCTGCCACTTGCACATCCACCAGTGCCAGGCAGGGGTCCTGTGCTGCACCATCCACAGCCTGTTTTGCCATTAAAAAACACTGATTTCCTTCCTCAGCCTAATACCTCTTTTTTCCTCAACTAAATCCTCCAGGCAAGGAAGGAACACTGGCTGAAGAAGGTTTTTTAATGGCATGTTATCTGCTCAGCACTGACTCAAATGGTTAATGATGCACGGGGACGTTAAATAAAACTTGCCATTTTCTTTTATCCAGCCTTTTACCCCCTAGATGTATAGTTTTAAAAATAACTTTAATGTTTTCCCAGATCTGCACAGGGCAAGGTAGTCACTCTCAAAACTTCCATAAGATTGAAAATACTTAGGAAAAGAAGACAATTCTCTTTTCAATGTTTCTGAGTTGCATCAGTGCATCAAACTCTGTCTGAACCACATTCCCTGCTTCTCCTTTTTTTTGTTTTGTTTTGTTTTGCTTCTCTTCCCACAGCTTCGTTATCAACTAATCATCCTTTGTTATCAGCTAATGAGTCCTAATAATTGATTTGAAATTTACACCTGTGCTTTTACTGAGCTTACACATTAAGATGGCATAAAAGTGCCATAATTCACCTCCAAATCAGACCTGCAGTGTGCATAAGATACTAACATAACTAGGGAGGCAGAACTGTAGTAGGGCACAGGTTCTGCACAAGAACTATGAGAATCATAAACCACTCCATGGTAAAGTGTAACTGAAAAGTTTGGAACCATTTATTTTAAAAGCACAGAAACTCATGAATACACCAGACTGGGAGGGTTTGGTCTCTTTGCCATGTGATGTAAAAAATAGGGAAGCATAAGATGAAACAGAAAGGCAGTGAATCAAAAGCTGATAACAGGAACTAATCCTTTGACTTGACATCCTCAGATTTGAAAGGGAAACTGTAGTTAGTGAACTTTTAAGACCAAGCTGTGTATTTACAAAATCTTCAGCAATAGTTAAAACTGAAGAGGAATCACTGCTCATCAAGGCTTCAAGCACAGCACTATCTATAGCAGGTGGTGATACCTTTTATGACAAACAGAGACTTTCAAGCACACACACGTTGCTTCACTAGATACAGAGGTAAAATACTTCAGACCTGAAGTAGGGGCTTTGTTCCCAGAAATTTGACTGTTATTGTATTGGTTAGACAGAACATATCCTAGCTTTTTGAGGATTTGTAATACTCAATGGCAACAGAAATCAGGGATGGAGTATAAAACATCATGCCTCACACACCAGTATTTTAAGAAGAATTTAACAAGGAACAGCTATAGAAAAGGAAATGTCTTCATTTTGAATTACAGTATTTGAAAGGGTTTGACAAACAATGCACACAACTTACCAAGGGTGACAGCTCCTTTTGTCTGGGATTTCAGTGCAAGATCTTCCTGAAGACATCAGCAACTTCCCTCCCCAAAGGGGGAAAATAATTATTGGCTCTTTTTCAAATGCCTTCAATACCAGACTGGCAGACAGGACATAGACTTACTTAACTCTGGAAGAAGTTGAAACTAACACTTCACCACACCCACGTTGGGGCTTATTAAAAGTTTGACAAGTGACATTTAAGTCACTTTTTGGTGCTTTTCCTCCACCTCTCCCTATAGGAAGAACTTCATGCTGTGGGAGTACAATGATTTATCTTTTATAGGTCACTCAATGGACTTCATTGATCTTGTAATCACTAACCATGTCTGGATTTCAACCAGAGGCCAAATACAGAGATATTTTGTATAATCCACCTTCTTAGGTATTTTGTGTTTCTGTATGAAATATTGGCTAAGAGGTGGGAGTGGGAGGAAACAGCTGAGGCTGAAATGAAGCCAGAAAGCAATCCAATTACTGCTTGCTAAGCCTACAATATTTTTTGTTGGGCTTTTTTTTTTCTTTTCCTTTAACTTTTTAAGCGTAGGTTTACACTTAAAAAGCCTGGACATCTCATCTTTCCTTCTAATCAAATTCAGAGGTTTACAAGTAGGGAGGAAATTAAGCCAGTGGTGTGGACAACATGGGCTGCACAGCACAGTAGTCAAGAGGGTTAAAAAAGCATTACAATTTCCATTGAACTCTCAGTTTTGGAAAAACAAAAATGAGTGGAAGTTATGGGATGGGAATACCACACAACTATTTATATGGAGGACTTTAGATCTGGACTGGGCCTTTGGTGGGAACCATAGCTGGGCTAAGCTTGCAAAGGACATTATTTACACCAGGACCCACTGAGCTCTGCCCACTGTGAGAGGAGAGCTGGATAGAGAATTGCTGCTAAAATCAGTTTGGGTATGAGCTGCCCCCAAGCCTGTCCTTGAAGGAAGGAGATACCCAGGTGTAGCCAACTCATGAAAAGCCAGTCTTGCAAGTGGTGCTGAGACCACAAATTGTTAAGTCTCTGTGTAGCTATTCACTTTGTGTTATATTTCATCCTTCTTTCCCGTATTATCTTTTTGTGTATGTATGTTCTAACTTACAAAGACAGCAACTGGCCATATTATGTTGGTCATCCTGTAGAGAAGGCAAAAAGGGGGCATATGAAAAGACCCACTGTTCAGAGCCTTGATGGATACAGTCTGAGTCCACAGTGCAGGCAGGTGGTGCAGGTCCCACCACCTCCAAGTGAGTCAAAGTCACTTCACTGAAAAGATGAGAGCAGCAGGAGCTTCATAACCTGACACCAGCAACACATGAGACCTCCAAGATCTCAGGAAAGTGTGCTCCTCTTTTATCAAAAGAGAACTGATTCTTAAAGTCTGGTTCCAGTACTGGACAGAACAACCCTGATGGACCTTGAATGTTCCATCCTCGCTTCAGGACAGGTCAGTTACAGGTAAGCCAGAAACCCAATTCCAGTCTGGCCTGAGATCACTGCTTGCCAACTAAAGAGAATGCACAAAGAGGTGTTTTCATGTGACCTGGAAGCTACTGACTTGAACACAGAATGAGATGTGCAGAATTAAGTGTCCTCAGTTTGGAGCTCCTTTACAAAGAAAAAGAATTTGTGAATGGTAATTCCTAGCAGAGAATCCTATGTAGCTGTTGAACATGAAAGAAGAAACTTCAATTTAAACATTAACAGGCTACCAGAAAACTGGTATGGAGAAACAGTATCTGAATCCAAACTTTGGACTCTCAAGCAGAAGCCTTCTACTGCAACCAATACAGACAGATAAATTTTGATAAAATCTGGACTGAACTAAGGTGCCACATCCCAAATAACCCAGTAACAAAGAAGTGTAAACGAGTCATCAATTGGCTGATTATGCAATGTGCTCCTGTGGTGCTTGGGGTTTTGGAAAGCAGAGGTGGTGCAGAAAAGTAGAGTTCCCAAAAATAAGTCATCTTGGAAAGAAGGGAGCACAGAGAGAAGGAAGATGAGATCTTAGCTAGAGGAAAGATCTGGAAAGTATGCTTCTTCCAGCTACTGATTAGTAGCCCCTAAGGAGATTATCTGACACTTTCCGGACAGTTTATCATATCTGATGAAGTAGAAAAAAAAAAAAACATTTCTTCCTGTAACTAAACAAATGTCTCTAGTGCTTCAGCTAATATGCTTGGAAAGAGAGTAGAGGGAGAAGGAGAGGAAGAGGAGAGACAAATTTAGAATGGCAGTCACCCCTTTTAAATCAGCTTCACCACTGAATGATCTGTCCTAGTAGATTAAAGTTATAAAGTTTGTATTGCTGCCATCACTGTGTTCATTCCATTTGCTTTTATACACAAGGCACTGAAGCATACTATCTCTTAAAAAAGCAACTGAAAGTCAGCTGTGCCTCTTTGAGTCACAAAATAAACCTCTTGGCCCAGAAATGTGAAGTTAAGGGCATCTCTCAGGTTCCCCAAGGCTGCTTGAATGCTGTGCAAAGAGGCACTGATGTAACACAAGCTGTTCTTTGGCCAGGTCAGGCTGGGGAACACATCATATAGAATGGTCCTCATTTTACATCCATTGGTCCCAGTGCTGCAAAATTCTGCTCCAGGGTGTTTTAATAACCCTTGTACATGAATCAGTGCAGCAGTATGTGGGAGGCAGTGGTTTGCTTCAGCTTACTGTGAGAGAATTTAAAGCAGATGCTGAACCAGGTGATGCTCACAAGTGAGAAAGAATGATCCCACCCAAGCTAAATTTACAAAGTTGTCCACTTTGTACATACACACTTAAGCTGCATTTAAAATCTTATCCAACTGGGATCCAGATTCAGCTGCAACATCTACAGGTGTACTTGGGAAAATACATCTGTAACCTAGAAGGTATTAAAGTTCTTATATTTTCATTTATATGGAATTTAGGTGCCTAAGGCACAGTCTTTTTTTCAACAGTCTTGAAAAAAACCTCGCTTCCACACCCAGATGATTTTTAAGGCAATGTTGTCTCCATATGCCTAAAGCTGTGCCATCATGTACACCCCACTGGTCTTCATTTTTGCTGAGACATCTTCCTACCAGCTCTGGCACCTGCAGACCAGGTGTTCCTGCACTGCTCCCACTTGATTTACCGAGCACACTCAGAACCTGACATTTAGCTTGACTCAAAAACATCCAGTAAGGAGAGTTATTTGCAATGTGTATCACTCTCTAGTGGTTAAGAGATCCTGCTGAAAACAGATTAAGCTTCTGTAACCTCCAAGGAGAGCTGCTGAGCAGCAGGGTGAGCAGGGGCACTGCTTCCTCTTCTCAAACCTGGGGCACTGCTGGGGTGTGCACAGATCCAGGAATGCAGATTCGAGGTACTGAACTTTACCTGGTGCAGGTCTTTGTGCTAACATGGGAACATGTTCAAGCAGAGGTATCATAACCTCTCTTTCAAGCAGTACATCAGCAAAACATTGAAATTTTGGAGTTTGCTCTGAAAACATCTGCAGACTACCACCATCACCTGTATATCCTGAAAGATACTAAAACATTTAACAAAAAAAGGACACATTCTGCAAAGATGTAAGACAGCATGAGCATTTCTACTTTATACACTAAAATTTTCCTATTAGATACTACCTGATATATAAATATTTATGTATGAAGTTAAGATTTCTGTCTCTTAGGCCCATTTCCAGCTGTCCCATCACTGTACAAAACTATCTTTATTCAACTAACATAAATAGTAGAACTTGGTACCTCTGTATTTGAAAAAAATATTGCTAATACTTTCATTTAGCAGAAAGCAGAGCCCCCACATCTCTTGTACTTACACATTGGCAGATTTAGGCTTGAGTCAATAAGAGTCACCTCCATCTTATCATGTTATAAGTCACCACAAGGAATATATGCATTTAATACATAGCACCAGATTTTGACTCTGTTCCTTATGCACCTTAATTGCATAGATTAAAAAAATCATAGCACTGACACACTGAGGGCCATTCTACCTCAGATTTCAAATAGGAACCTTCAGAAAGTTTCTGAAAGACAGACTTGCTTCCAGCAACCCAGCAGAAGAAGCCTCTAAAATGCCCTGCCACTGTAGAGTGAAAACACCACCATACAGCACAGCAAAGCCCTCTCTGCTCTCCCCTTCTTGAGACAGCATTCCTTGCAGGATAATGTAGGGTGCTGCTGTGGAAGTTATTTTCCAAGCTCTACCACAATGGAATAAGTGTGACAACTCTTCCTCTGCTGCACACAGCAGACAGACACTTGAGTTGCATGTGTTTAATGATAAAACACAATGGCAGTACTGAAGTTTTTCAGAGGTGGCAGGAGGGGATTGCACAGAGCAGTCTGTGGATCCTAGCAAGTGGACAGGACTCCCAGCCCTTCTCTGATGGTTTCCCCACGTGAGTCTCACCCATCTCTGTATGGCCTCCCCGAGTCCCACCAACCCTTAGGGACAGTCCCTGCCCTGGCCCCATCCTGACCCCTTCCCTTTCACCTCCTCACTCCAAAACCTGCTGACCTCTATTATCATCCCTGCCTCAGTCACCAGGCACCATAGCACTTTTTCCTGGTCCCTTGCCTTCTTCAACTACCACCAAATTTATGGACTGATGGACTCTTGTCTGTTTTTTCTAATTCCTCATAAAATTCTCTCCCAGCCTCCTACCCCACTATTTTCTTTCCCATGCTCAGACAAGAGCTCTGCTATTGCCAGGAATTTCAATCCTGACACTTTTTCCAGTGCTGCTGAGCTGATCCTGGAATTTGCACTTTTATATCCCATTTGTCCTATGAAACCCTATCTGCAAATACTATTTTTTAAGAGAATAGAATTATTTGAATTATCAAAGGAATTGTTTAATACAGATAACTCTTCTACCTAAGAAGCCATTTAACATTCAGACACTGTCTTACCTGAATGTTTGGAGATTATGCAAAACATTTTATCTTCTGATGAAGCAGAAATTCTTTGCACACTGTGAAGAAGTTTGCATCTTTGTTCAACTGATCCAGAAAGACAAAAGCGTTGTATAATATCCATTGTTGAGAGACCTCCAGAGGTACTTCTAAATCATCTTCTTTTCGTGCTGTCTCAGAATGCTTATAGATAAAGATTGATTAGCAAATCTTTTATAAAACTGTTTTGATTATAAAATAGTTGAAAGAAATTTGCAGTGGGATGTTTTATCTAGGAAGACTATGTACTAGTATTTTATTCTTGTAATGAAAGATAATAAAATGTTAATATCTGACTTGCTTCTTCTGGATGAATATGTACATTTTGCATTTGTAGAGAAAAATATATTTAATTACCCTAGAAATATGATTGAATAGGGTTTTTTAAATATATATAAAAGAATCTATGCATGCAAGTATATAAAAATCAAATGCATATATTCTTCACAATGAAAATATTCAACCTTTATTTCTAGAAAAGCCAAAAAATTAAATATTTTTTAGATAAAACTCCATTACCTCTATGTCTCATACTGATCCATTCTCACCTTGTATTCACAAGCAAAATCCCCAAGAGCTTTAAAAAAATCCATTTACTCTTGTCCTCTAAATTATAGTTTTGGCAAATAATCTTGTGTTGAGAAAGGAAATGCTGCTTGGGAAAAAAACACAACTAGCAACAACAACAGAAACAGCAAGACCTCTAAGATTCCCTTTGGGCAGAGAAACAACATAATTTAAGTGTAGCTTGAGGTAGTTCCAGATCTGGTGACAATGAGGTACCTGAGCAGCAAGCCCCATTGCCAGGAGCTTCTGCTCACCAAAGGAGACTAATTTTATCAAGTCAACAGAGAAAGCAAAAGGTCAAGGCCAAAGGCTAGAAACTTTGATTTTGAATCTTACTGAAAACCTTTCAGATTGGAAAAATGAGGTCACAGGGTAAAAGCAAGCTGAACTTCCTGGTTAATACTGATTCATGGGACATTTTCAAAACTGCATCAGGTGAGCTGCAGACCAGGCTTCTCCAATTCCTCAGAAGCAACCAAGCTCAGGCTGTGGTCAAGACTCATCTCTGCTATGTGACTACCAGGGGCTCTGGAAGAACAATATGAATCTAGAATTAGATTTCTTCAGCTCCATATTGGGCCCCTAAACCATGACCTACATGAAGCTCAGACAGAAAGCCCCGAGCAGCTCTCGTAGCCACTTCCGTTCAAGCCACAGCCAGGCACCAGCTATGCCGGAGAGGCCACGTCAAGCAGGTCTCATTTGAAACCACTTTATTCAGAGCATAACCTCAGAAAAGAAAATGTGGTTTCTCTTTCATCTAGCAACCTAAAACATCTGTTGTTTAAAAAGTTCAGATTTCCTGTGCATCACATGGAGATTTTGAGCACCCATCCTGGGAGCAAGGGGTCTACCAAGGAGCAGGGATTGTGGAGGAGGGTGAGGTTCCTATGTGTCAGGAATGGCTCCCTGCCCTGCAGTCCCCTGCACTGGCTGGCTGGCACCAGACTGATTTCATGCACACTGAACTCATCTGCACATGCTTTTGCCATTTCTTTCCTTGTTTTCAGACCTCCCTTCTACCATGAATCAGTAGATTAATAGTAAAAGATTCAGAGTTTTCCAGCTACTTCTGGTAGCAGTGAGGGCACAGTTCTCAATATAAACAAGTATTTGCTGTTAAGTGCAGGGAATAATTCACAGGAAGAAATTTTTTCCACAGACTGGAATTTTTAATTTGTTATGATTACTTCATAGTATTTTATAAATCTCATAAATGTGACTGTGATGGCTATGATATAAAGATTAAGTCCATAAAAGTATTTATCCTCCTTAAATAACTGCCTACTATAAATATTATCGAATGTTATCTCCATTTACAACTAAGAATGGATTTCAACATATAACAATATAAAATCATCTTGTAAATTTTCCATTAAACTAAACTATCCCGGGAGAGACAGCAGGTTCTCTGAAAAAAACAATCCATTATCTGCTTCTGATGATATTATTTATATTTCCACTCTTGACACACCTAATACTATTACTCTTCACTACCATCAACTGCAACAATACCACTGCAAAAATAAACAAAAGGCTAAAGAAAGAGACAAATCTTCAATGCCCCATTAACAGGAATATCCTCATTTATAGGGTTTTTTTTTGTGCATGTCATTATTTTTAAACCATAAGTATACCCTTACCTTTAAAAGAATTTAAACTTGGATAGTAGAATTCTGTCAATAAATACATAGTGCACTATATAGCTGACAAGGCACTAAAAATGCAATAGTTGCTGCTGATCTATGATCAGAGTGGAGATTGTCTGTGTGGACTCCATGAAGTTTCTGAAAGTTTCCAAAGTTTGAAAACAAACAGACATCTGAATAAAAAAAATAAAATATTTCTGCATTGCAGCAAGTGTTTTGTCCAGCATGCCATGGCTTCATTCACTATCAGAAAATACTAGTGGCAATATTCATAAGAAACAAGGAGAAATAATTTCATTGCTCTGTGACCTAAGCACACATTCATCCCTGAGGTCTTCTGCTGAATTAAATAGACACTGGATATTTTTAAAGATCTTATGAATTCAATTAAACAGTAGTAAAGATGGCCTCAGAGGAAAGAAAAATTTCTGTGTAATTATTAACACAGACATTGGTGTGTACCCTGCTTTCTGTGTGACAGTGACAAAAATGGCCTCCTTATTAAGAGTGGCAATTTTGGTACATAGGAACAGCTGAGGAACTTGTGACCTCTCAAACCTCCGGTCTGATGCATGTTCTGAACACTGCCTCCAGTCCTGTCACTCTTCAATGCTGAGTTGACATATGATTGACTCCTAAATGGTGTAAGATTGCACTTAGTGACATTGCTACAACAAGGCTTCCTAATTTTAAAGCCTTTTTGTTACATGTTACAAAAATGCAGGAATTCTCTGTAGGGAGCCTCCCTGCAGACACACATCTGATGTGGCTGGCAAAAGTAAAAAAACACAATGAAAGCAAAGCTATAAAGTACCGGACTTACCAAAAATTGCTGCAGTAATTTTCTCTCTTTGGAAAGTGTTTTGTGCTCACCTCTCAGAAAGACACCTACATTTCTTTAGCTTGTGGGGAAAAGAAACAAACACTATACAAGCCAACATCCATTGTTAAAGTCACAGCTTTTAAAAGCTCTTTGAGGGTTTGAAGAGTGAAAGAGTTTATATGGTGTTTGCAGATTCTACATAAAACACAGTACTTTCATGTTCTCTATGTCCCAGCTTCTTAAAAACTAAGATACATTCCCATGTTCTGTTCTTCCAACGAAGACTTAAAATGACTCGTCTGTAATTACACGCAAAGATACACATAAAGCCTACAAATACTCTGACCCTCCTTAGGTATCCAGGTGCTATCCAGGACTAACAGATTCAGCTGGCTAGGAGGTAATTTAAAAGTCAAACAAATTGTAAGGTAAGATTTCAAAAAATAATACAAACCAGAAACTGAAAATAATCTCGGACCTTGAAGATCATCCACCACTCAGGACTAGATTAAGTTAAAGTCAAATTGTATAAGAAATTCAAATCATTTAGGTAGGAAAAAAAAAAATCAGATGAAAGTCACAGAACCATAGGCATAGACAAATTCCAGAGAAACACCACAAGGATACGAGGATTATAAAAACCCACTTGCACTTCCAGTGAACTCCACTCTATATATAAGCAGATGCATTAGTCCTTAAGAGGGAAACCATTAAAAAAGTAGGGCAGCAGTTTCATCTGAGAGAAACAAGTTGGAACAATCCTTTTGGGGATGTTTTCATTAAAACAGGCTGCCCCTTTTTATAGTTCAAGGCAAGACATACATTTCTTTTAAAAGTTTATCTTACTAATTCTGAATACTCTAGCTTTGTCAGTGGCAAGTAATTAAGACATTAAAATGCAGCAAATTGTCTCTATGAGTTAAGAAAATATTTTCTTTCAGATCCATAAGGTCAAGCTCTGCTTCCAGCAAAAAAAGTACCTTCTGTCTGTCTTTTGAAGCAGAAATGTTCCCTTTCTGATGCCCCTAGGCTTTGAAAAATGAAGCCCCCTGACAAACACATATTTTAAGATGAGAGATTACATCATAGAGCCACCATTTACCAAATGAAGTCATGAAATGAAAATTACTAATGGAAAGTGGCAATTTGGCCAGTTTTCTGTACGGCCCTAATCATGCTCACAAAAGCTAGGGGATGGCTAAAAAACACCTGTCGCTAGTGGACACGAAATAGAAGTGTGGATTCAAATCACAGCAGCAGAGGTTTCGTCCCAAGAAGGCAGAAGCCTTTATTTTGGGGTTTTCAGCCCCCTTTTATAAGGTGTTCTGATACAGGTTTAACATGATTGGTAAAGGGAACAACACCTCTCTGGTCCCATTGGTGGAACAAGAGAAAACACCCAGGACATCTGTACAACATTTTTTTGAGAACTAAAAACCTATTTACAAAAAGCAGTCCTTGAGAGAAACATGTTCTCAGGAAACTTTCCTTTGGGAACAGATCAGCCACTGACAGGCTGAAATTCTCTCAGGCTCAGAAAATCATACCCACAAATGCCTTCCTTCAGACCTAAGATAAAGACTGTTTTTAATATTCTGTGCAAAGCTGTTACATAAACCCACCAATGGAGAGGTCTTCTTGCATCCCAGAGCCAGCTCACCCACTCATTCCAGAAATCCAGGCAGGTAAAGCCTCCACAAGGAGGACACTGGTCAAGGTGATCATCTTGCATACACCTTCCCCTGTGGCACACCTGCAGGGAGCTGCATCCACGGCAGCTGTCACACCCCTGCACAGGGTCACTGTGAAGCTGAAAGGACACATGGGCAGGTGGGGGACACCCTCTGCTCTGCTGCTCTGCCCCTGGAGCAGGGGAACCACACAGCACCAGGCTGCACAGCCTGCTGGCACACAGGTGCTCAGGGAGAGATCATGATTTCCCTTCCCCATTTCCTCAGGCTGCTTCTGATTTAACGTGGAAAAAACTGGATAAAATACAGGCATTGCCCTGGGAGCTGGAATCAGCACCAGGCTCCTGCACCTCTTGCATCTGGATATCGCTGGCTTTTTGTGCAAATCCAGCTGCAAATGATGTACTAGCCTCAACATTTGAGTAGTAGCTGGAAAACAAAAAAATCTAAATTCAGGTTGGGATAATTCATTTCTGCACCATCAGAAGCAGTTTCCTTCATTTTGATTTGGGAAAATTATTTTATTCTGCACAAGTTTATCTAACCAGCAGGGCTAGAATTGTGGTTAACTGTAACATAGAATTGTTTTAGCATAGCAACAGTAACATATGTTACTTGATGTCAAGCCAATAGTCGATTTAACCTGGTAATGGGCATGAGATTTGTTTTTCAAGCTTCCCTAAGTCACAGTCACAATACTTCCCTTAGGACAGCTGTAAAGGGATATTACACTGTGATTTCATATCAACAGCAAAGAAAATGTTCAGGTAGATGTCAATCTTCAGTGACAAGCAATTGAAAAGGTAATCTAAGTGCTATAACTAATTAATATCAAAGAGTAAATACATAAAACATTGCTTGCAGACCAGATTGCAGCAGAGGCCACCACAAAGGGATTTCAATCACACGCCTCCTGTGCTTCTCCCACCCCAGGTAGTAGAAGATAACCCCCAAACCAGTACTGAGGGTTTGATTTCCAAGCAGGCTCAATACTAAGCCCATAACATTCATAAATTCCAGCATCTGGTTAAATTTCCCCTGAACCATGCAGATCCCACTTTTCCTCCATATATCTTACAGGGGCCTTCAGCTCCCAGTTAAGCAGGATGGGGAGGCCCCAATGGGTCAGGGCCATTAGGAGGGAGGGCTGCAGAATCCACACCCCTTTAATTCAAGGTAAATCTGCTCAGCTCATGGCACAGGTATTTCTAAAGGGTAAATTAGTTCAAGTGTTGTGAGCCAAAACTTGAAATAAATATTGATATTGCTTTTACAGTCTTTTATCATTTGTTTTGGAAATAGCATCACTTTTGATTTCTGAGCTGAAAGCTTACAACTGTTTCTAATATTCCATTTGATGCAAACAATTCAACAGAAACAGAATCAAAAATACTCTTCAGTTTTAAAGATTGCTTTGAAATGTTTCATATAGTCAAAGTACCTACAGCACCTTTAAATTGCAGTTAATAAGTAACTAAAAAAATACATTAACAGAATTCTTCTCTCAGTGTGAATGAGTTCTCTAGCATCTACACTGGGAAATGATTATTATTAATACCACTCTGAAATATAGTTATTGTTTTTAGACACACCCAGCTCCTAATTCTATCACCAAACTCTTTACATTAACAGCATTTTTAAAAAGTTCAAGTGCAGAATTAAATGGAAAGTTTTAATAGCTTATACATATGTATACTTGATATTCTTGGCTGCAGAAAGAATAGCATTACAATATTAAAGAAAAACAGGTATAAATCTATCTCTAAGAGCCATATAAACAAGTTCATCTAAGTCAAGAATTCCTTTGAGCCTCACTTTTATTCAAAAACTGTATTTTCTATACAGACTATTTGCTTTTGAATAAGAGGGTTAAGCTGTTAGTCATTATAACTATTCATATAGAAGTTGGAATACTTGTTGTAAACCTTTCAAGGTGACAAATGAAAGATAATAAATCCTTGATCAGTATAACTTTTATTTATTCATCCAGGAACAGAGGATATCATAGGCAACAACGCCGCCTAGGAGAACAAGGATTTCACATAAACTGTTTTGGCAGAAACACGCATTTAAATAATCATCCAAATCACCACCTCACTATCTCTACCTTAAAAAATAAATAAATAAAATCAGAACTAAACAAACAAGAAAATTGAGAAAAAGAAACATAAAATCTGAACAAACAAACAGCCCAGAATTATTTTTTTTTATTTAATGTCTATGCCAGCCACATCTCTCCCTGATTTTAGAAGTCATAATACTTAGCAGTGACAATGGCACCTTTCATTCGCAAACACCTTATAAACATAAACTGACTGCAATTATACCACAAAATACCTCACCACAGCTAATCAGCATGACTGCCTGGTCTGCCCTCAGCCTGGGGGAGTGCTGATTTCAGTTTTTGCTGCCAGCCCCCTGTATGACAGTGTCTACATCCTGCAAAGTACTACCCACAGAAGTGAATTTAGCATAAATTGACTGACCAAACTACAGCACATCATCAAGCAGGTTTCTCCACTCAGTGCTAATATTTGCTTTTATAATCCAAGAAGAACTGACCAGACCAGGGAGCAATTTAATGTAAACCATTTGGAGTGAAAGGTGTTATCTTGCCTAGCGAAATCTCCCCCTCACAGTCCAGCTCACAGGCAGAGTCAGTGGCAACCTCGTGGTCAGGGGAGATCTGGGACATCCTATCAAAAGGGTCCTCGCGATTTTCCTCACAGTCAACCACATTTGGGATCATGTTAACATAAGCAGTCGCTATCTCCTTATGGTAAAGGGTGTCCTGGTTGTAAGAGATAAGCTCATTGCTTATATTAACAGTCTCCACTGCAGTACCAGAGCAAAACTGACCGCATCCCAGGAGGTTGGAGAAAACCTTTCTAAAGTCAGCATTGAAGGCATAGATGATGGGGTTAAGAGAAGAGTTAGCCCAACCAAACCAGACAAAGATATTAAAGGTGGTCTCACTGACGCAGGGGAGGCCAGCGTGGGGGTCACTGGGTGGGCTCTCGCAGAAGGGAACCATGCAGTTCAGGATGAAGAATGGCAACCAGCAACAGACAAAGACACCCATGATGACAGACAGCGTCTTTAACACCTTGGTTTCTTTCCTAATGGAGGACTTGAGGCTGGTGTGATGGTGGCAGTCAACGTGGCTGCTCCGGCAGCTCTGTGCATGCTCGGCTGCCCTCTCCAAGGAAGAGATACGACGAATCTGCACCTGGGCAATGCGGTAGATTCGAGTGTAGGTAACTATCATGATAGCCACCGGGATATAAAAACTGATCAAGGAGGAGGAAATAGCATAAGTCCTGTTGAGGCTGGAGTCACAGCTCTCCGATGGTCCAGTGAGGGTATCGTTGTTGCCAGAGGTCCCATCAGAGGGTCTCACTGCTGTTAATGCCACCCAAGTGGTACTCATATCTTCTGCCCAGGCGGTGACTGCACCTGCTGCTGCCCAGGCAGTGCCAAATCCATCTCCAATATCATCAGCAGCAACAACATCCCCACCTTTGTGCCAGTTGAGCTGGACAGGGATGAAGGAGATGAGCACAGACAGTGCCCACGCCACGCTGATCATCACCAGAGCCAGCCGCTGGGTCATCTTCCTCTCGTAGCGGAAAGGGCTGGAGATCGCCCAGTACCTGTCCACACTGATCACGCACAGGTTGAGGATGGAGGCCGTGGAGCACATGATATCAAAGGCCACCCATACGTTGCAGAAAGCCCCAAAGGGCCAGTACCCAGCTACCTCTGCCACCGCCTTCCAGGGCATGACCAGCAGGGCCACCAGTAGGTCCGAGACAGCCAGGGACACGATGAAGATGTTGGTAACCTTGCTCCGCAGGTGCCGGTAGCGGACGATGGCCGCGCACACGAGCACGTTCCCAAAGAGCGTCCAGAGGATGAGCAGAGCCAGCAGGCTGCCCGCCGCCACCTGCGCCGCGCCGGGAGCGCCCGCCGGTCCCCGCGCCTCGCTGGGGTGCTCCGTGGCCGGGGGCAGCGGGCTCCGGCCGCCCCGCAGCATCGCTGGCGGTTCCCGCCGGCGGCGGGGCGGCTCCGGCCGGGATGCGCCGAGCAGCCAGCGCCGCCCCGCCGCCCGGCCCCATGGGGCCGCTGCCCCCCCGCCCCGCCGCCACCCCCGCCGGATGGCCCCGCTCGGCCGCTCAGCGCGCCCCCGGCTCCGGGCTCCGCGCCTCGCCGCTACCGTCCCGCCAGCCCCGCCGGGGTCCCTCTCCCGCGCTCCGGGGGCCCCGCCTGGGGTCCCCGCCCCGCGGCTCCGTGCAAGTACCTCTGCTCGGGATCCCCGCCCCGCGGCTCCGTGCGGATCCCCCCCGCTCGAGGTCTCCGCCCCGCGGCTCCTTCCAGGGGTTCCCGCTCCGCGGTTCGGCGCGTCCCCCTGCTCGGGGCTCTGTCCCGCACCCCGCCTTGGGTACCCGCCTCGAGTCCTTTCGCTCGCGCTCCGCAGCTCAGCGCTCTCCTCTCTTCCTCAGGCTCCCTCTCCGCGGCTCAGCGCGGACCCTGCCCGTGGCACTCGCTCCGCGCCCGCTTCTTCTGGTCCCGCACTCCCGGTGGCTCCGGCCCGGGCTGGCGGCTCCGCTCGCCCCGTGCCCGCCCGGGCTCCCAGCGGGGCAGAGCCGCGCTCCCGCCCGTGCTGCCCGCCCGCCCCCGCCGCCCTGTGAGCATGCTCCGCCAGCCGGCCGGGCCGCTGGGCACCGCGGCCGGCGAGGGACGGGACGGGACGGGAAGGAAAGGTGCGGTGCAGCGGGGGAAGCCGCCGTGCCCTCTCTTTCCATCCCTCCGAAACCGGGTCACCCTCGCAATTCCTCGGTGCCGTCCCCGGCTGAGTGAGGCCGCTCGGCGCAGCACGAGAGAGGAGCGCGGTCCCACGGCAGGGAGCGGGGAAATGACCCCAGCATCCCCGGGGGAAGAGGGGCTGTCCAGGACGGGTACGGACACAGCTCGACCGGCCTCTCGCTGGGAGCGAACGGGGCTGAAAGGTGCCGTGCGGGGAGCGGGACGGGCTGGGGGTCTTCCCCTGGGACTGGAAATAGGTGCCTCCGTACTTGTTCCAATGGCTTCTACTGGATGACTGAGATACATCACAGGCAGAAAGCCCGGCAACTGAAAATCCCATTCTCTCTCCAGCTGTATGGGATGAATCATCCCTCTCGGTAGGGCTCCAGTACTACGAGAAACAGACTATGACTGTGAGCATTACAGGTGTTAATACTCTTGGACTCAACGTGTGCTAATGTCATGCTTGAATTTCTTCAGAGAACATATCTTAGTTATTTCTATTCAAAATATAATTGATTTAGTTCCTCTAAAAGTTAACTTCTTTTTAAAACCGTTGCCAGAGATCAAACCCAGTTTTGACTCAGCAGCCTGTTTTGGCACTGAAAGGGGCTGAAGAACTGATGCTCTCCAGGGTCCTTCCAGCTGCTTCTCCAGGCAGGTTGGGAAGGACAAGAATCACTATACCTTGCTGGATTCACAGTGACATGAAGGAAGATTAAGTGCTAGAGCTACTAAATACAGAGGGAAAAGAAAAAAAATAAATTCTGAAACCTTTTAGGTAATTTTATAAAATTGTCACAAGAAAACTGAAGCTTCACTTTAGCTCTCACTTAAGAAATTGGCACTACTTTTCCACATTTAAGCAGAGTTATATTTAATATTGGAGGAAGAATTTAGCTTTTGTCACCACTGAATTCTAAACAGTGTGACTAAAGCTCTGATGCTGAGGCAACGTGTCTCTTGCACAAACTCTGCTTTCCTAAGCAATGCCTCCTACAATTTCTCTAAGCGAAGAAGCAGATCGCACAAGTATTTGTGCACGTGTCTGTTGAAGCTGCAAGTCATGGGGATATTTTGTAATGTAGTTAATGGAGATGCTTTATGTCAAAAAGCAACGATCTGATTTGCTTGTTTAGCTTATATTCATTGCTTCAGCAATGTAGAGGCGTGAGCATACGCTCGTGCTGTGCTATCTGTACGTATGTGTGTATTCACACGTGTGCTGCCAGTACACATGAGCTACTTAAACACACACACGAGCAGGTATCTGTCTCAATAACAAAAGTAGCCCAATAAAACATAGCCTGCTCACAGCTCAGCAGCCCCTTGCCCACACTGGTAGTATGGTACAAATTAGAAGTGCAGGTGTGTGTTATCTCCTTCCAGTTCTGCTGGGTGTGCTGGAGTCAGGCACAGAGGGGGTGCAAGCAGATGGGAAACATGCCTTAACCCATTGAAACAAAAATTGTAAGAGCTCAATCGTCAGATGTCTAAGGAATGAAGCTTTTCTATGCTTTGTTCTTTACTGTCTGCAATAGGTGGACCCAAAGTGGAGGACTTTCCAAAGTATCCCATTTATTGGCCAAGAATTGCATTTGGCATTCTGAATCCTGTAACTTAGAATTTAGAGGATATAATATCCTTTCCCACCTTTTTAATATCTAGCAATCATTCTTGGTTTCCAGCTGGTGTGAACTGATGTTGTTCACCAAAGCTCCCTGTGGATAGAAGTCCAGCATTGAGCCAGGGGAAGATTTATCACCCGAAGGTGCACATGTCAATGGGTGCATCAGTGACACAGTCTCCAATGCTGATCCAACATTTCATGCATGCATGTTCAAAACTTTCAAAGCAAAGGAATGCATTAGGAGATCAGGAATATTTTCAGTGATAGTAGCAAGAAATACTAGTTTGTGATGGGATGGCATGTGAGACTAAAACCCCCATGCTGACAGACTCAGTGAGTTGGGAAGAAGTGGAGCAGGAAGGAGGAACAGGACAACTGCTTTGTGCTTTTACCAGATCATTCATAATGGCATCAGGTCAGGGAAACAATCGTTTCATGGGGACATTTGTGGTTTGTTATAACATTCCATCCACTGCCATCAAAATTTTTTGAGCCTGAGATAAAAACCTTTCACATTTATAGGTTATTAGCATCCTTTTTTAACTTTCTGTAGGCAGTTTGCATATAAATCTCTTTTTAAGAATAGTCCATTAAACCCACAGCTGTCACTTGCTGAGAGATTTGGGGTGGGGTTTTTTCATCCTGAAATCATCTTTGTAATGTCTTTTGTGCTTTTCCTTCAGAGCTTTGCTTCACTTTTCTTCTTTTTATTCACCTGTTAAAATTGCAGTTCTCTCTCACAGCTGGCAGATTGGAAGTAATGGAATTTAACTGCTAGTGCAATGGTTCTGAGCAAAAAAAAATCTTTTCAGTTCCTGATTTTAGAAATGTATGTTTTACTAGCTCTTTCCCTTCATTGCCACTTTTTCTATTTCCATTTCAAAATACAAATACTCATTGTTCTGCCTAATAATATTTATTTTAAAATCGTCAATACTCATAAATTCACACATTCTCTTATCTAAGAGGTACTTGATGTAAAGAGATAAAAAATAATTAATGCTGAAAGGAAATTAAAATACAGAGACACAGGTGTACCACTGTAGAGGTTTAGGCTATAAAAACCTCCCATTACAGCTAGGCTCTAAAGTAGAGAAGAAGAGGTAGTAGTAGAGGTGGAGGAGGCTGGAAGTCACTACACATCAGGCCAGTTTAGCAAAATCACTGCATGTGTTCTGAAGTGTAGAAGGATGCTCAAGTGGAGCTGCATTTAGGAGCGTGGCTGAACACATGCTTAAGGTCAGTCAGTTTTACTCACTGACACTGACAGTCTTTGTTGCACGGATGCAGGTGTGTATGTATCCACGTGAGAGCACTGAGGCAGGAGGGAGATAACTGGTATCACAAATTTATGGAGTACAGAAAAATCCATGCAGACTGGGTAGGGTCTTGCTGCTCATGTTTTAAACAAAAATAAATATGACCAATTGGAAAATGATCAGAAATAAGTTACAGGAATTATTTCTGGGAAACTTCCTCAGCTGAGCAGAGAGCAACAAGAGGGTTAGAACAAGTGATGTCTGACAAGGGGAAAAGTTTTCTATAACAGATGATTTAATTTCAGGTAAAGTTAGAAAAAACTGCAGAGGCTAAAAACTGGATCTATAAGAAATCAGGTAGAACTGGGGTACAGATTTTTAACAGTAAGGAGCATTAATGGCTGAAGCAATTGATTTTGGATTTGAATCAATTTGCCATCATTTGCAATCTGAAAGACAAGGCTGAATGCATTTCTCTGAGGCTGTGCCTCAGCTCATCCCTCAGTTCTGTCTTGATTCCCAGGGTACCAAATAATACTGTGTAGTCCATGTTGTGGGAAAAGTAATTTTGGATGGCTACAGTTACCCCCGCTATTAAATCCTATTTAGGTTTTTGATGATGTGATTAACCATATGTAACAGGATCTGTAATGAATGTGATATAATTCCTACATCAGCCATTGATCACTCAGGGAAATCATTAAATTATTTATGTTAACAGAAGAAATTTCCACAGTTTTTTTTTTTGGGTGGGGGTCATTTGTTTGTTTGTGTTTTGTGTTTGGTTTTAGTTTTGGTTTTTTGGGGGGGTTGTTTGTTGGGTTTTTTGATTGTTTGTTTTTTTTCTAAACTAAGCTTCATATCATTTGAACCAATGGTAAAAGACAAAAAATTAATGCTATCCAAGGCCAAGACCAAAGGGAGCAGCATTTTTATAAATATGGTTCCCACTGTACCATCTTAGTTAATTCTCAGGCTTTTGTCTCATAAAATACCTTTTATTTTTGAATATTCATAATCATGTATTAAAAATAGCATCATTTTTTCTAATTAAGCAAGAGTTCACATGAATAAAAACTACTTAAGATAAGTCACATTTGAAAGAAAAAGAGGAAAAACCCTGCTTTTTACAATTCAGGAATTTTATTCATATTCTCTGAGTGTGCATGGCCCTATCCCAGGGTAACAACCATTCTGAGAAAATAAGATGAAAATGATGATTTTGATTTTCTAATGCTGAACACTTCAAGACTTTTATTTTGCCTTTTGCCAACTATACTATCAAATTGCAAAGAAAAATCAGGTGGGCTTAATTCCCAAGGAAGCTGCTGTAGTTTTGGATCTGGCTTCAATAGTGTAACAACTTGCCCTGCAGAGTAATTTTAAAACAAATTTCTTTACAGTGGTCTGATTTCTCTCCTTCTCTAACCTACTGTACATTATGAGGATCTATGAATTTTATATTGAATGTGCAAACTACACACTTTTTTAGTTAAATAATTCTTATTGGAACTTTTACCAACAACATTATTTATCTTAGGATTTTACCCTCTCCATTAACATAGCATGAGATTATTTCCTACAATATGAGTAGGAAAACCAAATTTTTCATGGAATCAAACAGTAGTTTCAGCAATGAAATCAGACACTATTGTGAAGACTGTTAAGGCTGATAGAAAAGAGAGGGCTCAGAAAACAGAAGTCAGCAGCTGGGTGTCTGCCTCTCAAGGAACACAGATGATGTCTCATAGGGTCAGACAGTGACTCATCCTTGGGCTTCCCTCCTCCCAGAAAGCAGCTGCTGCAGGGAGGGGAATGGGGTTGGGAAGCAGGACACCCAAACCTCATCTGTTTCACTGGCACTGTGGGACACCTGTATCCTTGCAGAAGAGCCTGTTGCAAATGCTGCACAGAAAACTGCAGAGCAAGGTGATTTTACAAATGTGTCAACAGAGCTGATAGAGTTTTTAGTCTGTACGTTTCAGAATTGTGAAAGACCAGCACTATATTTTGTAGTTCAGGATTTATTTGGAGAAAGAATTCCAGTTTCAAATTTTTAAACATTAGTGGTAAGGATGAGCAACTTACTTTGAGATAAACAGCAATAAACTGGTACTTGTACTTATTCCTGCCTTTTCCCCTGCTTAACTGGTACTTTGCTCATTTAGAATCCTTCTGGTTTCTTCTTCGACACACATAACAAGGGTCAAAGGAGTTTCAAGTGCAGAGTATCCAGCACCCCTGCAATGCTTTTAAGACCCTCCCATTCTTCTGGCTGATGCACTACAAATAAAAGGCAGGAACACACAGGTTGAAAAGCACATGCTCAAATAAATCAAGGCAAATACCCCAAATTCAGCACAAAGTCAATGTATTGCTGCAGTAGAACAAAGTTCACTATTTCAGACAGAGCCAGCTCCTCTTGATGTAGTGAAATTTGGGTTCTTGATTCTTACTGGATTGAAAAGGTTTTCCAAATTGGAGAACAAAGAAAATAAAATTAAAGGTTTAGAGAGAAGAAAGACATTCTGATGCTTGGAAAGGACTTGAGGACACATTCAAAAGTCTGTTTGGCTAGTGATACATCTTTTAAAATTATTTCTTGGTAATTAAACTATTAGATTCAAGCAGGCAGTGGTGGAAAACTCTACCTGGGGAGCACTGCAGACATGCTTCTTGTACCTGGGAGAGGAGCACTCAAAAGGAGGAACGAGGAAGGGGTTTCATGTAACCAGCTACCATTAAGATGTTGTTACAAAGCTATTGCTTACTGCATCATTGCTGTTGGTTGCTGCCTTCCTACAAAAGTCATTGTCTGCTGAAGTGAAATTACTAAACTCAGAAAATTACAGACTCAAGTTGGAACCTGACACAATGTGCCTTAGCCTTTGGTATATTAATCATATCTGTGCATCCTTAAAAGCATTATAATCTTCAGTTAATCCTGGTAAATATTTGATAGCACAATAATTTAGAATAAAAAATTATGGTATCCTTGAAAGTCCTGGCCAGCCACTCACTCCCTCCCCCAGAGTGGGATGAAGGAGAGAATCATGACAGTAAAGGTTGTGGGTTGAGGTTAAGACTATTTAATAGGTAATACAAAAGGTGTGTGAGCAAGCAAAGTGAAACCAGGAATTAATTCACCACTTCCCATGGGCAGGAAAGTGTTCAGCCATTCCCAGGAATGTAGGGGTCCATCACAGAAGAGAGACTTGGGAAGACAAATGCCACCACTCCAAATGTGTGTCCCCTCCCCCACTGCTTCCTCCTTCTTCCCTCTGATTTACCCTCAGCACGAAGCCATGTGGTGTGGGATATGGTGTGGAATGTCCCTGGCTCAGGTGGGGTCAGCTGTCCTGGCTGTGTCCCCTCCCAGCTCCGTGTGCAGCCCTGGCCTCCTCACCCGTGGGGTGGGATGATGGACAGAAAAGGCCTTGGCTCTCTGGAGGTGCTGCTCAGCAATGCCTAAAATATCCCTGAGCTACCAGCACTGCTTCCAGCACAAACCCCAAACACAGCCCCACAGCAGCTGCTGTGAAGAAAATGAGCTCTAGTCCAGCCAAAACCAGCACATGTGGATAGGAGCTGTTCCTCACTCAGATTAAAATGCTGATGTCATTCACCAGAATTAATGATTCTATGTGTGGTTTCCACAAGATGGCTTTTTAATTCCAGGTGTACTGCAGTGACATTCAAGCAAAGATTTATTGGAAAGTAAATGTAAAACACCCACTGCTTTGTTACAAATGAAGTAGAGGAATAGCAGCTGGTTTTCCAGCAATCCCTGCTCTTTAAAACTTTCCACCTACTGCATCCATCTTTATTTGTACTTGGGTATAAATCGTGGTCCATTTGCTTCTGGAAAGAAAATGAAAATTGTTTTGATAAAGATTTTACAAAAGCCTGTATTTTAAACATGAAATTCAGTTCTCTTTTAGGAGAAGAATAGTAGTAGAGGAAGGCAGGAGGGATGCCATATAGAACTGTAAATTTTACTTTAAATGTCATCCAAATTAACATTATGGGATATAACACACGCCCTAATTTAAAAAAAAAAAAAAAAAAAAAAAAAAACCAAAAAAAAACCAAACCCAACAAATAATAATAAAAAATACTCTAACCTACTGACATTGAAGTATCAACTTCTGGATTAAATTGATCCTTTAGAAGCTAATAGAGCCAAACCTCTTTTTTAAAGTTCTCCTTAACAATTGCAGCTGCTTCAATTCTGTTTAAAACCAGATCTTGTTTTATTCATGCATGCATAGAATGAGGCCAAATGCTTGGGGACAGGGGTTCCAAGGGAATAAGTGATCCAATGAGCCATCTGTACACACATCATGCCTAATCAGGGTGAGGAGGAGAAAATAAAAATTATTAGATTGTTAAAATATTGAAGTTTGGGGATCTTTTTTATTTTATGGATTTTTTGTGAAGATTAATGAATTCTTTAAGCAAGTGATAAGAAACATGCAGTTACATTACTTAGGTAATTTCCCTCTCTGCTGTTCTCTGGAGCCATCTATTTCTCTGCATTTATATAGTCCACTCAAAACCTTTGGAGCAGAAGTGGATAATACAACACACAAATATTTCCAAAATTATCAAATTGGGCATTATTTTTTGCATGATTAAAAGAGAAAATTCAAAATATTGAGAAATACTAGTAAAAGGAATTCACTTATTTTAGAAGGCCTCAACCACGTGTCTTCAATTTTCTTCTGCCTCAGTGTTATTGACACATAAAAAACACTTGGAAAATCTGTGGTCATGCAAGTTTGACTCTTCAGGTAAATTGAGGATTGTAGTGCTCTTTTTGCACCTTAGCAGCCTTTAATTCTGTGCACATATGAGTTTAAATGTAATCCAAGCATACATTATTGAATAGATAGAATTACTTAGGAAAGAAAGGGAAGGAGTGGAAGAGCCTAACAGAAGGATGAACATCAGAAAATAAATTTCTGGTTAAGATTATGCAGCAAAAAATCAGAATCTTTTGCATATCAAGTGCATTTTGCTAAACAAATTCCCTTTTAAAAAGGTCTCTTTTAAAGTAATATTAAATGGGAGCACCTCAGGAGCATATCAATGAGCAGCTGTTAGACCTCTCTCCTGGGTAAGCAGGCTCTCATGCCTCCTGTCACATGCTTGAGCAGATAGGTAGGCAGAAATAGGGTAGCTTTGTGCTATTTATTATATTTTCAAACCTGTGAGAAATCAGTATTGTCAATATATACTAGAAGAAAAAAAAATTAGAAAAGAGTTGTCTGAGAAAGCCCAGGTTTAGCATTGAACAGAGAGCTAGAGGTCACACTATGTTAACTGCATTAAACAAAGTATTTTTCCTGGTTCATAAAATCAGTATTTCTTAAAAATATCTATTCTCAAATATTCAGAGCTTCATGACTCACTATTGCTTCAAGAGCAGTTGAGCTAAGAGCTGCTTCCATAAAATACTCTGTATTTGGATGAAACAATATTTTTTGAGAGAAGTCCTGTTGTGAAAACCTCTTAAGCATGTCAGGTCAAAATCAAGTCTCTGGTCCTGAAACAGAACTATTTTAGTCAGCGGGATTTCATCAGTGCAGCTCGGAATAGAATTTGCCCATTAGCATGTTTAAAGCATTTGCTCACTGCCAGAGTGCTACCTTAATTCACTTTCCCGAATAAACTTCAATTTCAGCGCTCAAAAGCAATCTAATATTGTGGGAAAATGAAATTATTTCAATCATAATATGAAGAAACAGAAAGAGCTAAGTAATTGCAAATGAAATATAACTAAATAAAGATGTTATTTATTTTTGAAACTTCCAAATGTGTGCTACGTGTTTGTAATAGAGCATATGGCCCCTTCTTGGCCTTAGGGATTTAGAGCTAGCTCTGCTTTGGCTGAACACAAATGCTGGAAATCAGCTAAAGAACACCAGTTCTAGCTGAAGAATGACATGGGAGCCATCCCACAGGAGCAGGGGAAGAAGAAACAGGCTTCCTCTAGCCATCTTTATGAGCACCCAAAGGTTGAAATGGAATTTTTGCCCCTATCTAGTGAAATTAATTTTTTTTTTTCTGATACTGGAAATAGCTGTAGAGTTTGTCTGGGAAGGAAGATTAAACCTTTATTTCATTATCTGGATGACCCCATTTACTCAAATTGTAGAGAGACAACTGAGTGGTCAGAGCTGGTATTTACATGGAACTAGGTGAGATCAAGCTACTGAGTTCAAGCAGAAAGATTTGTCTAGAATGAATATAAGAGCCAAGAAAGGTATTATAAAAGAGCATGACAAGCAACTGTAGGGCCAGGCAGAGATTACAGTGATGTAAGATAGTGTATCTTCCTAAAACCACATAAAATAAACCTGCAGGAAAATTGCTTTGCAGGAAGATAGGAGTTCTCATGCTCAGTCTCCTGATGCTTCATCTAATTCAGACTTCACCTGAGACTTCAGATGGATACTTCTTTACCTGATCTGGGCTCTGCAACAGGTAAAGAAGGTAGTAAAAATTCCTAACCAGGTTATGGCTGTGTGTACCACAAAACAGAAATGAAGATTAATTATTATGTGAAGTAATTATTGAAGCAACCTAATACAATCAGATAATTTTATTGAATGGTCTGTGTTTGCCATCTAGTGGTAAAAAGCTGACATTTTTTCTTTCTGCTGCACGAGGGTAGATACAACTGCAGAAATCTGTCTCAGAAGCAAACCTCTCCTGCACGGAAATATTCCTGCTCTCAGGATGATGGAGGTGATACTTGTACCGCTGCTCTTTCAGGAACCACGAGCAGAAATTTTTCTGGCCTTGACCCACCAGATTTAGGACTAGGTCATCGACAAATTAGTAAGGATTATACAGTAATTAATTGAGCTGTAGCTCCAGTATCCTGGTTACTGCTCCAGCCTTCTGATCAGGCACCCATCTTTTCACTGCTTTCTGTGAGAACTGAAGCAACTAAATATCACAGGGTTTGAGATTATATTCTTACATCTTGTAAACCACACTTATAAAACTCTCAGCTAAAGACCTTCCAGATTTCTAGAGGTTTTAACTTTGCTTTACAGCATCTCTGTATGAAAACATGAATATTTTCCAACCAGAAGACTGATCTATAATGAAATTAGCAACTCATTAAAAAATTGTGCAGGGAATACATACCATTCTGGAACTGAAATACCTACACACAAATATGAGCTGTCAGACCAGTTTTTTTCTCTTAAAACATTTCAAGAATATATGAATAAATAATTAAGTAAAAGGATTAATTTTATTTCTCAATTATGTCATAGAGTAAATACAAGAAAATTAATAGAAATATATTTTATCAGAAAAAAATTATATACAGCGTGATATCTAATCATACATGTTACTCACCTGGATTTCTTGCTATCTGTATCTATCAACAACAAAATAATTATATATTGATTTTCATCATTAATAAGGAACTTTAAACTAATTCCCACACCCTAATTATATAGCAAATATTTTTAGGTTTAACTATTAAAAAAAAACAAAGCTAGGAATTCGGAGTTGGAGTTTTCCTAATATCTCTGTGATTCAAAAGAAGTTCTTCCTGGGATTTTCTGTTCTAACTCATACAGAATTTTTTGTAAGCCCTTTTCACAAGTCACAATAAATGAGAACAAAGCCATAAAAACTGTATAGAGAACAAATCCCAGTTGACTAAAACAAAGATTAATGAGATTTAATTAACTTTACGATGTAGTGTTAATCATATTAACACTAATATGATTCTGGAAAGTATATTTATACAATAACACCACATATATAACAAAACATGTGGAAAGAAAAAAAAATTACATGCTATTAGCTATGGTCCCTTCTTTAAAACAAATTATTGAATCTTCTATTTATTGAGCAGCTGCTGCATTCACTCTTTCATTCATCCACTCCCTCAACTGTTATTTATGTAATTAATTATTCAATCAATTGTTCACTGAGGGACCGTATATGATCTATGTTTTACAATTGACCTCAAAGAGCGAGGCAGCTGAATGCATCCGATAGAAAATAGAAAAAGGCATCGCAAGGTTCACAACAATTATCCAGGGTTCAAAGCCAAAAACTATTTCTTCTAGTCCATTGTCATATTCCGGGCGGCACCCGAATGCCGGTGGTATCCACAGCTGCAGGGAAAGAACGCGAGGCCAATATTAATCACCAGCAGTACTAGTCAATAGCCCTTAATGACTGTGACTCCACAAATTGGTTTCAGGAATCCCTAAGAAATCCCTCCCTGTTGCTACTGGGGCACGCTGGTGGAAGAGGGTTTCAGTTTCTGCTGCTGCTACAGTTTTTTGGACCATTACTGAAAGGAGCCTCCCATATTCCACATTTAAATAAACTTTGTCCCCCAAAAGCATGTTCACCTCTTCCAGAAGGAAAAATTTCTGTCTACAAACTATAGAACCACGAAATTTTAATATATTTATCAGATTTGAAAGGATGGGAAGCTGTTGGGCATTAACTTGTGAACTACATTCAAAATGTCTTACCGAAAGGTTGCAGAGGAATAAAAATGCAGCGATGTTCTTCAAAATTCTCCTCTTGCTGTTAGTAACTGAGTTTCTACTGTAAAATGAGAAATCTGAGGCTGACTGCATGACCAAACTATTGTCCTGACTCGTTTCTTCTCTGGCAACATCAGCACCATCGTTTTCTCTCCCACAGATGCTGCCCTTAAACAGACAGGGTATGTCACCACTGTCACGAGCAGCTCTGCCATTGTAAACCTCTTTGTACAAGGGGGTGAGGGACAAAGTGCTCCCCCGAGATATGGTCACGATTCGAAGAGTTTTAATGTCGTCATTCACCTTTTCCTGCTCGCGGTGGATAGATTCAATGATAAAGAGGTTCTGAATGTATTTCTCAATAATGACCAGAACGGAGTAGGGCAGGTTATACCAAGTGTATTTGGGATGACCTTGGGCACAGATAATGGCGAGGATCGAGCCCCAGGAGAGCAGCCAGGACCCTGCAGCTGTGCCCACCAGCAGTTCTGCATCCAGTTTTCGAGCAGGATTCTTGGAATTATCCAGAGATCTATCTTCCAGTCTGTAGATGAGAAGGGCGACAATTCCAGCTGTGCACATGAGAGCCAGCACAAAGATAGCGTGCAAATAAAACATAGTGAGTGCTAACTCACTCTTGATTTTTGAACCTCCAATCTGAATTAAATACACGACAACTATGGCTATTGTGCTAGTTAACACGATTAGTCCAAAAATCATTCCAACAGTTATGCCGTGGAATTTGAATGGAGTTTTGTTTTGCTGGTGGTGCTCAACTTTACGGCCAATGTTCTTCCACAGGACGTAGAGCATGGTGGAGGCTAGGATGTGATACTCTATATTAAAGGGATATAGGTAATATATTCCTTGAGAAAATATCGAGCAGAGAGTTGTTGTTGTGCAATTGCATTGAGGTGCATGATCATCTAGAACTAAAGAAGGAGAGATTAGTTGTGTGCATTATAAAGATTCCTTGGTTTAAGTGAATAAATAAAACATGAAATAATGAAACACAAAAGGTAAGATTTCAGTCAAACAACACCCAGCTACCCACCTAAGAAAAGGCCCCACTTCTCCATGCTTCACTGGAGTTTAAAAGCAGAAGGCATCCCCAGCAATTGTCACAGAATGGCCTAGGTTGGAAGGGACCTTCAAGGTCATCTGTTTCAAACCTCCCTGCCGTGGACAGGGAACCTTCCTCTAGACCGGGCTGCTCAAAGTCCCATCTAACCTGGCCTTAAACATTTCCAGGCATGGAACATCAACAGCTTCTCTGAACAACATATTCCAGTGCCTCAGCACCCTCTGAGTGAAGAGATTTTTCTTTATATCTTCTTTATTCTAAATGTTTGTTAACTACAGCTTGCACCATCTTACCAATGGAGAAAATGATGCATTATTAAAAGAAAAACACCTGGAGCAAAGACTTTGTCTTGTAAAACAGCACTAATGGATAACTTCTATCCCTTTAAGCCATCCCACTGAATCCTGCAGGACCACAGGCTACATGTAATGATTCTCCTGGGAAAGATTTGCAAGATCATCCATGCTTGTTTCATAATTAATAACTTAGTAAACCCTCATTTTAACACCTCTATGTTTATTTATTACTGTGATTTAGTAATAAAATAGTTCCTTAGTGATGTTCCTCAATGATGTTATTCCTCAAAAGAAATGTTCTTTAAAAATCTATTTGCTTGGAACTTATAAGAAAACTACTGCCTTGATCACATATATGATAATGATCATATAACATTTTAGCATCAGCTAATTACCAGGATGACTGTCCCAGAATGCCCCAGAATGACTATGCTGACATAGTCATGAATGACTCAGCTACATCTTACAGTGACACTATTTTGCATGAGTGTGCTAGTGCAGGAATTTCAAGATGCACCAATCCTTTTGCTTACCTATAGTTATGTTCCCAAAACCAAGAGTGATTAGTCTTTCCTTATGTTCATTCAACTGATGTTTTGACTCCGTTAACACACCATTTGTCCACAGGAGCAAATTTGTGAAAACAGAATGGATAACACCAAACCTACAAAATAAAGTAACTATTGAAGGAATCTGCACAGACTGTATCTTGTGAAATATGTGAAATGAAATGAAATGAAATGAAATGAAATGAAATGAAATGAAATGAAATGAAATTAAATTAAATTAAATTAAATTAAATTAAATTAAATTAAATTAAATTTCTATGCACAAGCTACATGGCACTATTTATTTGTTGGTGCAGGGAGAGGGTTGAAAAATAATCACCAGTCTCTAAAGATGTTCTGCAGTCACTGAATATCAGACTTCCAAAACCTTAGAGAAATGCAATGTGTAAAATGGCATAATGTATTAAACTATTAACAGGATGCTTTTATTATTTCTTATATGATGGGTTTTATTCTTTGGGCTGGACAAGCTTCATGTCAGTGATTGAACAGTCTGAACAGGATGGATTTCTTTGCAAACCATATTTCAAAGCCTTCTGCAGTGTTCCTTCATATTCTCTGTGTCTGATCTTTCTTCACATACACCACTGCCTTCTCCAACTTCTGGCCCATGCATTTTTATCTCTTGGAGAGAGCTGAAGCTAACAGAGGGCTTTATTCCATTTGAAGTACTGGTACAAATGAGGGTAGGTCTCCATGCATTTTTGAGTCTCCTGGCCTCTGACAAGCCATTTCAGCTTGGTGAAACAGAATGGCATTGGAGAAAGAAATGTATTCATGGCTCTGAACTTCCCAATAAAATCCAGGCAAAAAATGTCCTCCATTGCCAAGCAGTTGCTCTTTTGTAGGAGGTTATTTATCTATCTCATTCCTAGGCACAATCCTTTCATGCACTGATGCCAAGTGTCTTCCTGCACCCGAGGCTGTTCATGTTTCTTCACCAAGAAACAGTTCTTTATTACAACATTGTTCTCAGTGATAAACCTGTTAGTTAAAATTTTTTACATCTACTTATAAACAGAGCTGATAGCACCAGCTGACATTGCAAAGCTTTCTGTAATCACTCTCTTCTTGAGCATGGGGTTTGAACACATACCCAAGAGAGCAGAACAAATGGAAAACCTTCATCACAGATGATGTTTCTAAGCAAATTTATTTTACCTCCTATAGAAACTGGTCAGACCATTGATAACTTGAAATAAGTACTTTGAAAATTACCATGCTTGCTTCCTTATGTTCTATGTGCAGACAGATTGATACGCATTAATCTGCCTTCCCACAAAACCAGAAAAGACACTGGATCTGATTTGCTACATAGGATACCACCAGGGAGGTTGTGCTTCCAAGTGCATGTGCACAGCTGCATCTACTGCAGCTGTGAGGTGTGGTTGGCATGCCTGAAGGATGGGGTGCCAGAAGGACCTGGATGAGCTCAGGAATTTGCCTTATGAGAACCTTATGAGGTTCAGAAAGGCCAAGTGCAAGGTCCTGCACCTACGTCAGGGCAAGCCCCAGTATTAACATGGACTGGAAACACCCAAGGCTGGTTTGGATGGACCTCTGAGCAACTGGATCTAGTTGAAGGTATCCCTGCTTATTGCAGAGGGGTTGGACTAAATGACTTTTAAAATTTTCTTCCAACTCAAACTATTCTATGGATCTAAGACCTAGTTTAAAAAAGATGCTTTCCATAAAATACCTCAGTTACATTGCTTTGACTGCAATGATTGGTGATACAGGTTCTCTTTCAGTAGGTAAATAAATAGAACATAATATAGTGCATTGCTTTAAAACACATATATGATGCTTCCTTCTTAAGTGACTCTGTGGTACCATATATTGCCATTTTCCTCTCTCATGAGAAAAATATATGTATTCTGTCACTATTTTGTATTTAAAAATACCAGTGCAGGTTAAATGAAGGTAAATTGAATTACTTTCTAACTTTTTAACTACTCTTTTTAACTATTCTATTTCTTTCTACTTAATGCAATCAAGAGGAGAATCAATCTCTGTATTTTCACTGTCCCTCATACAATAAAACCTTGGTGTTAAAGCACTGTGCAGACCTACATCTATTAACATGCCAGATGAGGATCAGATCCACTTTACCTTTCAAGTGTTTTGAAAGACTGGATAACATCCTTGGCATGACACCACAGAAAGTACACCTAAATGGAAGGAAAAAAAAAGAAAGGTCATTACAGTAATGAGCATGTGTTATGCTCAGAAAGGAAAGTGCACATGTAGATAGAAATTCCAATTTCTATCTTCTAAATTCTATTTTAATTTTTAAAACTTGTGATAATTTAAATGGAGACAGCTCCATCTCCACACATGTGAAAGAGCTCGTGATTTCCTGTGATATTTACAAAGAACTTGAGATTTCTTACTTGAAAAATCAGTGGCTTAAGAGTAGAAAGTCTAGGTATCACTCACCAAAACATATTTTCCATCTGTATCTGAAGAGACTTTTATTTCAATGACAAATGAAATAAAGCCACTGGTTGTGGATAGAGGTATGATTGCTGCAGGGCATGGTGATGCTAAGTTTGAATAATTTATGAAATATATTAAATTCTATGGAGGGAAAGAGATTGATGAAAGGATGCCAGACTTGCCTAATAAAACAACAGATGCCCAGGAAGCATGAGAAAAGTTTGTACTAACTTCCTGAGAGACAGTCCCGTTAGGAGCACAGCAGTTGCACTCAAGGATAGTGCAGAAAACTCAAACAAGGAATGAAAGAGAGAGAGAACAATAATGAGTCAGCAAATCAAGGACAGAGGAATAAAATTAGAACTCTCTGTTTGTGAGAGCATAATGGACACCTCAGAAAGAGATTGCTGCTGATACAAAACCAAGTGTGGATAGGTTCAAGACGAAGTATATCAATATTCCTCAGGGATGTTAGGGTGACACTGGGAGTCTGTTTACTCCCAATAGTTCCGAGGATACTGAACTAGTCCATAGGTGAACTATCAGGAGAGAAAGAGTCCTAAAATTTCTCTTAGAAACCTGCCTGTTTTGGTGTTCCAGAAATGGTCTGAAAAGTGATAAAAACTTTGGGTTCTTCAGCAACCAGAGTAACTGGAAGCCCATTTTTCCACAGCATCCATTACTCTAGAATGCCTTCACAGCCAGTGTTTCTGAGGCATTCAATGTCTTAATTTGGAAAAAGCTAGGCAAATGCAGCTCTTTATGGCTCACCTGTGCTACCCAGCAATAACAATTCCTCTAATGAAGCATTTATCATTGACAGGAATGGCTGTTGTAAAATCCTAGGTGTAAAGACTAAAATATTTCATGTAGGCTTCAACTGAAATCAAAATGAAATTACTTCAGTCTCTAATGCCATATTCAATTTCCCATCCTGGGATAAATGCAGTAAAATCTGCCAGCAGATCTGAAACCATTTTTTAAAACTTATAAAAACTCTTGAAGATTTGATCAGACACAAGATAGTGGGAAGAAATAGGAAAAGACAGTGAAGAAATAGCATAAAATCCAGTTTTTGCCCATAGAATACTCATTGCCTCCAGGGGACTTCTGCTTGCAGAAGAACATAATGCACAGCCTGCCCTGGGAGGGCAGGTACATGTTAGCTCATTCATGGGTGCAGAACATATATATTCATTTCATGGCATGTATCAGGATGTCTAAGAGTAAATGACAACAGAATCTGATATATATATGGTAGAAAACAAATTATTTGTTTTTTAGATGACACATATTAAGGATGTACCCTGCTGTGATTTCATCCACTATTTCAAACACATGAGAAGATTTGTCTTAGGTAAGATGTATCTGGTTAATTACTTTTTAAATTTAACTTTTTCTTTGATTGCTCAGGCTAGCACTCAAGTGTTCATTATTTTAAGCTTTGTAGATGACAAATTCAGTGAGACTGGGTGATGTAAAATTTAAATTAGAATTCTTGTTGCCTTTGTTGAGCATTTTTATTCACCATTTTTCCACACTCCAGTTCATGATGGCTGGAAACCTTGTCAGCTCTGGGTCACTGGCTGTAATGAAGAATGTTGTGTTCAGATCAGTGGGGCAAAACTCTTAATTCCATTGGTTTGTTTTTCAGAGATGAAATAAAGTTTCAAGACATGGAGAGTGGATATTACAAGAATGTGAAAATAAGATTACTTAAACCAACTCAGAATTTCACCCTCAGAGAAAAACATAGATGGGGTGAGAGTTTAAATTTCAATGCTTTTTTTTTTTTTTTTTTTTAACTGTTGAAGAAAGCAGAAAAATGTAGGTTTTTCAAAAGCTCATTTACATGCAACCACAACTGCTAGGAAAAGATTTCTTTTCTTTCTGAATGACTTAAGCCTCTTGGAAATTTTATAAAAGTGCCTGGCTATGATTGAGCATCTCAGTTGAGTGGCTTTTTCTTTCCTTCTTCCCTACAAACCTGATGACAGGAGTTCAGAGGAGTTAATGTGAGAAACAATCAGCTATGGAGGGTCACCACACACTGTAGACCCGAAGTCTCATAACAAGCAGGCAGCTGGAATATTTCACAGGATTCACTGACTATATTTGCTACTGTGCAGCCACTGATGAGAACACCCAAATGCTTCTATAAGGAATATCCACGTTCATTTGTTACTGGAAAGTTGTGCAGGTGTTGTACAAGCAGCTAGGACGGGGTTTGTCCCCTTTAACTCACCAAGCCTACACCTCTAACCACAATGGAAATACAGGTTAGACAGATTGAATTGAAATTGTGTGGCAAGTCCTACATAAATAAACAAGGAAATTGTCTTTAGCCAAAATACTCATTTCAGCCTGAAAATTCTGAAAATTCTGTATGTAATTTCAAGTAAACAAAAAGTCCACCCAACTTCAACTACAGGAGAACATTTTCTTATTATTCTTTTTTTCAAACCCATGTTTGAAACCCATGAATTTTATGGCTAAGAAACTTCAGGTTGCAAATCTTGAATTTACTATACATGCACAAGCATTTAGTCCTCAAAAGTATTCTGTGATATGCTTAGAAATAAAATTAGTGTTATGTCCACTGATGACAAAATAAAATATTTTTTGGTAAGAAACAGAAATTAATACAAAACCGCAACCAGTGACTTTTACCTGTAAGATGGTGTGGACAGCATGTGCAACAGGAAAAATACCTTCAGTTGGTGATAAACAGTTTGAAAAATCAATATAATATCCAATTTTGAAGGAGTCCAGAATTAAAGTAATCACTGCAAATAATGTAATCCCACCTAGAAATGAAAAAGATATTAGAAAATTTTAAGGTATAGTTATAGTGTCTAGACGCTATTTGTAAAATACACAAAAGTCTATTTAGGGGAATGAAACTTGATCAGTATCTGTGTTCTTGTTTAGGGAAATAAGACTAGATCAGTGCTCATGAAGATAATTGACTCCATTAAAAAAATGCCTCTAATTTGGACAGCCTCTGCCCAGTAGGTTAAGCAAGGTCATCACTGGGCATCCCCTGCACGGTCAGTGAGGAGTCGCCAGCCCTGCAGTGCCCAGGAGTGGCCAGTTCTGGGCAGGGTCAGCTCCCAAGTGACAGTGGCACTGCAGCAGCCAGAGACAGCATGAATGACTGCTCTCAGCAGCCCCACAGCAAACCGGGCAGTCCTGGGGAGCCGAACAATCACCTTACAGTCTCCCAGCCCAAAAGCTGTGGGAAGTAACACAATCACTTGGTGTGCCCTCCCCATGCCTCAGGGGTCACACTTTAACTCAGAGACCACAACCACAACAAGATGTATGGTTTGTTCTCCGAGAAAGGAACAAAAGATTAAATTTCAGTATTTATATTTCACACATACACAAAAATATCTTAACATATTAGTCTAAATAGCCAAAAAAACTTTGAAATATATTTCCCTTTTTTTATTTTGTTGTTGTTGTTGTTACTGGTTTAGAACCATATGACTAAGTACAACTGGCTGCAAGATTACTAAACCAAACTCTAAGGCCCCCATTTCCTTGGTTTTGGTTTGTTTATAGGGGTTTTTTTGTGATTTGGTGGGGTTTTATTCCTTTTTATTTTTTAGGCTTTTATTCCAGCAAGTTTCACTGGATTTAATTTGGACTTATTTGAATGAAGACTAGATAAAAATTTATCCATGTACCTTAACCAGACCTTACAATACAAACCAGCATCTGAATCTTTCTTTACAATTCCTCACAGAGTAAATAACATCACTAGTGTTGACTCTGATGAATATTTATCTTTTATATGGGGCCACAACCTAACTTCCATATAAGTACCATGTGTTCCACTTGACTTGTGGTAGTAAAAAAGTAACAAAAATTACAATTTTATTTAATTAATACCCTATTGTCAAAATTGCATTGATAAAAATTAAGTAGAAATTATATAAACACAGGGTTATTTTGTTTATTATTTCATTGACCCTCTAAAATTAAACAAAAATAGACTCCAGAAACCTTCTTAATCACAAAGGTATGAATTCCAATGGGATTTTATGGTTTTGTTTTACAATCTGTCTATAATAAAATCACTGTCGAGTGTAATTTCTACCAAGAGCTAAAAATTTTTGCTTTTATATTGCAAAATCTAAGACCTCAGCTCTGCATGCACGTGTATAAACCCATACATTTTTTTCAAATTTATTCTTCTTAGGTCAGCTAATTTGTGTTCTAACACATATAACAGGACTGGAGCCCACGTTTTTAAATAGAGGTGCCATTCATTGTGTATGAAAGTAGAATGGTATCATAAAATACAAAATTATAGGCTACTCTTGAGATCAAATTATATGTTTCCTTCCTTATCTAAAAAATGTTAATAATTCTGAAATAAATTAGAATTTCTAGTTCTGATTATATAATTATAACTATAACTGATTATAAATCACTCTGCCTGAGGTAACTAGACATACTCTGAGAAAGGTGTTAGACTGGATGACCTTCATAAGTTCTTTCCTACCTGAATATTTCTAAGATTGATTTTGTGACTTATGGTTTATTTAGAAAGTATGCAGGAAACAACCTATTTGTCTGAAATGCATCAGTTTGAGGGATTTCACGTGTGTTGATTGTTTCAATAAGAAGGCAAAAGCTATCTTCTGAAGCAAAAAGATGATAGATTACTGACCTCCAGAGATTAGAAGATTTTACATGACTCTTTTAATTTTAGATTGTTTCATTTATTCAGATGATATTTAGATATTTCTGCAATCACCCCGGAGGCCACACTACAAGTGTATACAAAGTGTCCAATATGCTTATTTATGGACTTTGAAAGAGAATGATTGTACCAATTTTCTTTGTCAAAAATCAAAGCACAACCATAATGACCATGCATATGGTATATTAATAGTTTTTCTGTCAACTTTTTGTAATGGAAACTTCAGTAGTATGTACTAATGCTAAATGGACACCAGTAGTTTCAAGGAAGACAATTCCACTGCATGGTTATTTACATTTAAAATTTTAAGAATTGTGAAATTATTGTTCTTGAGTGCTGTTTCATTATTTTTTCTTTTCAAATGTTCATTGAAGTCTGTGTATCTTAATAGATCAATAATAGGATTTTCAATATTGCTAAGTGCTGGCTCATTTCTTCCTAATAACCATAAGGAGAACAAAAAAACCATAATGATACAGTTGCAAAAATACCACTCTCACTTTAAAATATTGTTCAAATAATTAACAATTCAATGCAGGCAGTAAAAAGAAACAAGTTGAAGTATGTCAAGAGCTTTTACATTGACCAGTTGTCAATGCTTTAAACACAAACTGCTGCTAAAGAATGTGATAAAATAAAGCTTTTTATGAAGCAAACTGATTTTTGTTTTGAGTTCTCTGTTTCACTTCACTGAACTTTCTAAAAAATGGTCAGAGAGCTTTTCCTAGCAGGAGAGCATACTTAGGGGAATAATATTTGGAATAAGTCAAGGAAAGACTTTCTAAGGTACCCATGGTTATTTGGGTCAGGATAACTGTGTCGTATTGAAGACAGCTCTGCCACAAACTTTTCCCACATTCTGACTCTAGGAGTGGTTCTTGGCCAACCATGAAGGTGGGAAGACAACCAGGCTTGAGGGTTCATACAATTGACACCTTGGTGCAGAAAGGCTCAAGGAAACCTTCCTGTGAGCAGTTCTTGCAAACTGATCATCTGTCCTTCTAGCATTGCTAAACATGTGCAAGGAGTCAGTTATAGGAGGTTTTTGTTAAATCATTCCATTTCAACATTTGTCAGAGCAAAATGGTCTAAGCAGGCAACTGCCACCGCTTTTACTAAACTGATATTTACCAGTTTGAAAGGATTCATGAAAATACACTCATTTTATACTGTTTAATACAAGGATATTTGCTCTTACAATTACAGCAAGGAGATGTTCTTCAAAAGTAGCTGATAGAGCTAGTAAAAAATTGCAGAAAACTTTCCACGGAAAAACTCAAACAAAATATGTCTGTCCCACTCCACCCTCACCTTTCCTTTTTGGACTTTTGATCTTTCAGGTGAAAGATTTCTATGGCAAAAGCACTGATAAAGAGGAGAGCAAGGGGGATCTTGGCAGAGGAATTGTCACCTGAGTTTTTCCTTAGCTCAAATAAGTTTTCTTTTACCAATAGAGGATAAAGGAGTTGTACAGACTTGTTGTAACTACAAGAAACTACCAAGAATAGGAAAGTGTAGGTCATTCCCTAAGGGCAAATTTGTTGAATTGCAGCCTAGACATCCAAGAGAAGCCATTGGAAGCTAAACCACTTGAGAAGCCAGTACAAAGAGCCATCCTGTGCTGGTAAAAGAAATGGATAAGGTAACCTAGTAGTTCAATCCAGGATCTTATTTCTAGGTTTCTGTGTCTCCTTATATTCTGTAGGACAAATGAAATGCTGTGAATGCAGCACCAAAGAAAGAGGGCAGGGAATTCTGCTGTACTTACCCTTGCTAGGCAGTATTTATTCCATATTTAGGAGGGGAAAGCTACCCTATGAGTAACAAAAGTTTAGCTTAGTCCAAGGTAGGATCAAATTAAGCCTTACATGAATTTACAGACAGTTGTAAGGCACATAAGCTAATAACGAAAAATGCTTGAGAGATTAATATTGCCTTGAAAAATGGTAAATAATTGAGAGGAACAATTTAACAGTTGGTATGTGAACTCCATACATTTCAGAAAAGAGTCTACAGACCATAGCTGTACATTAGATATTAAAAAAATACAGGCTTCTGTCAGCAATTTGAACAAATGTTAACAGCTGTGAAGAAAATAAATGATACACAAGCACTGAGATTGAGGACAAACTACACTTCCACAGCACAACTTTACTTTTCAAAATAATCAGGTTTCAGCTGTTCTTGGAATTTTCATTTTGATATTTCATTAGCTGCTGTGGAAATTAGCTGTTGTCTCATTGTCAGTAGGTAGAAAACATTTTTTGGGAAAGCTGTCATAACATTTCACTTAAATACTTACCTTCCAATCTATCATTTACAGTGCTGAGACTGGAAGAGGATGGTAAAACTGGGATTGTCTATTATTCCTCAAGCACTGATGTAGGCTGTTTGTTTTCCTTGGTGCCCAAAAACACAGCATTCCTGTCACTACGACTCTATGATGTGCTCCCCAAACACCTTCTCTCAATATACTTTATATCCTCACTCTGGTACGCACCTGACTGCAGATAAGGGCCAGCACATCCCACCACTACCCTTGCAAATTTGTATACTTTTTCTGCAAGCAAATGCTCAGTTTAGATTCCTCATTTAACAGTTTTATGTATTAAGAACAAACTGATCTGGTCAGGCATTTTGTCCTCTTCTACCTAACTCTAGATGTTTCGAAAGCATCACTGTACACATATAAACAGGAATCTCTGATATACATTGGTATAGAGAGCACTTGAAGACCTTTCTGACTGGTACTACTATAAAGTAAATTGTATTATACTATCTGGAAAAGGTGATAATTCCTCCAAAAGAGCTGTAAGACACCAATAAAATTGCCTCTTCCACTAGCTATGTTTAATTTTTCAAGTTTCACCAAACCAGACTGGTAAGGAAGAAAGGCGCCAGAGTTTTCAGCACTATAAATGGTAGGTAGGAAAGTGAGATGTTTACCAAACAGCTTCCCATTACAATCTCCTAGTACTATAGACGTATTCAGCTTATGCATATATTGACTTTAGAGCGCACTGCAGCATGTGCACTCACTTCGTGAATACCAGGATGCCTCCCGGTAGGGATGGAGAGGGTAACAAAGAGGTAGCAGACACAGGTGATGGCACAGATGTCCCTTGTGCGGTACCACCCTTTGTGCCACCGGCCCGTACTTACACTTCAGCCAGCGGGCTCCGGCGTGTGTGTCCTTGTCCCGGATCAGCCTCCTCTGCGTGCAGCTCCTGCACAGGTACCACAGCATCCACAGCAGCTGGATGAGCATCAGCGTGATGAGGTAGGAGAGCAGGTGGCTCTTGCTGATGCCCACGGCATGCACAGCCCAGGCGAAGGTGAGCAGCAGCCCGGCCAAGAAGAGGTTGATGCCGTACTGGCTGCTGAGGATCTCGGCATTTTTCTGCGGGTAGCTGCCGCCCACCGCAGGGTACCCGGCGGCTTGCTCCATCTCCCCTCCGCCGGCCAGGCGCTGCAAGCGGGCGGCCCCGCTTCCCCCGGGAGCCCCGAGGCGCTGCTGGCCCGTCCCCCACGGCGGCGGGGGCGGAGCGGGGCCGCCGGCCCGGCCGTGCCCTGCCCGCGGGCCGCTGAGGCTTTTGCGGGACACCATTGCCTGAGACTGACAGCAGCTGGGGTCCAGACCAGGGTAAGGAGAAGTCACTCGGACGAAGGTTAGCTTGGAGCCAGCCCTGCCCGGCTGGTTTTGGGGCGAGACATGGGGGTTACGTCGGTGTTGAGCCACCTGTGCGGTGTAACACGTTCTCTGCACAGGAAGATGCGAAAAACACCGAGTATTGCACAAAACCCCGGCCCGACGGCTGGAAAGCCGAGAACGGCCAAAACCTGGGAGCCGGCGAAGCTGGAGCCTGCCCTGCAGCCAGGGAGCCACCAGCTGCTGATGGAGCTCCTTCCACGGTGAGGCAGGGGATCACACCCGTGCTTCACACTCTGGGCCCCACAGGCCATCTTCTTTTGGCCAATCCGTACCTTCATTGGTAGGACAGAACCTCAGTTTTCAGGAATTCTCTAGACATTTTAAAAGTGGCAATTTACCCTTTTTTTTAGAAACTGTTCCCATTGTTGTCCCGTTCTGACAGCACAGTACTATAGGAATTGCTAGCTGGAGAAACAACTACTGAGCTTAAAGCAGCAAAACCCTCTGCAGAATTTAGTCCACTTCTTATACATTTGTTTTCCCAATATTTATGCACACTTTCAGTATTGACCCTTTTCTACTTAAATTGAATTCTCTTAACTTAAGGTATTAGAGTACTGAACATAGCTTGGAGGCCAAACACCAGGGTAGATTGGTCCTTGTTCTGGCCAAGTAGGTCTTACATTTTTGCTCTGTACCTGTTGGTTGCATATTGATTACCAAAAACATTGGTTTTTACAGTGAGTGACCCACACCTTGTATGAAATAAAGCCACCAGTTCAACTACAATAAAAATTTTTAAAAAATAAATAAATTGAAAATACATCTATTTTGCTCCACTTCCTTGGCAAAGGAGTAGATTTAAGCTTTTTCTCTTCTGAAGCCAGAAATTTATAATAGAGGGGTTCTTCTCATCTGACAAAGGGCACTTTTGAACTTACATAAAAGTGTCTGGGGTTCACAAGCCTCTTAAAGAACAGGGAAGAAAAATGGCAGAAAGGTGGAATGAGTGAATTCCGGACAATCATCTATTTAGGTAAACATAAAGAAGTAGTAGATCCTGTCCTTTATTCATTTTGTCCTGTTCTCAAGAAATAGGTATTTTAAGCCATCTGCAAATTTTCCTTTTGAGGAATGCACTTAACAGGAGGTCAGCCCTATGCCTGTCTATATGGCCTGATAAGAGAAATAAAATTCAAAAGCATAACTAGTCAAACAGTCAGGCTTCAATCACCTCTAGGTCACAGCTACATCCATCATTATCAGAAATGGCATTGTGGAAGTGTCAAATCCTACGTCTATTTCATATGATGCAACCTTTAAAGAATAACTAAGGAAGATGCTTCCATTTTACAGAGCTTCGATGTGTAACGGTGATAAATAATCTTCACTACGTGGTTACTACATATTTTACTTCAAATTATCCAAGTGCGTCCCTTGTCACCTGTGAAGGAAAGAGATTTGGTGCTGGTACACATCCTCATCCTGAAATGAAGCAATGTAAATGGATACAGAAGACACCTATGGTGGTCTGTACCAAGAGAATACATTCAAGGAGTTCACAGAAGTGGCAGTAGAATTGTGTCAGGTTATAACAATTAAAATAAGTTGTTTTACATTCTTACCAGATTTGCCACTACTTGCTTTTGAGCATGTAAGTGAATGAGTATTGTGCTGGATACTCAGATCTGTTACTGAAAGACTTTGCTGGACTTTGTACAATGAGCGTATCTACCCAGGATTCTCAGAAAGACATCAAAGTAGTCAAAGGCAAACAGCTCTCCAGAGGTGAGCAGAGTGCTAGTACACCTTCAGTAAACCCAGCTGAGGGGGCATGAAAGACACTCAGAATCATGTACAGTATTTAAAATCTACATGAACATCTATTTTATAGAAGAAGCAGTGAGATGGGGTGGAAGTCTTCAAGAAAGTATAATTGAACAGTT